>NW_008239289.1:131683-147785 GCF_000691975.1 Corvus brachyrhynchos | reverse complement strand
TCACAACTTTAAGTGGCTTAGAGAATTGTCCATATTCAAACTGGCCAGCTGATAGGTTCTGTCAGGTCCCAGAGGAAACTGTAAGCATCCCTTGGCAAGGACATCCCTTCCGGGACTATGCTTGCTAACCTATGACAATCAGGGAAGCAGGAAGCATTCTCCTGTTTCCATTACCTGTGACTGTTTCCCCAATTTGCCCCTCTGATCCAGCAATACATTAGGTGAACAAGACAAACCTCTTTGCTACTTTTAGCTTCTGGTTTTGCCAAAACATGGTGCAGATTGTTTCAGAGGACCTCTTCAAAATAGGTCACTCTTCCCTCTAAAGTCACTTACCGAATGTTTTATTGTTTCATAAAGCTGATGTAGAAATTCCTGGAGCTGAGGCAAGTGAAGGCACACATCTTTCTGGGATTCCAACGTAGTGGCTTGACCCCATTCAATAGCTTTATCCAACCAATACCCAAAGTTCAGTTTGGGCACTGTAGTGTCCTGATCCATTCCACAATCCTGAAAAAAATATTTTTAGTCCACATCAGGCACCACTAAGCACAGGCTTCAAACCAAGAATGAATATACAAAGAGGGACTTCTGCTACCTTTTTCGTGTACACACAAGAAAGAAAGTGTAGGGAGTGTCTGTGTTTACATCTCATAAGGCTGGCAATTTTATGTGTGATATTAAGAGGGTAAACTAATAACTCCATTATGACAAAGTAGCAAAGGGGGCACAGTAATCAGTAAATTATCTTAGAATGAATGTAACACCCAGATGTGTTTCAGGCTCTTGTTATCTAAATTTGTCATCACCAATATTTCACTCAGAATTTTAGAATAATTTGAGCGCGCATTTGTTTCGAATGCTATGTATGAAGAAAAACTAAAAATGTTTGTTCCAAGATAAATGAAAATCAGGCTCAATCAAAACAAAAGGCACTAGGAGGCCTTTGCTCATTGTAATTTCTGTATTTGTAATTGATCATTAGCTTTAAGTGCAAAAACAGTATTCTCCGAATAGAAACTAATAAATTTAATATCTCAGTTCTGTTTCTCTTTGTATACCATACAAATAAGAGGGAAATAATATAACCATGTGTAGCTTTACATAAAACTCAGTTCTGAATGAAAGCTGTACCATAAATGACCTACACCCTATGGCACACTTCACTCTAAAACCCCGGTCTTCAAGAGAGAAGCACTATCACCAAGCCAGAACATTAAAATCCAACCAAACTGTCCCAGTAAAAGATACTGAAAAACAGCACACATTTTTTTCTGCTTTTCTATTATATTTTTCTTTGACAGAAGGACAGAAAATAGTACAGCAGGCAGTACAACTACCTTTAAATCTCTCTGAAAGAAACACTTCTTAGGCAAAAAAAAGAAAACTTTCTTAGGCCAAATGAGCAAATGAGCTCTTGCAGCCTTTCAATCATTGTTCTTTTTGTCAAAACTGTAAAGACAATGGTCAATTAACAGAATGTGGAGGATGTTTTCAGAAATGAATTGTTGCCCACTTGGAAACAAATTTAGACACTCAGAGATGCCACAGAAATCAGTGAATATGTAACTTTGCAAGCTATAAACCAAAAAAATAAACCAGAACCTCTACAGCTGCCCTGCAAACCAAGCTTGCTTTCTACAGTTAACCCTTACAAACACAGCATTTGTATAGCATGCTAATCTGAGCCAGATAAAAATTTGAAGCTTGTTAATAAGCTTGTTTAATGTCTATGAGAAATAAATAAATAAATAAATAAATAAATAAATAGCCTATAGTGAATCACAACTATTATTTGAGTTTGGATCCTGTCCAGAAAAAAAAAAATTAAAAAACCCCCCTTGAGATTAAGCTACTGGATTCCTAGAGTACAATGTGTATTTGACCCAAACTTGTTCAAAGACAAGTAATCAAAGCCACTGCTCTTGTTCTTTATTATACTCCCATTTCTGTCTGCAACTGCTGCTGCCAACAGAGCTCTTAAGGGATCTGTGCAGTGCCAAGATCTTACTGATCTTCTCTGAGTATCAAAACAGGCTATGAGACACTTCATCACAGTAGCTGGCTGAAGCGACACAGGTCCCAGTGGCAATTAGCCATCAAATACTTCTATCACCACAGGATGAACATATGAAAGACTTTCAGAACAAGTTAAAGCCAGGAAGTGAACTACCACATTTGATTAAATTAATCAGCCTACTTGATGTTCCCAGATAAGATTAAACCTCCCAAATAACTGAAAAATCAGTCCCCTAACAAAATGGCTCCTAAAACTTTTAGGAAATGAGAAGAAAAAGGAAAACCAAAACAATCAAAAAAAGAGGAACCACAAAAACTCCAGCATTTTGGGCCCAGTCATGAGTTTATTAAGCATTAACTGAGGATCCAAGTAAAGCAAATCAAGCAGGCTAATTGAATATACCAAGTACCTGTTTCTACTACTCCCATACGCAGAATGGCACAGCCATCACATATCTTTTTCCAGAAGTCTGAGATCCCAGCTCCCCAGTAAGAAAGGTGTTCTATCTCCCTTCTTTATTACAGCTAAATAAACTGGATTGCTGGTCCAGAGAGACTCCTTGTCAATTCCTTAACTGGTCCAGAGCCACTGCCATATAAACAAAGACTGAGCTGCACATTCTATTTAACTACTACTACTATTAAAAAAAAAAAAAAGGTCAAAAATAAGAACATCAGCACATCTTAGAAGTGCATCTCTTCTCTACGCTGAGAACTGCAAGTGTGCATTTTTTTACTGTTTCTGATAGCTAATTCCTTAAAATATCTGTCCTGAATATCTGCATGAGCAAAGTATTCTCCCATCAACAGACTTGCAATAATCACACAGAAGACAAAGTAGCTCTATGTTCAGCGCTATTCAAAACCCTCACCTTGTTGCATGAAAGCACAAGCAAAGAACCTGGACCGAAAAAAACCCAACTATACATTCTAGAGTTCAGAACCTATCCTCAGAAGGATCAGTCCTGGACTTCATCTTTTCATGTAATTTTCTGATGAAAATGAAACACTGCTCTGTTTCTAAAGCATAGCTACGAAATTTTAGCTGAAGTTTAATGCTCAATTCACAGATACATTTATGGGCAAAAAATAGAGGAGTCAATTCTATGTCCATTTCCAAAGTGGATTAAACAACAAATATATGTGTTTTTCTGTGCAGTTAATTTTCTGAAACTGCTTAAAATCCTAATAGATCAACAATAAGGAACAAATGACCCCTGTGATAAAGACAAGAGGTAATCTGCAGTGCATGTTTGGAATAAACCATTTAGAGAGACATGTAAAGATCTTTGCACTTTTTTGGTGGGGGGAGGCGGGGGAAGGAGGAAGGGTTGTACGCTTCTGTAAAGCTTTGGGTAAAAACTACTCTCATCGTTTCAATGGTAGCAGAATCCCTTACAGCAACTATCACATGATCACAGAATCCTCTGAGTTGGAAGGGACCCATAAGAATCATCGAGTCCAACTTTTAAGGGAGTGGTCCCTGTGGGAATGGAACCCGTGACCTCGGCGTTATTAGCACCATGCTCCAACTCACTCAACTCAGCTCAGAGCTGAATGTAGGTTTTCAAGAATTATAATCACAAAAATTATAAAGGCATTGCTGCTTTCTGCTTTGGAATACCATCAATTCACACTTTTTATAAAATTGTCCTGAGATCAACAGAAGAATACAACGAAGTGGCATTTCTAGGAATTCCTGCACTATTCATATAGGCCACTGGCCCTTGTTTAGCATTTACTACGTGCTTCAAACCATCCTTGATCAAGAATGTGATTAATTTAATACACATTAGGGTTTTCTGCATCACAGCGCTACTTATTCCACACTATTTCCAAGAGCACCCTATTTCCAATAGCATGATTTTTAAGCTGTATGTGTTTGTTTTCATTGGAAGTTTCCTACGAAATAGTTATTTTATTGATTGTTTACTTTAACTATAGCATCTAGTCCTGAAAAGAGCAATTAGTTTAATATAGCTTACTCCTGTCTTCATCTCAACATTACTGGAAAACACACAGCGAAGTTACCAAATGTATAAATAACCTGATTAAAAAGAAAATATACCAGACACACAGATCAGTCACTAACTCTTGAGGCAAAGTCCCCAAATCTGACTTTAGTAGGTTGACAAAAATTACTATTGAACTTATATGACTTAATTTTTCTTTAATCTTGTAAATGCAGCTGCTAAATTAAAATAAAGCTTTTCAAGTAGAAGGATCTTTGAGATACCATTAAGGTACAATATTGCCTTATGTCACAGCATTCCAAATAAATATGACTAAAACTTGCATTCAAGGTATGGAGCTCTCACTTTTCCTTTAATCAGTGACAAGTAGCTCCACGCTCCTAACAAACATTTTACTTGCCACTCCTCCTCCTCTACCTCCTCCTCTCTTAAATCCTACCCACCAGCAACCTTAGCTTATGAGGAAAAACACAAAATACGGAAACAGGTAAAAACACTCTTAGTGACATCAGGGTCCAAAAGCCAAAAGCAGAACAGGTCACCATTAAGCTAACAAAACACATAAATATATGTTCCAAATTCCAGACTATTTTTAAGGGGTTTTAATACTTACAAAAACAGTAGAACAGTCCTTTTGTGCATATTTAGATATTAGGAGACTAATACTAGCAATTAGGAGACCAGATATTAGGTAAGCACTTCAGTATATTATATAATCAAAAGATACCATCATTTTGACTCCTTAATCACCCTTAACGCAATGGTGGTACAGCATGGTTGATACCGTAATAGAACAGAAGAGTATTAACTTTTTTGATGTTTCAAAGATTATGATAATCATGTCGCAAATTTACTATCTAATGGATATTCTGAAGGTATGCCAAGAAAAAAAGCAACTATTATCCTGATCATCATTACTGTTTTCTTATTTATTATTTCTCTACATAAAGTATCTATTAGGTTCTTTCACCTTGTTCTCAAGTATATTTTTCATCTTCACCTTGACAAGTCTCCTTTTGCTTACCAAGAAAATTTAACATTTAACACAGACAGTAAGAGCAAACATAATTTGTTTCCTACTTTAAAGAAAATCTGTTACCAGCCCCCCAAAAATAAATTTTAAAAATAGTTTATTAGGAAAAAAGCAATTTTTTTTTTAAGAAACTTCAGAAAGGCCCAAGAGTATGTGAAAATTAAAAACATACATTATTTATTCCTGTCATCTTATTTTTCACATTATCCCTTGTTGAGAAATTAGCTGGTTTATAGGTTGGTATTAAGTCTAATCTACACACACTAGCAGTCCAGCAGTCAGGAATAATCAAGAGAATACCTTCCATCTTCATTTCAGACTGGTATGCTTACAACCAGTGTTGATTAATGTTCATTTTTTATTTAGTAGCTTCTCAGATAAAAACAAGTTTGCCTATTTCTCTTTGTGCCTACATCTACAGATATCTGACAGCAAGAAAATACAACTATTATAGAAAACTGCCTGTCTATATGCACTTTCCAAATTAAAACAAACTGCATGCCACTGTATCTTCCCCTGGAAAATAAATCAAAGGACACAGTTTTGCCAAAGGAAAGGAATCAATATTGGCTAAGCAACCTGTAAAATCTGGCAAACTAAATAGATGTCAACCAGATGGCTGACATTATCATTCAACGTTTAGACTAAAAATTCTGGAGAAAGTAACTAACTCTTCTATCTTGCTGCTCTATATTTGTTTCCTGTATTTACTCTGATAATGGGCAATTTAACAGAGTTGCCTTCTGAATTACTTTATCAGGTCTCACTGGAAAAAGAGCACAGTTTTCATCTTTAAGCGACTGTGGCCCCTAGCAGGACTACTTTTGTGGGCAGCATATATATTAAACCTCTTGCACAGGTTTTATCTGAGCATCACTGCAAACTGCAAAATGATGTTTCCAGTTGCATTCTGTTGCTCTGCAGGTCTAGAGAAGACTTGATGCCCTGAGGAAGCAAGCTTTGCTGGGATTCATACCAGATCTTTCTTGGGTACTCTGAAACATTACATCTCCCTCTCCCCACAAAAGGACTGTATGATCATGATAAAGCTTTCTTCTTCCAGAGGGTGGCCAGGCACTGGAACAGGGCAGTGGTCACAGCACCAGTCTGAGAAGAGTTCAAAAAGTGTTTGGACAATGCTCACAGGCACATGGTGTGACTCTTAGGGTGTCCTGTGCAGGACCAGGAGCTGGACTTGCTGATCCTTGTGGGTCCTTTCCAACTCAGCTTACTGTGTGATTTCCATTTATTAGGCTTCATGACCCCAAAAATATTATTTATTTGCCTCACACAAAAATTAATTTTAAAACTTTCTGGTTCCAATAGTTTATCTTGCAGCAGCAGATCTTCCCTCTGACTTACCCCATTTCAAGAGGTTTAAGAATTAAGAATAAAACCTTCTTTAATGGGAAAAGCAGAAATAATATCTCAGTACATCCATCTAACTCTTATCTTCTATCCATAGGAACAGTGAAAGCAGGAGTGATATCACTGAATTTAACAGATGTTATCTGTTACCTTTCCATAATGAATCTTAACAGGGCAAGAAGGTTATCAACTGTACTTTCAAATACAAAATACGTAAGTACCATCCCACTTAATGGATTTTTAGGAACAAATTGAGTAAAAAAGTCTGATCACTAGCCACTGGAAGCCACTCCTGCAAGGAACACAACAAAGTTACTAACACGCCAACACCACTAGTACTTTTAAAGTTAAATTTAAGAGGCAAAAAGAGGCAATAAAGTAAAGTACCTTTACATCTCTGGCAGAAGACACTACGCAATTCGGCAAAGTACCAAAACATACAACAGCCTAGTTTAAAAGAATTTCAATGTCAGCAGTAGCCAGAACACAATCCAGCAAGACCCACATAAAGCTGTCCATACCAGTACAGGGAATCAGATGGATGCGCAAAATGGAAATTTGTTTCAAGGCAATAAAGCAAATCCCAGATTTGACCACTGCACACTGATGTTAAGCAGATCAACACGACCTTCCAAAACAAAAGCCAGACTTGAAAAAAACAGAGGGCTGCTAGCTCACCCTTTAACTCCCTGCTCAAACAAGTACCCACCTTCATAATCTTCTATGTAGGGGGGAGAAAGGGGGTGAAGTACATCTCCTTTCAATATATTTCCTCAGTAAGGATTATGTATTTTTTCTTGCAATCCAAATAGCAAGCCTTACAAAACTATTTGGTAACACTCAGGTCACTATAACATAGAAATCTCTCCTAGCGCTTGAGGAATAAAGTTTTGGGGGGGATAGCTCTAATGAAAATTAATGTTCAAATATCCCTGGATTTAGTTTGCTGGACAGAGCCTTTTCCTGCAGCCCAGCTCATTTTCAGCAGACTTCTGTGACAACAACAGAAATAAAGATGACACAAGGGACACTGCAGCTAAAACAATTATGCAAACAAAGGCAACTCTGGATGAACTGTACAGAACTGTCTCTGGTACCTGGCAACATAAAAATAAAAGTAAAATATTTTTACACCACTTTGCAAAAAGTCCAGTCATTGCCAACACCACTTTACCTTCACTAACAGTTACAGTAACATCACACATCAATTGTGCATTGGTCTCTGATAACAGTAGTCTAAACATGACAAAAATTAGATCTTATTTCGCAGGTTACAGGGAAAGGAATTAAGTGCTGGTTCTGTTTACATCAATGGCAAAATTTTTGCTAGTCTCAATGAAACCCAAACTTCACATTAAGTTTTCATGACAGTGAGAAGCTCATCCACATAAGAGCTTACCAAGTAACCACATTAGAAAAATTAGACTTTTTAGCAATAATGGTAAATTCTTGTTCGATTAAATCTATTTGTCTTGGGGTGATTTTGTGATAATAATGTATTTCCCTATAATCTGCTTATTGCTCAGAAATGGGTCCTGTAGCTTTAAGCTGGGTCCAGGAGAGGAGGGAGAGAAGCTGAGCGAATTCTTCAGCGTGGTTTGTGTTCAAGGACTCACACACTCCCCCGCGTTCTCACCGCTGCAGAGCCGAGGGAGCACCTCCCTGCTTTTAGCCAGCCTGTTAGCTGAGGCAAGGAATATTCCCCTACTGGCATACCAAAATCCTCTGGAACTTCTTCTTGTGGAACTGTTCAGCTGAGCTGTGATCCGAGAACCAGACCATCGGACCCCAAGGACTGGCAGGGAGGCCCTGGGGATGCTGCATCCTGGCCTTGGGCTGCAGGAGGGGCTGAGCCAGCTACAAAGGGAACTTTAAACACACGGGCTTTCTCCACATCGAGGAGGTTTATTATCTGACATTACTCATTTGTTTCCTGTGCCTTGCCAGCACTCTGCTTGTTAAATAAATAATTTTTTCACTTTCATCCAAGAAATTCCTTTCGTATTGGTGGGGGAGGGAGTGCTAAAACCTGTCTTGTGGGGAGGAGACGTTCCTTCCAAAGCATTTTCCCCTAAACTTGTCTCAAACCGAGACACTATTGTTTGTACCCATTCTCCTATATCAAATCTGCCAGCTAATGCATCACTCCCTATCTTGTCAGTTGCTTGACACATAACAGTTATCTGGGTTATCTGACTATACTGTTTTCAGTACCCAATTCTAGCAAATATGCTCTCACGAAGCTTCATGTAAGCCAAAGTGAAATGAATGAATTATAGTTATCTAGACAATGAGCAATTTTTGTACCAAATATCAATTCTACTTTTTCAGTTAAACTTTTACATGTGGTTACCACTGTCTCCCATAGCTTAAAACCAGTATTAGAGATTTTATACTGTCATTTCAGATGTCTAAAAGGCTTTCTTCAACCTCTTCTCTACAGAACAACACTTCAGAAAAAAAATGATCTGGGGGTGCTGGTGGGCAGCAGCTCAGTGTGAGTCAGCAGTGTGTGCCCGGGCAGCCAGGAGGGCAAACCCCATCCCGCCTGCATCAGACACGGCAGCACCAGCTGGGATCGGGATCATCCTGCTGGATGCAGCCGTGGTGCGGCCTCACCCTGAGTCCTGTGTGCTGTGCAGGGCCCCAGAGTTTGAGAAGGATGGGAAGGTCCTTGAATGGTCCAGAGAAGGACGGCAGAGCTGGTGGAAGGGCTGGAAGGCACATCCCGTGAGGAGCAGCTGAGGGTTCTGGGTTTGTCTAGTTTGGAGAGAAGGAGGCTGAGCTGAAATGGTGACCTCATTGCTCTCTACAGCTTCCTGAGGAGGGGACATGCAGAGGGAAGTGCTGATCTCTTCCCAGAATTTCCTGGAAGCCAGTAACAGGATATGTGTGAATGGTTCAAAGCTTCATCAGGTGAGGTTCAGACTGGACACTGGGAAACCTTTCTTTACCAGGAGAGTGGTCAAACACTGGAACAGGCTTCCTACAGATGTGGATTTTGCTCCATGCTTGTCAAGCAGCTTAAGAAGAGGCCTCTGGACAATGCACTTAACCAAAGTTAACATTTGTTCAGCTGTGAATTAGTCAAGCAGTTGGACTAGATGATTTTTGTCCCAACAAAACAGTCTATTCTGTTCCATTCTGATCTGAACATAAACCAAACCAACCACCCAAGTTTCCCTCAACACAGATGCCTCCTCTTCTATCAACTTGTATGTTACTTGAGTAGAATACAGAGAAATTTATTTCCTTAAAATTCAAATCCTCTGGGAAAAAAAACCCGCTTAGGTAGAGATTAATTCAAAGTTTCACCATAGAATAAACAGCATTTCTTTTGTGTCAGTTGCATACTTTGAGCTATCAGTGAAGGGATGTTGCATATACACCAATCCTTGGCACTTTCTTTTTTAGAAATTTCATTTTAAGTTCTGCAATTAACAAATATACTATACAGTAATTCCCTCATGTCCAAGCAGAAGCACATACATTAAACGCAACAGCAAGTTAGAACATTAATCCTCTTGTCAGAGGAGTCACATATGACCTGTAAAATAGTAGAAAATGTGTATTCCTTTGTATTAGAGTATCAAGGAATAGCACTCACTTTTGTACATACTAAAATTACAAGGAGGCAGTGGGAAAGCCTAAAAAAGTTCCTGCCAGAACATAATCTTCCTCCAGCTAAGAAGATGTGGGGGTCAAGAGGGAAAGCAACAGGGACACAACCTATTTAGATGTAGAGAAGAATGACTACTAGCCTTTCTTTCTTCAATTAAACTACGAATGAACACTAAGAGGCTTCATATTTCCAACAATGCTTCTTTAATAGCCATGCAACTGCTAAATTAAGCTTCACCCCTGGCTTACCCAGGAACAGGAAAAGAAGACATATGTTCCAAACTCTTTATACCGAGTGTTTGAACATAAGGTAAAATACTGACTATGGTACTGATATCCAGAGCTACTCACACAGTCCAGTTGTAACTCTTATACTAAGTAAATTCTTTCTCCCCATTTTCATAAGAACCTCTAATATTTATTTAGTAATGAATCACATACCTTTCACTGAAATCCCTCAGTTCTACAGAGTTAAAGCATTTCTGCTTAAGCATAAAGAAAGAGAGGCACAAACAGAAAACAATTAGTTCAAAGTCACTGAGAAAACAAATGACAAAAAGAGATAAAACACACAAATCTCCTAAGTTCTAGCCTATTAGGAAACACTGTTTTTCAAGGATTTTCTCAAAGATAATCTATAATTCAACTTAAGCTCCTCAAGCATGACATGACAATTTTTACAATGACAGTTAATATTCCACCAAAAAGAAAATGACCACACAACAACAGAAAAGTATTTTCTTTCCAGTTTACATTACACATACTTACCTTTATATGAACAGTGACAGCTTAGTAAACGTAAGTAAAAATCTGTGAAAAGTATTCAGAGTCCACAGTGAAAGCAAGCTCGCAAATGAAAGAATGCATTTCTCTGGCATAAAAGAAAAGAGTCTCACACTTTTCCCTCCTCTCTCTCTAAATACTCACACTCAGAAATAGCCACAGAATAAAATCAATAGAATAAAGATGTATTTATGGTACTAAGTACACCTGACAGAAAAAGCAAAATGTATTTTTCAGAAGAATAAAAATGACTTCATGACACTCACATCAACATTTACACCTTTTTGTTGTACATTATCTTAACACACTCCCACAGATACTTGTCCCTGGAGCCCATTGACAAGGTTTCATGCTATTCACAGGCATTAAATCAGGCTATTCATTCTTCACAAACAAGAAGAGATAAGTTTCCTCAGAAACATCTAGAGCAAAGACTTTCAGTGATTCACTCAGTCAAACTCATACTGCAGAAACAATTAGCTATGTGGGCATTTAGACTCAAGACAGGGAACTGACATTCAAATCAATGAGACAATGATTTGTGGAATTTTCAGTCAATTATTCCTGCATGTTTTATGAGCCTTTACTTTTTAATCTGTTAACAGTGGATCCTCTGACTTGCCAATAGAGCCTCTATCATATCTGTGCATGCAAACCTCACAGTTTTGCCCTTGGCATGAAATTAAAGCTGTGTTTTTCTCTTATGGGAAGGAAGCTCCTTATGAATGTGGTCAGTTGATGATAGATGAGAACTTCTGATGTACAGCAAAGAAAAAGAAATACTAGCTAGTGGTATGTCTCTTGGCCTTTTCTCCTTGGACACTCACATATGTCAATTTAGTTGTGCACTGTGATACCTTATTACAGTCCTGTTTGGAATACTTCAATACTGACACATAGTTAATCAAGATTTATAATAAAAACATATCCAATGAATCTACTAATAGGGAAGAAGGACAGCACTGAAATTTGGCTTCAGGAGTCAGAACCCTGTAAGTCCAATTCTCACATACGACACATCTCACACATGACACTAGAGAAATCATTAAAGTTAGTTAAATGAGGGTCTTGCTACTTCACCTCCATGGAAGTCTGATTAGTTCTGCTCTGATTTTAAAGAATAGTACATTTTTATATACTCATTTACTTCAAAAACAAACTAAAACCAAATATCTGGTAACATCAGATTTACGCCACTTAAATTTTTTTTTATTATTCTTCTCAAATATTTACAAAGTTCCTTGTGCTGCAGTAGCCTGGGGGGCTTTATTTTTCAGGATTACCATAAATTATTCTGTGCAGGTTACACTTGAGCAAGTCATCTGTCTTTAGACTGTGTCCAGTAATACCTGTACATCTCATCACTAGTAAAATTATGAAACTATAGCTCACAGCATTGCTTAGAAATAAAATTTTTATTGGAAGTTAAAAATGAATGGAGAAGTACTATGTCACAACCCTGCAACCACATGCAGACAGTTAAAAAAAGAATTCTCTCATGAACAGCATCTGACAGGAGTCTGCCCTTTACCATTACACAGAGTAAAAGCATTCTTGACCAAATTTTAAAGAAACTGTAACCAAAACTTCCCAAATTCAGAAGAGTAGATTATAATTGTTAATATAAATAATCTAGATTTCTCTTTATTAGTTTATTATTTATGTTTAATGAGTTTATGATTAATATAATACTAATAAAGAGTATTTTGCAACTCAGAATCATCAGATGCCATTTGTCTTAGCCATCTAAAATCAGTATTATTTCTATAGTAAAACACATAAGTAAGTCTTACTAATTTTTAAATACTTTTGTAGGACTTGCAAAGTTATTGTCCCTCACCAAGGACAGAATATTTAACATATTGTACATTCTTTTAACTTAGAAAGCAGACTAACTGCAATGGCCCTAAAGTGTTCTTGGGAGCTGGTGGTATGTACCACCAAGTCTCAAGCACAAAGAATTTTCTAATTCCAAAGCTTCATGAAAGGAATGACAGATTTTTAGTGTGTATTACCACTGTCTTCATTTTAATAACATTAACAATGACAGCAATTTATTATAGCATTAACTGAAAAATATAGTCTGGGAATACCCTTCTTGGTGAAAGCTGAATTGTTTAATTTAAGAATTGATTTTTGAAAGCTGTTCTACCATTTATACATGTAGTAAGACATATGTTGTACTCATTAAAAATAATTTTTAAAAAATCATCTGATAAATCAAAGATTGAAGATTTTTATTTGGGAACAATCTCATGCAATATATAAATCTTCCTGTAAATGTCAAAAATTATTCCATGTATATCGAAGGATTCTAACACTTCCTGCATTCTTCTTTCAGGAAAAACTTGTTTCACCTATCTCCATCACCCTTCACAAGATCCTCCGCCCAGATGTCTTTTAGAAGACATCTTTGCCAAAAGCAGCACCTTCACAATTGCAGGGCAGTATACTGAAACATATGTCTCAGGGAAGAAGAAAAGAAATTATAATTTAAAAGCACACTGAGCGCCCAAGGCTGCTCCACTGATAGAACTGTGTCGACTGCCTTCAAAGGCGACTGCCTTTGTTGCTTTAACTCCTCATAATATCACCCCAATTCCCACCATTATGACACTTTCACCCATGGTATCCTGTGGTTAATTTCATGTGCACACCACCCAGCTGGTCCCTATGCATATGCTGACCAGATGGAATCACAGAACCACAGAATGTTAATGAGCTGGAAGGGACCTTACAGATCATCTAGCCCCAACCTTCCCTGCCGTGGGCAGGTACATTGCCCTCTAGACCAGGTTGCTCAAGGACTTATGCAACCTGACCTTGAACACTTCCAGGGATGGGGCATCCAAAATGTCCCAGGCTAGCTTGTTCCAGTGTCTCACCACCCTCACAGGAAAGAACTTCTTCCTAATACAAAACCCAAAGCTCCCCTCTGTCAGTTTGAACCCATTCCCCCTTGTCTTAGCACTGCAGTTCCTGATGAAGAGTCTGTCTTCAGCTTCCCTGTAAGCCCCCTCCAGATACTGGAAGGTTGCTATGAGTTCTCCACACAATTTCCTCTTCTTTAACCTGAACAGTCCCAACTTTCTCAGCCTGTGTTTGTAAGGGAGGTGGTCCAGTCCTGGAGGACTGCTGCCCAACATGGTGAATAACAGTCTTTCTCTTTGGCCCCACCTTCAAATTTTAGACTATAAATAGGAATAGAATTGCCACTGAGGAAGGGGTATCAATAGTTAACTCATGTAAGCACAGTTAACTATTAAGAGACAGGAAATGTTAATCACAAAACCTAAGAAGCAGGATTTGCCTTAATCTTGTCAAGATAAGAACAAGAATTTGTTTTAAACCAGCACAAAAGCTGCCAAATCATTCCACAAAGGACTGCGCATGCTCCAGAAAGAAAGGTGAAGAGTGCACTGTGATGAAGGCTACTAGCCTTCACTTAGGAGGAGGAGGACCCTTCCTCAACGCAACCACCAGGGTACACAGCACGTGCACGGCACGTATGCTAATGATATTAATGACTTCCAAAAGTAATTTGTATGACCACTCCTCCCCAAGGAATGTGATGAATATTCATGAATTTTAGCCATAATACTGGACTGTATGGAGTGCTCTGTGTGTGTGTTAGGAGGAATGATCCCCCACACACCTGGTGCCGAATAAAGCAAATACCTGCTTCTCTGTCTCTGAAGTGTCTCTTGGCCCGGTTTGGAGCAATTCATCATAAAACCTTTATCCTGCTTTCAAACTTCGTTAAAATTATCAGGTTCAATTCTTAGTAGCTAAAGTTATGGAGAGGCAGAATCACACAGATCTCACTTCCTGAGGAAACTACGATAAAAAGCACAGAAGTTATTATCAAAACCTGATCCATGCTTGTAAGTGAGAAGATAACCTTCGGGATCTGTTCCCGGCTCACGTTTTCCCAGTGCCACGATCTCTGGAGCCAAGCCTCTGCTGAGGGGACCAGCCCCGCAGAGCCGCAGCTGCACAGCCGGCCGTGAGCACCCGACCCGCCGCGCCAAACGCGCCCCAGGCATTCCCAGGAACCGCAAACTCCAACGTGTTTCCATGGCCTTGGCAGCGCCTCACACGGTACCTTCCGCAATGGCTCCATTTCTGCTTCCAATACCGTTTGGTGATGAATTCTTATGACACAACTTTTCAATCTTGAGCAAAGAAGGGGAGAACACAGACCCAAATAATGGAGCAAGTAATCCATGTAACTCAGAACATAAACTGAATTAATTTAATGGGCGCAGACAAGAAACCTTTCCTTTCACATAACAGATTCAGAGTTTGCACTGGGAGTGATATGGGGGCAGCTTCAGATCCTTTAATTACATATCAGAAAAAATTCCCAGAATCTGAAGATTCTCCTAGTTTTCAAAAGCCCATCACTAGATTGTTGTATCACAGTAATTTTACCTAAAGGATTCTTCACTCTGATAGAGAGGATTATCCCAGTTTAGTTATTTTAGTTATTCTCCCACATGAAAAATGGCCATTCGGAAAATTTTTGAGAGGAGTGGAAGTTTAATGACCTACATTTGTGAACCAAAACCCAAAACTTAAAACGTCAAATTCTCCCAGCACTTACGGGACATCTGTCTTCCCTAATCTTTCGTTTAAGTAAAAGGCCAGCTACATTTTCTGACAGTATTCTTTAAAAGCCTACTCTACTGGAGTTCCTCCACCACAGCAGATGTCTGCAAGTGTCAGACTGCACAGTACAAAAGCTGGCAAAGTCTGCTGAATCAGAAACAAAGCTGTTAACTCTTTACTCCCCCTCCCTCTATCAACCATTTAGTAAGGTACCCATGCATTATTGTTGCACCCATCTTGCACATATATCACCAAATGACCTTTTATCACTGTTTCCTCCCTAGAAAGAGGGGAAATAGCAAGACACAGACAGCACAGATGTTGATGTCTCTCTTTGCAGATGTTTTTAGTACCAGATAGTACCTATACGGGGAATACAAGAAGGCTGGACACGGACTTTTTACGGGGAAATGTAGTGACAGGACAAGGGGGAATGGCCTTAGACAGATTAAGTTTAGATTGTTAGATAGAAACTTTTCACCCTCAGAGCGGTGAGGCACTAGCACAGGCTGCCCGGAGAAACTGTGGATGCCTGATCCCAGGAAGTGCTCAAGGCCAGGCTGGACGGGGCACGCTGGCATGGGTAACACAACGACGACAGGAATGCGGCACGCAGTAGCCCGGGCAGCAGCCGGGGGCCCGGGCCAAGCGCAGCTCTCAGGATGTAGCGCAGGCCCGGCCCCCTCGCCACCTT
>NW_008239289.1:107504-131366 GCF_000691975.1 Corvus brachyrhynchos | reverse complement strand
GAACCCGTGTCAGGTTTAGGCTGGATATTAGGAGAAGGTTTTTCACGCCTAGGGTGTCTGGCACTGAGACAGACCTCCCAGTACCAAGCTTGTCTGAGGTTCAGAAGCGTTTGGACAAGGCTCTCAGGCACATGGTGTGACTTGGAGATGTCCTGCACACAGCCAGGAGTTGGATTTCCATGGTCCTTGCGAGCCCCTTCCAACTCAGGATAGTCTGTGATTCTTCGATTCTGAATCTGTGATTCAGCCTGCCCCAGCCGCACACACTTAGCTTCCCGACTCAAACACAGGAGATCGTGAGCCGGAGCTGGGACAGGAGCCCTGTTGGTCTTCAGGGCCCATGGACTTCCGGGGGACCCTCGCGCCGGGAAACTGAGGCGCCTGTGCTGCCTGCGCGCGGAAAGCTCCGTGGTGAACCAGCAAGATGGGCAAAGCCAGTCGGGCCCTGCGCGTGCGGCTCGGGGGGGCTCCAAAGGGAGACCAAAGTGACACGGACATGGTGGCCCCAGAATGGGTTGTGGGTTCTTGGCCGCCGTGCACCAAGTGCTGGCAGTGGCCAGGCCAAGGTGCTTGCTTGCCCACAGTCTCTCCTGGGCTCTGACCATGAATGAATAAACCCCTTAGGTTTTACCACTTCTGGTAAGACTTAAGTACAAAACATGTTAAACTTTTGCTTCTTTTCAGTGTTCTGAACATAACAGGCCCTTGTATCCCTGTGAATAAAATGCTATCAGTATGAGTACACACGTAGAGTAGATAAGAAATTTTGGTTTGAATAAACTTAGGGTTGGAAATAAATACTGGATTAACTGAAATTTGTGTTGGTGCCAAAATGAGAAATGTTGACAGGGTGAACCCTACTGTCCCTCGGTTTGTTATAAATCTTTGGTAATAAAACTACTAAGACCTGTATTCTGACACTGGTCCTGAAAGGAATCTTGCTGAAAATAGCAACACTACACAACCCAACTACTTGGTGCATTTTTGCTCACAAGCCCACTAACACAGTCATATTTAATTATCTTCCTCTCCAGCTCATCTACTCAGCTCCTTCTCCTGTTCACCCTGGTGGTTCACTCCTGCCTGGTTTTACCTCCATGTTCACTGTTTGCAAAACAGAGCTGGTGGGAAGTTGCTACTATATTTCCACCCATCTTTCTGAGAAGCCATCAGCACGTAGAATTCTCTGTTACCTAGCATCTTCCTCCAAATATGTATTCTTACGCCACCTTGTCCTTATTTCTTACTTGAAGAAACTGGATAGCAAGGCACTCATTGCATTTTTACCTATGGAAAAGCAAAATGGATTATCTGAAAGAACAAAGTCACTAAGACAAAACACTCTCTGTCTTGAACCTAGGTTGAATTGTGGCTTTTCAGATGGATTTTAAATTTAACTGCAATGACATCACTAGTCTGAATTATAGGCTAGCTTACATTAGACTTACATTCAAGATTTAAAGTCTGCTTGAACATATGACTATCACAGCTGCTGAAGTTAAAGTTGCTGTTTTTCTTTTCACAATTTAAGAAGACCAGCTGATGTTCAAACTACTTACTCCCATTCAGCTTTCATATTCTTCCATTTTTGCATTCTTTCTTGGTTTTTTTTTAGAGGTTTCCTCTTTTCTGATCGCCATTGCTTTCAATTTTCTATGAGATATCCCCGTCAGTACATACCCATATAGTGAAGTCCTGTGACTTAATAGTGAATGTGTGACTTAAATTACTTTTTTACATTTCATCCTTTCAAATCAGAAACACCTGATGAATTAAAGGCTTGTTTGTGAAAGTTCCAAAGTTCTTTCTTGGGAAACAGCAACTGCTTATCAGGCAACCCATCAAGACAAAATGTCCAACACATTTGCAGAACACAACTTCAAGCTTTGGGTGTAATGCCCATATTCACACAGTGAGTTGAGTTCATAACTCATGTAACTCTTTTAATCATTTTACTCCTTTTTTTTGTCAAGGGAAAACATGGGAGAATTTGTATTTGTTTTCTACTATTGATTGTGTTAATGCTTTCTTAAGTGTCAGTATTATTATTTCATTCCTGAAACTGTTTATGGTTCTGTTTATGGTACACTGGGAGAAGCTTGAGGGGAAGAAGTTTGATAACATAATTTTTCATGTTTCTGACTGAACATATCCCACTGTTGTCCAGTGTGTATTTCTATCCCATAGTCAGAATAGCAAAACCTGCCTTTTTTAGTCAGCTTGATTTTTACACCATCAATTTAGCCAGTTTTCTTGCTGCGCAACAAGATAACTGCACAAAAAGTTCTCATACACACCTGAACATATGGCTAAAGATCACCGTAATATACTAGGAGCTGTGAAAAATAAACCCAGGAATTAAAAAAAACAAACAACAAACCAAGGCATTTAAGAAAGCCATGGGAAAGGATATAATAGACAGATATATAAAAAAGAGGAACAAATAAAAAACCAAGACGAAAGTAAATTACTAATATGCATAAACTTCAATAGGTAGAAAGAACACTTGGTAATATTACCTTCGAATGACCATCATTTTAAATAGTCACAAAATAAGTGGCAATGATACAAATAATGAAATATTGGTATTACATTAGGTATTACAAAGGTATTACAAACCAAGTGAATGCCAATACGAACGTTATGTTACTTCAGACAGTCTGTATGGAGTTTGCCACTCCCACATTTAATAAATGCAAAACATTTGAGGTTAAAAAAAAGTTATGGGGACTATTTTTTTAGCCTTGATCTTTAATAACATGCTACTACTACATATAGAGCTAGTACAGCTGCCTTGTCTTAGAGAATTGCTAACAGTAAATCTCTGACACTTACAAATAATATTTGAAACTATTAAAAGCCACCAGAAATAGTACTGCTATAGATAAGAATTCCATTACTTCAAACCTGGAATATTTAGGAAAGGATATTCCAAATACCAGAGAATTGTTGGCTGCTTCCTGAGAACCCTAGCAATCTCCTCTTCCCCAAGGTATGTTGCCAAAGCCCCTCATTAAGCTTTGCACTTTCATGAGACACAGCGGATACTATACTTTGGTTCAGGGCAAAATATCAGCATTTGGTCTTTTGGCCAGTATTAATTTGGTAGGAAAAAATGTCCCCTGTTAGGGAAAAAGAAGGAAATATATATTTGATAAGTTTGGGAGGAAAAAGGAAAAGAAGAAAAAATAAAAAGAAAAAGTCCCAGCTGTTTGAAGCTTTTCAGAAGTTTGGAATGTTAGAATAAATACTGGGGGAGGTAGACTGATAGGATGAACTGCAGGTGAGGTACACAAAGGTGCATGGTAAATATAATGATCAGTGCACATGACCACCACATATGTAATACATTTATGCACGTCATAGCAGTTAGCTAAAGAGCACATACTGCTCTAAGCAACAGAAGAGTACCAAGCAAAATGCCCTCAGACCCCTTATCTGAAGTGAACATGGTATATACCTTCACGTAGATCTGTGGCTAGCTCAGAATGGTTGGTACAAGGTAGCAAAGAGCTAAGGTAGATGCTGCATCCATGTTGTTGTCCTTTCCAGATAGGATTGGAACTGCCTGAGCATTGCAGTGGCAAGCAAAGCATAAATCATATTCAAGAGATTTCCAGAGAAGACCACGGTGTATAACAAGTCACCAGTAGATTTCAATGTATTGTTGTTTGCTAGCCACAGTAGGGGATTTCTGAATAGACAGATGCAGCATTTCTAGATGCTGATTATATATTTGAAAATTTACCCACTAAAATACTGTATTTTGGGCAGCTGTTAGCAGAATAGTTAGGCGTGTTAACTTCCTTGAGTTCCAGGTGTTCATTTTCTCCTGTATCACCCATTCAATTTGCAGTATAATTTCATGGTTGCTTATGCTTTCTATGCTGTTCCATTAAAAGAGACTGTGTTCAGTAAGGAGAAGGGGAGTTGCTTCTTGGAGGCATCAGAGTCTTGATGAACTTTGTGAGCACTATGTGCCACACAGTCTTTATGTTCACGCTGGAATAGTTTTTCCTCTCCTTTTTTTGTTCATTTGGAATGTTGTTCCTTTTGATTTGACATCCTGGGGATGTTTACTTGCTCCTAAGCAGAACGGGGACATTTTCTGTGTTCTGTGTCCCAAGTGATAGATGAGTATGTTTGGTTTCTTCTTAATGCAAACACCATCAAGTCTTTAGCTGGGGAACCTCTGCAGGGTTCAAAAAAATTTGCCCTGAATCAACTAGTGCTGTTTAATGTTTCTTAAACAAGACCTGAGAAGTTCACCTAGCCTCTATTAAGGCTGTCCTCTTATTTCTCAGACTGGTATAAAACATGGTCACAAGGATAAAATTTGGAAATTGTGCCATATATCAATCACTTAGGTAATCTTGGCTCAGTCAAGATTTTCATAATTTGTCTTATTATGTATCTTTCCAAAATGTGATTAGAGAAGATGAAGTATTTAGGTTGGTGATTATGTTTGTATCTATAGTTTATAAATTTTCTTGTGGAAAATAATCCTAAAAATAAATCCTTTCCCTGTACCTGTCTGCACTCACAGCAGGTGCTATACAAAGAAAGGATGAGTTACATCAATCATTCCCAAGACACTGAGACAATAAAAATATAACAATCTTTCATGATGTCCCACTGCTGTTGTGTAATGGGTGAACACTTCAATACTGGAGAGCATTTCCAAAGCTTGTTCCACGGAATCAAGCATACCACGTTGAAGCAGAGATCTTATTAATTTCTATGGTATTCCCTACTGATAGTCTAAAAAGTTCCTATAGCATATACAGAAGAAGCATGAAATACTTGCTACAGGATGTAAAGTTAATGACTTTGCCTTGACCTGTTATCTCACTGGCAGATGTTAACAGTATGAGATACTCCAGTGAGCATTTCAGTTTCATGTGTGTGACTATATTCCTTTGTGCTTTATATAAAATACTCTCCTTAACTAGAAGAAGTGTTTACACATTCTAGAACCTGTGAGGTTTTAGCAAAATTTTAGGTAATAAAAAGGGAAATGCTGTTTTTACTGGCAGCAAGCAGGAGCCAAAATAAAAAGTCAGCAAAATGTAATAAAGATCATGCTTGAACCAATTTTCAGAGGGTTGGAGATATGGGAAGCTGCCTGTTGAGAATTGGTATGCAACTACAAAACTTCATATTCTTTCTTGAATTACATAATTATTCCAATTCCTGATAAGTTACAAAGCATTAAATCTTACAAAATTAAGTAGCTATCATAAAGTAAATCAGATATCACACACTGAAAGTCTTCAGCTTTTTCCTTTGCAAACCTATTATTACAGGTGAGACTTTCAAATTAACCGACTAAATCTCAATAAATTCATTTTTCTTCACAGTTTAAAAGCATTAGAAAGCTGGTCACTACTTTAAACTGAAATTTCAAACAAGCCCACAACACTGTAAAACATTGCAACTAAAACAGCTTCTAAGTTCTAATTCCATTAAATACAGAAATTTACTAAATGTAGTACAACTGTACTAAAAATGCAACAAGATAGTCATTGTGCATGGAATATAAGACAAGTGTAAAAATAAAGGGAAGAAAGAAAAACCTTTAAGTGAAAAATTTCTCTGTGACTGCCTTTTATCATATGGATTAAATGTTTTGTTAAAGAGGGAAGCACAGTTGCCAGCTAACATAGTTTTGCTTGAAACATGAGACTGCTTTTTCATCTATAAGCTTTGCCAAGCCTATGTCTCCATCAAAACCAAACAAATCCAACGTGTAAACAAAAATGCTGTACATCAGATGAAAGTGAAGGAATTACCAATATTTACTCAATGCATGAATTTCCACCATAGTACTCCTAATGATGACTTCTCTATTAATGAAAAGGCCATAGAACATAGGAAAAGAGGACTGGATGGAGAGACAGGGAGAAGATACTTCCTTTTGGTTTTAAACCAATCTTATGCAGGCATCGTTAGCTAACCAGTTTGAAAAATCATCTTTACAGTCTGCATTTTTCTATGTCTGCTGAATGTTGTATATGTTCACAGCAACATAGGCCAGTCTGTGACTGTAGTGTTTATGCCTTTACAAATTGCATGTTTTCAGTGTTGCAGACCACTGCCTCGCAAAAAAAAAAAATCCCTCAGTAAGAATCCCTTCAAAATGGTGAAGATCTCCAATTACTGAGTAACTTGCTTAAAGTAGCTATCAAAATAGCTACTATCAAAATCATATATAGCAAGTCTGTAGAATCATTCCAGTGCTAGCCAAAAAGTGGCTGAAACAGCTCTATGACAGAAAATAAGAGCAGCAGTTTGTGGATTGCCAACTTTCCCCCCACAGTTGCTATACGTTAACTGAAAACCTTGTATTTCTCATTCCTTCATTTAACCTGTTGTACACTGCAATATCATGCTTCTTTGACCTCCCAAAGGAAGTATAACTCCAGTATTCCATTGCCTTCACTCCTTCTTTAAACAGTTTGTCATCCACACTCCTTTGCCTGCAATACTCATATTTGCAAGTCAGTGGAATGCACTCTTTCATAAATCTCCTTTCAGTTACTTTAGCAATCATTCTTCCTTTAATGGTATTAACCTTTCTTTAACCTTGTCTATCTTCAGATTTAATCCCTTCCTTGTGACATCTCCGACAAAATACCAATTTGTTTTCCATCATTCTCTCATTAATACAGTGTTCCTTTGTTCCCCTAATTTCTTGCATCATTAACTGACTATTTACGCTGGGTCACCTTTAAATGATCAATAATATAATACAGTGAATCTTATTCACAACTGATAATCACTTGCATTAATATAATTCATACTGTTCAAAAGAGCTTTATGCAGCTTTCTACAGACCACATAAAGCCCGGTTGCAAAACATTTTTTCAAATACCTCTATAAATTAAAGGTATGCATGCAAATGCATCATGCAAAATGAAATAGCAAAAATAAATATTGAATTATGTAAAAGAAAAGTATGAGACTATGTATCTGTAAACGACAAATTTTTTAAATTGTGTTGAATGAATCCAAATCTGAACAACACGATGCCAAGTTATTGTCACCTATAAAATAAATCTTGATGTATTAAAAATCACAAAGTAGGAGCCCAAAAGCTCATAAAGTTGTTCATGCAACAATCCTACATTTAAGGCATAGAGTTTGCTGCTCCATAAAAGATTTTGTTAATTTTGGAAGCAGTTGCCTGCCCCTGTCCTTGTACCCACAATGTCACACTCCTTGTTTTCCACGTTTTCTCTTAGAGGTGTCCCTTGGAGTTTGCTTAAGAGCTTTAGCTCAAACCTGGGATTTAACTATGTATTTCCTTACCTTTACATATTTCTTTCATTACATAGGACATAAAACAAAATCTCTGGCAGCTGCTACAATACCATTAGAGGTTCTTTCATATTTGATCTCACAAAATAGTTTTTGTCATGAAATAATACAATATCAAACATGATATGAAGCTGGATCCCCTTCCTACTAAGTGCTACCATGTGGAGCGCATTGTGACCTGAAAATAAATGCAAGCAACCTTCTTGCCTATTAAACCCTTATCTGAAACTCACTGTTCTGGACAAAGCAACAGATAAATTGTGCAGGGAGCCCCATATATTAAACTTTGGTGTGTTCCTGTTTTCCTTTATTTTCCTTTTCTTCTCCTCTTTCTTTTCCTTCTATTTTTAGGTGCCCCTGATGCCTTGGAATGGCTACCTGAAAACATAGGCTAGACAAGATTAAGAGAATAAAAGCGGGTATTTATTGAAGGGCCTTCAAAGGTACACCTTGGGCAGTCAAAAGCCTCTGAGGGGCTACACCCAAGATGGACGTTGAGTCATGGGTTTTGCACGCTTTTATAAGTTTGGGTCATTTGCATATCAGGGTTAATGCTCCAATTACAGTTTCAGGTAATGATGTAATTACCCCAAGTTTGCTTCCCCCCATCAGAGGCTCAGTTTACATATTTCAAGGCTTGGGACAGCAAGGTGTCGTTGAGTCCAGGCCCAGAGAGGGTTTTTTATGTCTAACCAGGATGTGAGAACAGTAGCTAACATGCTATGGAGTTTTAGAGTTACACACTAAAGCAGGACAGGATCTGAAAAATATAAAAGCTAAATCCTAAGGCATCACCCCTTGGTTCTCATGTATCAGCCTGTCCAACTCTGAGGGCAGGATTGTACGTGGGGTGTTTCAGGTACTGATGCCTAAACTGGCATAAAACCACAGAATCTGCAGTGAGCAATAAAGCTATTGTAAGAATTCGATATCCATTAATAACCACTCAGAGATGCATAGCTGTGTACTTCTGCTGCACACAGATAACCCAGCTTGCTGTACTGGTGGCCTGACCAACTATGGGAGTTTCTTTGATCCTAAACTACAGTTCATACAAAGTACTACTGAAGAATAATTAATATTTCCAATATTTCCAATCTTAAAATTTAAACTTTTAGAAATACTATTCCCTGAATATCAAGAATCCTAAAAAATTCTCAGCAACTCGGCTCTTACTTCAGATGATCAAACTGACCAAATGGCCAATGACATTTGGGAAAACTCAAGAAGCAGGTTATATTTGACTGTAAGAGAACAGAGGTTAAAATCTATTCCCCTGTGAGCTCCACTTATGCCTATGTAAGATGTGTGTAGCCTCACCAAAAAGCTAAGGACCTGAGCATCCATTTTTATGCAATCTAGAAATGTTACTCTCTCTCCTTAAGTCACAATGCCTTCTGAACAAGCATATCACAAACAGTAAAATGACACTCAAACTGCACCTAGTGGGCAATGAATTTTGTGGAGAGTGCCCTGGATGAACCATGAGTTTTCTAGATGACTGGAAGCATTTTATTTTCTTCCTCCAAGTGGCAGTTTTTCCCCATTTAATAAATGAGCGAAGTGATACAGGCATTGGAAAATGCTTTAGAAATGGGGATTAAGGAACATGATGCAAAAAGCAAGTATAGTAATTATTATAAATAAAAAAAAAATACACTCAAATGATAGGACTAAAGAAGCTTGGTTCCTCTGAATCTTCATTAATTTTTTTGTGGTTTCTAGGAAGACATTAACCCTTGTCTTTTCCAAGGACTAACTAAAAACTATAAGGCCATAATTTTAAAAATTTAAAGTGGCACTAGGCAAGTACCTAGAATGCAAAAAGGCTTCTGAGTGGTTTCTTAGTGTATTTACTGTTTTTGGACACCACAATATAGAAAAGACATTAAGTTGTCAGAGAGTATCCAAAGGAGGGCTGTAAGGATGGTGAACGGCCTTTGGGGGAAGCTGTATGAGGAGTGGCTGAGGTCACTTGGTCTGTTCAGCCTGGTGCAGACTGAGGACAGACCTCATTGCAGTCTGCAACTTCCTGGTGGGGGGAAGAGGATGGGCAGGCACTGATCTCTTCTCTGTGGTGACCACTGATGGGACCCAAGGGTCTGAAGTTGTGTCAGGGGAGGTTTAGGTTGGGTATTAGAAAAAGGTTCTTCACCCAGAGGGTGGTTGGGCACTGGAACAGGCTCCCCAGGGAAGTGGTCACAGCACCAGCCTGACAGAGTTCAAGAAGCATTTGGACAATGCTCTCAGGCACATGGTGTGACTCTTGGGGATGGTGCTGTGCAGGGCCAGGAGTTGGACTCGATGATCCTTGTGGGTCCCTTCTTAGCTAGAATCTGTGATTCTGTGATATGTGTCACAGCAGTGAAATGTTCTAGATGTGATCATATGTAGCTATACGTTACCGCATGTGAAATACAACATGTAAAACAAGTAACTAAATTAGTTAGGGAGACATCATCTATTTTCAGTGGTTCCATTGTCCTCAATATTCAAAACCTATATGGGAGCTGTGGCATTACTTACTACCTCTCAAAAATCCTTCTCTATGCCACAGAGTGAGAGCCAAGCTGTTAATGGGGACAGATTGCCAAAAGGATGAGAAGATAGGGAGCTTAACCCTATCTAGATTTTTTCTCAAGGTGTAACAAGGGTGGGAGCAAAAACATCAGCAAGACCTTGTGCATCATTTGTCAGAGCCACTCTTGTGCTGCAGCTGACATCCTGATGATTCATACTTTGCCAGGCACTCTATTCAGTTATGGCTGCTCTGTACCACTAAGAGGAATCAAAAATGGAACATGATTAAGTGCTGCTCTGAGTTGTGCCAGTGCATGAATGGGAACTGAAAAGACATGTGAAGACTCATCTGTAGCTAGATAATGGTGTGATACCTATTTGTCATGGAATAAAGAAAGCCTCATTAAGAAACAGCAGGGAGAAAACACAAGAGGTACTTTCAGAAAGTCTGCAACAAATAAAAAACAGGTTTTAAACTGTCATTTTGCTAGCTTCAGCAGCACTCTATTTAAAATTATAATAAAATGTATTAGTGCTTGTTTGGAGAACTTGTAACCATGCTAGACCTACAAAAGTCATAGTAGGCCAGTTACAAATAATGATAAAATTAAAAAGATCAATGCTGCAAAATACTGTCTAGCAGAAGACCACTGTTTTTTTCTGTGGCTTTGAGGTTGATTTCTTTAGTAGTTTTATACTCATCACTGGGTTTGATTCATAGCCACATGATAAAATTCCTCAACCAACATGTGACTGTGGGTATTTATCATATTATATTTAGCACTGTTACAAATCTGTAGTATTAGTCTCCTCTCATGCACAAATTTGAAACAGGCGGGCTTAACAGTGGCTTGTTATGAATAAATTTCAGGCTCTAGAAGCTCTGTGTTTCTGTGTAGTGCAGCTGCATACCTAGCAAAGCCTTCTGCACAGCCTTTTCTAATAGCCTGGCAAAGCCTTAGGTCCTGTGCTTAAGGCGAGGCAGAGTACTATGGCAAGTGTGACTGATGTACATGCTGTTAAACACCAGCTTACACAGTTTCTCAGCACTGGGACTAAATTCCTCAGGTGCTTGTGCTTGAATGGGAAATGGTGGCTTGAATGTGCCACTCTGACCACACTAGTTTTACAGAATAAGCTAGAAACTCTGGCTTCCAGCCAGGTGCTTCCTCTGGTTTATCAGTCACTGGATCTGACTCTTTATACTTGTGGTTACTAATGTCATCATGGATGTTCTTGAAGACATGGCAGAAATCAAGACGGATTTTTTCAGGCTCATCCTTTTCAGTAATCACGTATTTTCCTCACCTGCAGCATGCAACCACTGCAGATAAGGGTCTACTGCCTTAGATGGACATTGTACATGCGCAAAAAGACTTAATCGCAAACAACTTACCTTTCCTTTTTTTTTTTTTTTGCCATTTTGGTTCTCTGTTGACAGACATTTGTAGACTTTTGACATGTTTCCCCAGAAGACTCGTAAATGTCCACAAAATTCAGACCGCACTGTCCAATAGCCAGCAGTAGAAGAGGGTAGTGCTGATGCTTCCCTAGCTTATAGCCAGAAACAGCAGCAGTGGGCAGTGAGACAGCTCTAAGGGTGTCTAATTTCTCAGAGACATACAGAGAATATCCATCTGCTTAGATCTATCCATTATGAAAGACTATTTTCCCAGCAACATAATTATCTCTGCTTACTTTCTTTTTCAGAGCCCTCACCTTGTAAATAGTTTGGAGTCTTTTCTGAAGGAAGGTACTATGTGCATTTAAGAATTATATTTTCTCTGCTAAGAGCTATTTACAGTCTAGGTTGTCATGCTGTTAAGCAGTAACGATCAAGGAACAGAGCATTTCCTAGGAATTAATGGCTTGCTAGGCAGAGTTTAAAGCCTGAGGTACAGTCAGAGGCTATTAACTCCAGCTGGTTGTTAAAAATCCTTCGGAAATACCTTGCTCTAAGGTCAGTATTACTGTTAAAACAAATGTAGGCAGATGGATTTATTTCATGGGTTGCATTTTCAGCTGGTATGCACAGGGCTTTTCTGGAGAATTTACACCTTCTTAACATTAACCAGTCAATTATTTGAGTCACCACTCAGCATTCCAGTCATACAGTTTTAATTATCCTTATTATGAAAAATGGAAGTGTAGCGCTCTGGCAAATTTCATATCAGTTTATCTGATTAGCCTTTTGCATCTGCTGGCAAATATAGCATCTTTTTTGCCTACCAAGGAAACAAAACCTCTGCTATGAGCATTTATTCCCTAAGAAGTAAGTACTTCATCTTCTTCTCCTAAATATCTAGTGTGTTTGGAGAAAGACATGATCATTCAGACTAACAGCTGGCCAGCAGGCCAAAATGAAAATTTAACACAGGCAGGGTTTTACAGTCTTTAACAAGAGCCTATAAATAATAAATAGTTCAATTTAAAACATCTTCTGGGGAGACAGTGTAGTAGCAAAAGACAAAGTCAAGAAAATACATTTGGAATTGATTTGCTGGAACAGAAAAGGATCATTCAGTGGAATTATTCCTGCTCTGAAGTGGGGATGGGCACAGTCAGGAACAAACGATGGGTTGATTTAAACTCTACAAACTACTGAATAAATCTTGAGACTTATGTGTCTGATAGGTTGTTGCTGTTGTCAAGGCAGACATAAAAGCTACACTAATCATAATCCATAGGCGAGAAAGGTAGAAAGATTTCTTATTTTCTCTACTGCATTCTTATACCTCTTCACAGTGGCTGTGGCCTAATTTAAGGTTGGCTGCTTAGCAAACAATGACAAGGCTGTCTAACAAACAATGACCATTCAGGCAGTAAACAGCTATACAAGCAAAAGTATAGTTGCTACATATTATCCACAAGTTCTTCCTTGTACACTCTCAATGTCCCATAACAAGAACATCCTCCCCTCGTGTCCAGAACATCTTCTCTTGTTAATTATCTTCTTGGCCTTCTTTGTGAGTTTTACTAAAGCTGCAAAATTTCACTGTGATATTCTCACGGGTAAATTCTGACTGGCTTCAGGTCTGACTCTGTGAGATTGTCAGTTCAGCTGTCAATCTCCTCAACAGGTCACCTAGCTTTCAGAACAGTCATCTGCACATGGGTTTATATTTTTGTAATAATCAGATTATAAAAAACAAAATGAAAACACAGTAAAAACAGTCACTGAAAATTTGCTATTGCTGCTGGGGTAAAAAAAAAAAAGACATTCTGTATACTACAATTCTGTTTCATAAAAAAACATTACTTTTTACTGCCTAATGTGTTTTTACTGGGATAAGACAAATAAGCCTAGGTACAGATAAAGCCTCTTATGCTGCCAATTCTCTAATATTTGCAGTTTTTAACCTCAGTACTGACTTTTAGACTAGAAGTGAGATGACTTCCCTGAAGTTTCTGAGCTTTATCAGTACATAAAACCAATTCTGATCTTGTCAAATGACAGACTTTAATTTCACCAGAGTTTAACTCCCTGGGTGATCACAATTAGAGGGAGCCAGCAGGGCTTTGGGATTTGACTTCACCACTTCTGATAAGACAAAACTAAGTATCAACATATTCCTCTCAGCCACTGTTGGGTCCCTATAAGTAAATGTGGAAATTTCTAAAGTTTTACTGGAAAATTATGTTGCAGCAGTGAAAATAATTATTTTCTTAATGTACTCAGAGCTGTAGAGTGAAAGATGATTCCAGGAATCCTGTTGATGTCCTGTTGCACTACAAAATCTTGTATGTCTTCTGCTGCAGTGCACATATAGGTATTTCCTTGCTTTCCATACACAGATACACATATACAGATCCTGATAGGTGTTCCATCCTATTTTAAGATTATTTCCACTAGCATATGAGTATCTTCTACTTTCAAAAATGTTTCAACACCTCAACAATGTGCATATATGTCAACTTAAGGCTTTTAAATACCCCAATCTTGACCTTCATGGAGCTTCACACAATACAGAAAAGTCCTAAGGCACAAATCCTACAAATAATTACACATTTGCTTAATTTTACAGACTGAGGAGTCCTTTGAGAGTTAAGCACTTAGTAAATATTTGCAGGATTGAAGCTTAAATATTTTTATTGTAATATATTGTTATGCATATAGGAATAAGCATATAAGAATATGCCTATATTCCATGACTGTATTAACTGTTCAAATGTAAATTTTCTCTCTCAGTTACCAGTTTCTGATAGCAGTATTTGAATGCAGTCCATGATGTCAGATTCCCAACATGAACTCAAGGCAGTCTAAGAAATGCAGGTTTCTCCAACAAAGAAAAACGTGCTTTCCCAGCTTAGGCTAAAATAGTCGCAAATCCTGCCTGTGGCTGGGCATGAATTATGGACTTTTAAAAAGTGTTTGGAAATCTCTGCTTTTAGTGTAAGAGACAGTGTGTATAAAACCAAATTTTGTCCTTCTAAATGTGCTTCGAGATGAAACATCCGCCCCTTCGACATTAACTGGATAAGTTGCAGCAGTTACAGTGAAAGGATGCCAAGACTAAACTATTTACTTAAAGAATTCCAATGTGTCCATGCACCAAATGGTTTAAGTCTTTCAACCAGGCAATTAATAATAATACCACTATTCCAAAACACAGTTATCAGCACCCCAGATATACACCCGAATTTAGCAATATCTGATTGTCCAACATGTTGCACATTTCCCTGAACAAAAATTTCTCACCAAATGGATAGCTTCAGTCCTGAAATACATATCAGATGTTCAGGAGGTATACTGGCAAAAGATTTAAATGCCTCAAGTTTTAAACTGCAGCTTATCTTCCTGGGGACAAATACTTGGACAAAAAAAAGAAAAAAACCTCACACCTTTGAAAATATTTTTGTTTTCACTGGGTTGTTCCGTGAATTAGCTCTTCTTCATATTAACAGACTTCTTTCCTTGTGAGGATAGCTAGGTGTCACTCAGTTGGGTAGAAAGTGTAGTTTTCTTGAACTGAATAGGTTGCATCAGAACAAAAGGAAAATTTCTTGTGGTACTGCACCTTATCATTTATTATTTCTACCTTACCTGATAGCTGTTTAGAAGACCTAACTCAAGCATCTCTGTTTTCTTATGTGAAAAGAAGGGGGAGATTAGGGCAAATGGAAGTAAATATCCAAGTGAAAAACATAAGTGAACATATATAAGCAGTATGGAGGTCCAAAACAGAAAGCTGGGAACCAGAAGCAGCCACAAATTTCTGTATTTTAATAAAAGAGATACAGCCACTGCAGCAACATTCAGAGGTCACACATCCGAGTAAGCAACATCCACCAAATTCTGTTTACAAGACTGAAGTCAAGCCAATTGAAATAGTAGATGATGTTCACATGATAATGTTTTTAGATTTCACAAAGGATTAAACTAATCAATGCCCAAAGTTCCTGTGTTTTACTGCTATGCCAGAACCACTAATGACAATGCCCAGAATAACAATTTGGAAGCAATTTATTCTTTAGAAAGATGATTTAGTGAGGCAGTATACACATCTTGGAGTCAGCATTTTATGTGGAAATCCTCTTTAAGAGGATTCCAGGTGTCCTTTTATTTTTTCCTGGTGTTTTCCTCTTTATTTGATCTCATGTACTGCAAAGATTACTGTAGAGAGAACCTAACAAAGATGATTTTGCATAAACTTCTTGAATGTGTATAATTTTTTCTACACAGCAGCATACAAAGTTGAACATTTCATAGAGGCAATGTCTTCTTTCAGCCACTTGCAAACAACATGCAATTTTGTATGCTCTGGAGTGCTGTACATCATTGTTCCTGGGCTAAGACAGTAAACTGCCTAAATGGGCACGTACCTAGACATGCAATTTTTATCAGAGGGTGTGTGAATAAGACCAGTATCGTGGCTGAGTTTCTGCTGACCCAGTGAACATCTGTTTTCAGCAACATGTTTTTGAGACACATATGAAGATCATGAAGTAAATAGCTGACCAGACTACATGATCTAAACTCTTTGCATTAGCATGAATTCTGTGTATCATATTTCCACATTCACTTCAGCTCATCTTACCTCAACTAGTTACAGAAAAATCCTTCCTCAGTGTCTCCTCCTGAGTAATGCATGGAACTTTCCTTCCACAGAAATGCACAAGGGAATTTAAACCCTGATCAAGATACAGGAGAGAATTCAAATCAAGTTTAATTGTCTGAAGCTTAGAGTCACACATTTTTTAGTTAGTCTGAAAGATTGCACAGTTTGTACCTTTATTAATTTTCTACTTCAGGACCATTCAAAACCCATTCCTATTAAAGAAGCAATAGGCCATTTAGGAAAATGCAATGATAACAAGTTAATCTCTGAAAGCACTGAGGTAACTAATCCAATAATTATGGCATAATTTTTGTTTAGTATCCTGTAAGGCACAGATCACAAATCTATTTTTTCCATTACAGTGGAAGAAGAAATCTTAATAAAAGGGCCCCCTTATGAAATATGCTGCAGCTCAAAAAGCTCTTGAGAAAATACTCTGACCCCATATTGCCATTCAAGACAATCATATTGGATCAAAGGTCTGCTGGGATATGGAGCATCTGTGGTGGATGAAAGGCTTAGATTTTATCAGTTATTGTAAGATATAATCATCAAAGAATGGGAAAGGATTAATGGAACAAAATAAGTAAGATGTGTAGCCACTTTTAATTTTGAAACATAAAGAACTCAGTATTTTCCTGACAATTTACTACTGTAATTTTACTGTAGATTACTACTATCCATTATGATTTTCATGTATTTTCAAGTGACAATACAGCACCCTCTGTTTTCCCAACAATGCAGCACTGGGTGCAAGTCTGAAAACAGAGCAGCAGTTAAACAGATGACCAAGTATCACATTTAAGCCATGATTTACAATGGTGAATGTTTCCAGAACCCACTTCCTTTGGAACGAAGTATAGCAAGAAATAAAAGAGAAAAAGGCTTTGGTAGTTCTTTCCTACCTCTGTAGGGTGGAACAAAGAGGTCAGCATTCATCCAACAGAGAAACCATAGCTGAGTTCTCAGTGCTTCTGAAAATTTAGTAACCTCTTTTGGTGCCTTAATAAAATTGTGAAGTCCCAAAGAGGGCCAAAGGATAAATCAAACCCAAAACGGACCTGTAGGAAGGCAGGATTTGCTTTTCCCTTGCTTCAGTTACACAGTGTCAGTCTTTTTTATTGTGGCTCTTTCCTGCTTGTTTTTAAGGAGTGCTTTGTTACCAAAGCTTTATAGAAACAAATATTTGAGATGTTATCTTGATGAGAAAGGTTCTTTGATCATAGATGTGCATCTATGAATTTGCAAGCAGAATTTCTGAAGTTAAATAACGTCGTTATTTTCTGTGTATTCTTAGTAAGGTTATGCTCCATATACAGCCAGTCACAAAATCCTATTTGCCTCTTAAATCCTTTTTATAAAAAAAAAAAATCACTAAAAATTACAGACTAGATCTTGAAAAAAAGAATCTACTCATAGGCAAAACAGAAAAAAATATACAATGCATTCTTCCCTGTTGGCTGATTTTGTTGGAGCAGAATTTCAGAAGAAAAGGATCTACAACAATACTAACCCTTCTTATATTTGGGGGTTTTCTTGTGTCACTGAAAATTTTGAAAAAAGGGACAGCAAAGGGGGTAAAATGTCAACTGAAGCACATTTTTAAGAGAATATAACCTCCACTTTCCAACACAAGACTACTTCTCTCCGTTCTATGAATTGCAAGTGCTTTATTTACCCCGGGAAGGTCTTGCCTTCAGACAATATCTTGAGGTTCCTGGAGCATTTGGCAGAGAACATTCTGACACAGCTGGTGAGTGAGCCAACTAGGGACAGCAGCTTCTGGACCTGCTGTTTGCAAACAGAGAACGTCTGGTGGGTGATGTGATCGCTAGAGGCCATCTTGGGCACAGCAGTCACAAAATGATGGGAGTTTTTGGTTCTCAGAGATATAAGGAGGGGTGACAGGAGAACTGGTGCTTGGGACTTCTGGAGGGCAGAGTTTGGCCTGTTTAGGAGATTGGTAGAGAGACTCCCTTGGGCAGCAGTCCTGAAGGGCAAAGGAGTCCAAGAAGGCTGGACATGCTTTAAGAAGGAAATCCTAAATGCACAGAAGCACAGGAGCTGTCCCCATATGCTGAAACACAAGCATCCAGGGAAGACCAGCTTGGCTGAACATAGAGCTTTGGCTGGAATTCAGGGAAAAAAGAAGAGTTTATGACCTTTGGAAGAAGCAACAGACAACTCAAGAGAACTGGAAGGATTTTGTGAGTTTATGCAGTGAGGAAATTAAAAGGGCCAAGTCCAATGAGATCCTAATCTGGCTATGCCATAAAAGACAATAAAAAATGCTTTGGCAAATACATCAGCAACAAGTAGAGATCTAAGGAGAATCTCCATTCTTAACTGGGTGCAGAGGGAAACACAGTGACAAAGGATGAGGAAAGAAGGCTGATGTACTTAATGCCTTCTTTGACTCAGACTTTAATAGCAAGACCAGTTGTCCTCAGGGTACTCAGCCCCCTGGGCCGAAAGACAGAGACGAGGAACAGAATAAGCCCTCATGACCCAGGAGGAAATGATCAACAGCCTGAAACACCTCTTAGATGCACACAGGTCTATGGGGCTGAATGGGATCTATCCAAGGGTTCTGAGGACACTGGTGGAAGTTCTCACAGAGCCACTTTTCATCATTTACCAGCACTCCTGGTAAATGGACCCAGTTGACTGGAAGTTAGCAAATGTGACCCATTTACCATCTACAAAAGGGTCAGAAGAAGAATCCAGGGAACTACAGACCTGTTAGCCGGACCTTGGTGCTGGGGACTGTCCTGGAGCAGGTCATCCTGAGTGCCATTATGTCACAGAATATGTGCAAGATAACCAGGGGATCAGACTCAGCCAGTGTGGGTTTGTGAAAGGCAGGTCCTGTTTGACCAACCTGATCACCTTCTGTGGCCAGGTGACCAACTTAATGGAAGAGGGAAAGGCTGTGGATGTTGTCTACGTGGACTTTAATAAAGCCTTTGACATCATTTCCCACAGCAGTCTCCTGGAACAGCTGGTTACTGATGGCCTGCATGAGTGTATCTTTTGCTGGATTAAGTACTGGCTCAATGGCTAGGCCCAAATATTTGTGTTTAGTGGAATTACATCCAGTTGACGTCCAGTCGCTAGTGGGGCTCCCCAGGGCTCAGTGTTGGGTCCAAGTCCTATTTACATCTTTATCAAATATTTGGATGAGGAGATCAAGTGCCCCCTCAGTCAGTTCCCAGAGGACACCAAGTTGGGTGGGAGTGTTGATCTGCAAGAGGGTAGGAAAGCTCTGCAGAAGGATCTGGACAGACTGGATCAATGGGCCAAGGCCAATGGTACGTGATTCATGGAGAAATGCTGAGTCCTGCACTGGCCACAACAACCCCCACGCAGGACTACAGACTGGGGGCAGAGTGGCTGGAAAGCTGCCCAGTGGAAAAAGACCTGGGGGTGCTGAGCATGAGCCAGTGTGTGCCCAGGTGGCCAAGAAGGCCAATGGCATCCTGGCCTGTATCAGCAATAGGGTGGCCAGCAGGACCAGGGCAGTGATTGTCGCCCTGTACTCAGCACTGGTGAGGCCACACGTCAAATGCTGTGTTCAGTTCTGGGCCTATCACTGTAAGAAGGACATTGAGGGGCTGGGGCATGTCCAGAGAAGGGCAACAGAAATGAGGTATGGTCTGGAGCACACGTCCTGTGAGAAGGCTGAGGGAGCTGGGGGTGTTCAGCGTGGAGAAAAGGGTGGCGAGGGTAGATCTTATCCCTTTCTTGCAACTACCTGAAAGATTGTAGCAAAGTAGGGGGAGGTCTGTTCTCACAGGCAGCAGAAGACAGGACAAGAGAAAATTGCCTCAAGTTGCACCAGGGGAGGTTTAGATTGGATATTAGGAAAAATTTCTTCATTGACAGGGTAGTCAGGCATTGGAATAGGCTGTTCTGTTGGTGATGGCATCATCACTCCTGGAAGCGTTCAAAAGGTGTGTAGATGTGGCACTTGGGGACATGGTGGTGAACATGATAGTGCTGGGTTACTGGTTGGACTTGATTATCTTAATGGTCTTTTCCAACCTTATCAATTCCATAATTTTATGACCAGAGTTCAGGGATTGAAAAACACCCGCCAAGATGCACATCTAACGAATTCCCACAGAAAAGCCAGAAAAAACCCAGGAAAAGCCAGCACTCCCAGCTGACCCAAAAGCGATGGCTTCCTAAGCAGTCCTACTGCAGTGCTTCTTCATGAGGGCTTCCAGAGCCTTTGCTTTTTCACATACTTAGTCTGTCCGATGGCATGTGAGAAATAATATGGTGCTTATTAAGGGGATATGTGTTCTCTGGAACTGGAAAAAAGCATCAGCTGGGTCACAGCCCACTTCTGGGTCTGACACACAATTTCAATGGGAAAAAATTAAGTGTTATTCCAAGTATCCATGCAAAGAAGACCTTAAAGAGAAAGGTACTCTGAGGCCAGAGAAAATAATTTTAAATGACACAGTGCAGTGTCTTCAATTCAAAGCCTGTTGTTTCTATTACATGTACATTAAGGAAGCTAAGAACACCACTTCCAGTAAGTCAGTACCCTTCCATTCTGCTTAATCCTATTTGTACTCCAAAGAAATGAATCAAAACAACAGGACTGTGGAAGGGAGGCCTAGAGACTACGATAGTGTGTAGAACAGTGCAGAAGAAAATTCTTTAGGGAAAGTCAGGGAAGCCAGCCCCCAGACCAAGGGAAAACACTTCTCTGGAGCCTCTTCTTCTAAGGTTCCCTTTTGTAAACAACAAAAATTAAAGCAGAATCAGAAAATGAAGCAATGTGCGCTGGGAATGTCAGCCCCAAGGAAATTGTGAAATCCAAGGTGCAACATCCTGTATTTTGGGAGACTTTTAATACATTTCAGGACAAAAAAGCACATGCAAAAACATAAGCCTACCTGGTATTTATCTTGGACTCAATGCTAAAATAACTTGCCAGTAGCAAATTCCATACACTGAAACCACAGTTCTTACTACACACTCGTGTGTTTCCCATCATACACACTCACACACATAGACATACACAGATTGCATAGAAAAACACTCAAAAAGCCAGCATCAACATTATAAAAAAAATCCCCCAAAGCAAGTTATCACCTCACCTCTGTGTAGGAACACTGGGCTCTTATGCTCAGCATGCAGGCACAGCCAAACCTCCCTTGTCCATCTGAATGACACCCCTGGTCATTTTACACAAACTTCAAATGCACCTTTTAAAGAAATTTTTGTGAGTCCTCCCACATGGGCTCAGGTATAGTTCTCTCTATTTCTCTTTCTGCTGTTTCCTTTACTTTCTACTACACAGCTCACAAGCTTATTTTCTTCTCTGTGTTTCAGCATCCCTTTGCCCTGCATCTACCAAGGCAAACAAACCAGCACCACTGCATCTGTGTGTGTACTACTTCACGCAGAATATCCAGGTCCCATGTTGCCAAGCTGAAACAAGTCTCATTAGTAGCAAAACTCAAACTTTCTTCTATGTATTTTTTTCAGTTGCACCACTCACATCCAATTTCTACCCTACTTTAGTTCTTATTTAATTTTTCCAGTTTGAATGGTCCTAGTTACTTACCGTGATTGTGAAACAAAGGATTTAACTATTCAGAGCCCATGTCACCTTTTGTTAGAAGAATCTTGGGCTTTCTCTATTAGTATTTTTTCTGCTAAATATACCTGATAAAAATGGCTTTCAAAAATGTAAACTCTCCATTGGACTAATGCAAAATCTGAATCATAAAACAATTTGTGAAACATACACAAAACAGAAAGTCAACAAAACAGAAAAAATGCAGGTAATAATTTCCCAGGGAATATGCTCTGAAGGCTTCTTACAGAGATTTATTTTTTGAGATTCCTCAGGCCTGCCCAGCCCCAAATCAAAATTGTAATATCTTACAACAGATCTTGTATTTCTGCACTAGCTCTTTTCATTGGCTTTTTGAAACAATTTAAACTGCATCTCACAGGTATCTGTGGTCATAGCTCCATTCACTAGCTAACCGTGAGCCATGCTGACATCCCTGTGAGGATGTACAAGAGGGAAAGCAAGGAAGAGGAAGGGCAAAGAGAGAAAGAGGTGTTGTGATTAAAATAATATTTAAATTAAAAGGACAACACCCCCCCGCACCTCAACTATTGCCCTACATAGATCTGGTTCCACAGAGGCAATGGTGCAGTAATTTTCTTGACTTAAAAGGTTTTCTAAGATTTAAACAGAAGGAAAATTAAAAGGTGATAAATTAATACAGAATGGCAAAACCAGAATACAATTATAAAGTATCACATTGATAAGAGAAAAACTGTCTATAATGGCAGTGACCTGGAGGCCTAGGTTTATAGTTCACAAGGCTATCCCAGCAAAACTCTTCTGTACATTTCAGATGGGTGTGAGAAAGGTCCCTCCCACAAACAAAATCTGCTGCTTGTTGTTTCTCCTTGTGCAACTTTCTGCTCCAGATGCAGCTCAAAAAGACTCCTGAAGTATGTGAATCCCTTCATGAACTCCCAGAGTACCACTGACTAAAGAGTACCACTGACTAAATTACAATTACAGCTGAAGGCAAAAAAACCCTGCATTTTTTTTGCTTGATTCTCAACCTCAGCTACATGCAACTAGCTCAAGAATGAGCTGAAGCCTCAGCAGTCAGAAATCCTTGTACCTTTTGTAGTCAACAACAGCAGAGGACGCTTCCGTAGAGACGACCCATTCTGTCCAAGTCACATACTGTGGATTAAAGGAAGAGTATGAATAGTGTAACCAGAAGCACAGTTTTCACTGTGTACTGATGGACCAAACCATTAAAGATTAATACAAATTTAGGTTTGCAGATTTACCTATGAATAATTCCACTGATGACAATATAAAAACAATATTTTCTTAGAGCTCTTAAATGCCCTTGCTGAGTCATGGCTTATTCCCATCAGATTTTTCAGCAATTTCCATGCTCCATGTATACTTATTTAAATAATAAAATGTTCAAATGTTCAGAATAGTGTAGCATGACACAGCATAGAACAGAACAGAACAGACTGTTTCAGTTGGCAGGGATCTACAGTGATCATCTAGCCCTACCACCCGATCAGGGCTGACCACCCGATCAGAAAAGTTAAATCCTATTATTAAGGGCATTGTTCAAATGCTTCTTTTTAAGTTACTAACAGGCACGGGGCGTTGACAACCTCTCTAGGAATCCTGTGCTATTGTTTGACTACCCTCTCAAGGAAAGAAATTCTTCTGAATTTCAGGTCTGAACTTTCTATAATGTGAGGTCTCCAGAAATATCCCACGCCTTGTAGCCAAGCTCCCCCCAGGAGAGACCTATGTTCCTCTGTGCAGCCCCAGAGTCGTGGTGCCTGGCCTGCCCTCGCTGCTTTCTGCCTTTCCACCCATTCCAGCTGCATGCCTGGGGCCGTCTGGGACCATCTCTGGCCTTGGCATGGGGACCTGGGTCTTCCTTTGCAGCTTGGCCGCAGCTCCTGGTGCCAAACCCAGCAGCTGCCCTCTGTCCCTCTGCTCATTTTGCATGGTCAGCTTGGCTGCAGGAGGGGATCTGTGTCAGAGGAAGGTGAGGAGCCTGGGGAGCACAGAGGAGAAGAGTTTTTCTGTGGGGTTCTCTCACAGCAAATTGTCCTGGTGGACATCCTGCAGAGAGCATGTGATGGGGAGAGTAGTGGGGTGGTGGTGGGGGTGCTGGGGAGCTGAACGAAGAGTCAGAATCACCAAATCATTTAGGTTGAAAGAGAACCTGAGATCATTTGAGTCCAGCCTTTGACTGATCAGCACTGTCAGATAGATCATAACACTGAGTGCCATGTCCAGTCATTTCTTGTACACCTCCAGAGATGCTGTCATGGGTTAGCAAGCATAGTCCCGGAAGGGATGTCCTTGCCAAGGGATGCTTACAGCTTCCTCTGGGACCTGACAGAACCTATCAGCTGGCCAGTTTGAATA
>NW_008239289.1:83212-106799 GCF_000691975.1 Corvus brachyrhynchos | reverse complement strand
AAATGCTCCCAGAGATGGGTGAAGAGAACTTTTGTTTCTGAACGGCTCAACCTTAAAATTGTACCCCAGTAACTCAAGATTGGATCCTCAAAAGCAGTTGTGGGAAAAGCTGCAAGTCGTGGGAAGGGACTCACATGTGAGCAGAGAACCAACCCGGGCGGCTGTCTCGTTCTGATAATGTTTTCATAGCATGGGCAAGAGAGACGACTCTTCCTAAATGGACTGAACAAGGTTATTATGGAAGTGGTAAACTGACTGAACATCTCAAAGGTTGTCTTTTTACATTGTCAGTGGGAGAAGGGAAGAAGGTGGGGGGAGGAGAAGAGTTCTGAAGGTGTGGTATAATTTTTTTTCTCTTCTTTTAGGTCTGTTAATAAACTTCTTTATATTCTTTCAAGTTTGGTGCCTGTTTTGCGTTTTTTCTAATTCTTGTCTCACAGAAGATAAACAGTAATAAGTATTTTGGACCAAACCACTACACTAAATTGGTGTTTCTGCCCAGTTACAAACTGAACCCGCTACAGATGGTTCTTGCCACCACCTCCCTGGGCAGTTCATTCAAAGGTTTAACAGCCCCTCCCATGAAGAAATTCTTCCTGATGTACAGCCTGAACCGCCCTTCTCACAGTTTGAGGCTGTCTTCTTTTATCCTGTCACTTTCTGCATGGGAGAAGAAGACAAATCCCACCTGGCTGCACCGTCCTTTCTGGCAGTTGTAGAGAGCAGTAAGGTCTCTTCTGAGCCTCCTTTTCTCCAGGCTAAACAACCCCAGCTCCCTCAGCTGCTCCTCACAGGACTTGTGCTCCAGACCCTTCACCAGCTCTGCTGCCCTTCTCTGGACACACCCCAGCACCTCAATGTCTTTCGTGTAGTGAGGGACCCAGGACTGAACACAGCATTTGAGGTGCGGCCTCACCAGTGCTGAGCACAGGGGGACAATCACTGCCCTGGTCCTGCTGGCCACCCTATTGCTGATACAGGCCAGGGGGCCACTGACCTTCTTTGCCATCTGGGCACACTGCTGGATCATGTTCAACACCCCCAGGTCTTTTTCCACTGGGCAGCTTTCCAGCCACTCTTCTCCAAGACTGTAGCATGGCATGGGGTTGTGGCTGAAGTGCAGGACCCAGCACTTGCTGTGTTGAATTTCATGCAATTGGTTTCAGCCTGTCCAGATCCCTTTGCAGAGCCTTCTGATGCACCAGTAGATTGACACTCCCACCCAGCTTGTTGTCATCTGGGAACTGACTCAGGGGGCATTTGATACACTCATCTAGATCATCAATAAAGATGTTAAACAGAACTGGCCCCAACACTGATCCCTGGGGAACTCCACTAGTGGCAGGCCACCAAGTAGTTGTGGCACCATTCATCACCTCTCTCTGGGCCCAGCCAGTTCTTAATCCAGCAAACAGGTCACCCACCCAGGCCATGGACTACCAGCTTTTCCAGGAGAATGCTGTGGGAGACAGTATCAAAGGCTTCACTGAAGGTAGACAACATCCACAGCCCTTCCCTCATCCACTGGGCAGGTCATGTGGGCATAGATGGAGATCAGGTTGGTCAGACAGGACCTGCCTTTCCCAAAGCCCTGCTGGCTGGGCCTCATCCCCTGGTTGTCCTGTATGTGCTGTGTGATGGCACTCAAGAGGATTTGTTCTGTAACCTTCCCTGGCACCAGGGTCAGGCTGACAGTCTTGTAGTTCCCCAGATCCTCCTTCCAGTCCTTCTTGTGGATGGGTGCCACACTGGCCAACCTTCAGACATCTGGGATCTCAGTTAGCCAGGACTGATGATAAATGATGGAGAGCGGCTTAGTGAGCACTTCTGCCAGCTCCATCAGCACCCTTGGGTGGATCCCATCTGACTCCACAGACTTGTGGCTGTCTAAGTGGCACAGCAGATCACTAACAACTTCCTCCTGGATTGCAGGGGTTTTGTCCTGCTCCCCATCCCTGTCTACCAGCTCAGGGGGCTGGCTGCCCTGAGGATAACTGGGCTTTCTGTTAAAGACTGTGGCAAAGAAGGCATTAAGTACCCCAGCCTTTTCCTCATCCTTGGTGACTCTGTTCCCTTCCATGTCCAATAAAGGATGGAGATTTTCCTCGGCTCTCCTTTTGTTGTTAAAGCATTTATAAAACCACTTTTTATAATCTTTCACAGCAGTGGCCAGACTGAATTCTAGTTGAGCTTTCTAGTTTTCTTTCTACATGACCTAAAGACATCCTTTTACCCTTCCTGAGTTGCCTGCCCCCTCTTCCAAAGGTCATAAGCTCTCCTTTTTTTTCCCTGAGCTCCTGTGAAAGTTCCTTGCTCAGCCAGGGCAGTAGTCTTCCCCACTGGCTTGTCTTTTGGGCCATAGGGTCGGCAAGCTGCAAAGATTTGAGCTCAAGGGATGGAAAGACCAAACAGAAAAGCCACATTTTTTGTGCTCCATTGTGCTAAAGTTTGTATCCCCTGTGCACACATGACATCCTAATTCATCTAGGTGACTCACAGATCCAGCATGTCTTAACTGGCAGCTTGAGTTAAGCCTGGAGAAGAGCCTGTGAGAATGCTTGGATTAGCAGAACAGACTAAAACACAAGATGCCTTGTGTTCCGTGCATCATTAACCCTAAATACAATCTTCTCCACTGCAGGCTTATCTTGCACCAATGGCAAGCAGGCCTAGCTGCTGTGGCAGCAGAAACACTAGCGACACATCCAGTTATGGCTGTGAAAATGGAGAGTGGAAGTGTTCATAAGGAAAGCTGTGATAAGTGGCCTGGATGACACTGCAGACAACTGAGTATCTGAGGGAGAGATTTCTTTTGCTTACATAGTGTCTGTAGGAGCAAAATAATATCTGCAGCATCAAATATGTAAAATATGCCAGCATATACATTTTTTTCTCTTTTTTTGGTCAAAGCAGAGTACTGCTTTGCTTTTGTGCTTAATGAGCTGAAATTAACCAGGGAAAGTTAAACTGGGCATGTATTTTTTCAAGCTACTCAAGCTAGGTGGTGCAGTTTCCTGGCACGCACTCTGTTCTAGCAATAAGATTCAACATGTATGCAACAAAAAAGACAAGAATGATTAAATGGAGTTGGAAAGTAGTAATTGTTCTCATTGCTTGAAGCAGACATTAAAAATAATTAAAATTTGGCAGTGGTATATTCAGATATAAACAGTCAGTGTCTCAAATTCTCATTGGGAGTAAAAGTTAACAAAAATGAAACACCTGTTCATACATCAGTGCTGCTGCAGTTTAGCAGCATGCAGCATTCCTGAAGCTGTTAAATACGTGCATTAGGCCAACAAAAATTTGGCCACATGTTTACTTAAGGCCTGAATAAATACGGCCAATCTCTGGCAAAAATCTAATCAAGTTCTTACCTGTGGTTAATAAGACTGACAGCAAAATGATAAGAAACCTTAACATGACAAGTAATATAATGTAAATAGCTTTTGTTGATGCAAAATGGAATGTTAAAAGAAAAAATCCTATGTTCTGACGGAGAGAATGTATTGATTTATTTACATGGTTTCCAGCTGTGTGAATGGAACTGCTCCCATGGATGGCTGGGACACAGAAGACGAAGTGAGTGAGCTGAGCTAAAGCAAGGCCTAAGTGAGCGCTGTTCTCATGGGCGGTATCTACAAAAGCCAAATCTGCAACCTGACTCAGGCTGGCTAATCCTGAGGGTGTGAGGGGGAGTACTTTGAGTAGCAAAAATACATGTGTTTTGCATTTCAAGTCCTTTAACTCTATTTTTCTCTTGTGTGGTAAAACTTCCAGAAAACATAAAATAGAAAATTGTATTTGTATTTCCTCTGACCATGGAAAGTAGAGGCTGAATTATAAATTATCTCAAGACATGTTTGGGCTTTTTGCTTATGAGAAATTTAGAAGACTCATGTAAAAAAGTCATCTAAGGGTTACAGGATAAAATAAAGGACTGCTGGCTCTGTGGCACTTTGAAGGATGCTCAGCAGAGTATCTGCACAGGAGAAACCACACCGAGGTTTATGATGCAAATGACTTCAGACAGATGTTGCTACTTAACACTGTTCACTCTGCTGCCCACTGTAGCCTCTCCTCCCTGCCAAGTGGGGCTCATGCAGGGCACAGGGACCTGCACCCTGGCTGGCAAGCGGTAGCATGCTTCCCAGAGGGAATTTTGTCAAGAGTCTCCCTTCTTATGGATGGCTGTAGTTTTCAGAACTGCACGTTTATTTTTTCTTCCACAAAGTGGAAATACCAGACTGATTTTCTTATCCAATTTAGGGAGCAACCACAGAGATGGGAAAAAGACAAAGAATTTCCTCCCACATCTAAGAAGAAATAACCGTTATATAAAGCGTTTATATAAGCCAAGTGTTTATATATTAGCAAAGAGTTTGAAGTCTACACAAATTGTTTCATTCAGAGTGAGAATGACATGTATAACCCAGTCGTAAACCTATCCCCCAACCTGCAACAAAGGTAACAGAATCAACAGACGAGGACCAGCATGCTACCATTTGGACAGGGTAGCAAATGGCTCCTGCTCCAAAATGGGCAAATCTGAATATCCCACACATCCCAAATATCGAAAGATCGCAGATTCACGCTCCAAATCAGAATGATTGCATGGTTGCACCTGCAGAGATGACCAGCAGTAAATAAAGAAGCATTCCATAAACAACCAAATCCATACCCTGTAAGTTATAATATTTTTTTATTCATGTTAGAATTTCTATCAGTGTTTGAACATTAATATTTAGAGAGTTTGTACAATTTCCATTCAAAGCTTAAAATGAGAACCACACTAGATCACAAATGGTAACTAAAACACAGTTCAGAATTGTATGAATATTCACACTCTCTTTCTCTCTTAACACTGTTAAACACTTTGTTTTCTCCCCGGGGTTTACAAGAAAAAGTGTGCACTGTAATTGTATCTCAGCAGTGTTCCAAAACATAATGGTATCATCATTACATATAAACTCTTTAAAAATATACTTCTGTCAAAAGACTTGATGACTACTATGTACACTACAAAAATAAATTTTCATATAAATAAATTATATGGCATAATTTTATCTTTGTAACTGAAATGACACAAACCCACTCCTACCAAACAGGCAGGCAATGAGACCCAGTTTGAATATTTTTTTCCTTTTAACTCCTTACACTAAAAGCTACAACAAGTCCATAATGTAAATGTTATATACTCTTTCCTATTTAACATTAGTAAGCACTCTATACAAATAAAAATCCATTAAACAGTAAAAACATAACTGTAATAGTGTTTCCAATACAAATAAAATCCCTGCATTTTGTTTGTTATAAACTGGCATGACAAATACTGTAAGAAAAACATTCTTATGATACAAAAATATAAATATCACCCATGATTAAAAAAGTTAAGAAACAAAACCAAAACAAAATAAATGTTGCCAGCCACTGAGTTCTCCCCTTGCCAATGTGACTATCGAAGAAGAAGGTCTACATTGTGCACAAAGCAGCAGATAGCTCACCCACACACAAGTACGCAGGAAGACTTGGGCAGGTGGCAGACACTGCAGCTTGCCCTGGGCCCCTTCCCTCCCGAGGAAGAGCAGGCAGCAAGCCAGCCTGCAGCACAGAGGCAGCAGCAGTGCCAGTGGGAGCCCTGCCAACCTCTGACACGTAAGCGCACAAGCTTGGTGGTTGAAGGCAGCTTCCAATTAGTACCATACAGTTTTGTTGCAGAGTTTGTATGATCTGAGGTCACTATGCTGCTAGTGCTAAATTGGGGGCCCTCATCTTTTTGTCATCAAGAATTTTCATGTTAGACAGTGAACTGGACCAGTAGGCAGTTGCGACATTAACCCTTGGTGTGCACTGAAACAGTAGCTTATGTATCACGGGAATGACACCAGGCTCTCGCCACCTGCTCTTCGAGTGTTCACATTGGAGATCTGTAAACAAGTGCCTCATATCAAAGTGTTTTCAAGTGAGCAAAAAAGGCATGGAAATTTGTGCATTCTAATTATCCCCATTCGTTTTGCTGGCAAGGTCTGTGGGCAAAGAAGACTCCCTGAAGCCACTGGAGAAAAACACTTTGCCATCAAAGAATTGGCCACTGCTGTTCAGGTACATATATATATATATGTATATATATATATAAAGAAAAGCCCTACCACTGCTGTGTTTAGAAACTGAATACTGGTTGTGTTTGGCTCTGAATACAAAAGTTAACATCTACCTGCTCTAAAAAACAGCTTGGAGAAGGGCAGAAAAAAGATGAAAAAAGAAGACAGAGAGAACGAAAACTTGTGTTGCATTATTTTAAATTAAGGTTCTTTGTTCCTACGGTTTGTTTCCAACTGGAACACAGATTGTAGTGTTTTTCCAGACCCTTCACCTGCAGCAATCCCCTTTTAGTTTAAAAATAATAGTACAAAAAGCTAAATTAGTTTCGCAAAGAGATCCCAGTTTAGCTGTTTTAATTAAAAGTGCCGATGCAGCATGGGAAAACACAAACAATAGAGAAAAGAACTACCCAGGCCTTACGTGTCATTACCGTCCCGGCCCACCAGAAAGCCATTTCTATTTAAAAAGTGAATATACTTTTTTTTTTAATCCTTCCATTTAATTTTTATCCCTTACTCTTAACTCCTTCCTGCCACGAAAATAAGGTGACCAAAGATACTGCTTTCATTGCTGTAATGACTCAGCTAAGCTCTGGCTCACCATCAAACAATTCATTATCCAGCTTCTAATGCCACTCAATTAACAGTATCAAAATAAGGCAGATGCTCATTGTATTTCTATAACCACCAGCACCTCTCAATATCCAGCACCTTTGGAAGTAAAAAAATAATGGTTATAGTGCTTGCACTTACCTGGCACCTTCTGCAAGGGAAAAAAGGAAATCAAAGCACTACACAAACAGTAATTAAGCCTCACATTCCTGGGAGGTAGGTAAGTGTAAATATAACCATTTTACAGAATGAGAAACTGAGCCATGGGGCAGTTAAGTGACTTGACCAAAGTCATGTGAACCAAGTCATTAAGGGTTTGGGAACTGAAACATAATTCCAAACCTCAACTCCCTGTCTTCTCTAGTATTTTAGTTGGGCCTTTGATGATGGCAGTCTATAGTTGTATATATTGGTAAACAACAACAGAGTTTTCACTAGCTCCTACTAACAGGGAAAGCCAGACTCACATCAGCATCAGTGGGTTTGTAAGCCCACCAAGTGTTAACACACAGTAGAAGAGAAACTACAGTACACCAGGAACATAGACACAGAAGCATGCATATTTCCAGATGCACACATGGACACATACAGCAAAATAAAACCTGCACATAGCTAAATCTATTTAAGCCTCCCAGATTAACTTGCTTTTCTTCATATTTGCTTATTTTAAAAATTACCACGCATAGCGTGTTTGAAAGTTAACAGTAACATTTCATACTACCACAGGGTTGTGATACGCAAATTTAAAATATTTTTAAGACATGTACCACCTTTAAAAAATCCTATTACATAGCAATATTTGCATAGAATTATACAAGTAAATTATAAAATATTTAAGCAGCAGCAACTTATGCTGAAATTTAGAACTAGATTAAGCTTAGTTGTGGCACAGATATCAATGTACAAAAAGTACAAAGAGCACACAATATTGTCCCCATTCCATTGCCCAGAGGCAAATTACTCCAGATTATACTACTTTACATCGTTCTTTTGTATATTACATATGTGTACATCTTTTAAATACTTAAAAGAAATATTTAACAAAATAATACAATAGGTTACAGTAACAGTGAACTGTTGTCCTGATGCAGCATGTCCTTTTCTACAACTTCAAGCAGTTCTTCTCTTCAAGCAGTTCTGGAATACAGTTTTCCATCTTTGGCCTCTTCTTTGCTTCAATTATTACCCTGTACAAAGGAGGAGAGGGAAAAAAGCAAACATTCACCAAATTTCAAGAAAAACAAGCAAATCAAACTAAGCCAACTCATTTCATGATTCTTGTGGTTAGTTACCAGTCAGGAAATGCTGGCTCTGCTTTCATCTCAGTCATTAATTTCCTGGTGAAAAAATACTGATGCCAATTTAAAAAATGTAGATGCTTTAATTTCTAAGTTCCCAATTTTAGATACCTGTGACAAATTCAGTCAAAACCAAGGAACAGTTGGAGGACAAGTATGCTACATTGAATACTGAGCTTACTTAAGAATCTCATACTACCACGCACTTCAGCTTGAAAAAGCAGAGCCCAAGTATTTCCTTATACTGTGGATACTATTACTTGTCATACATCTAGATTGAGTGGCTAAAAGCATTCATTTCTATGTTTTGGGATGCTTGAAAACACATTTTATAATTCAGAAAGTAGTTTCACTTCGAATTATCATCAAAATTTCCATCAAAACTCTGTGTGTGTGCATGCACATGCATGCGTACGTACGTGCAAAATATTCTAGAATCAAAATAAAATTACTTTCTCTGCTCAAACTAGTGTCTGTCAATAAAAAAGCTCAGACAAGCAAAGAGAAAAAACAGGAATCCACAGATAAGTAACTATTCTAACACTTCCTTTTTCCCCTCCAAGAGAAGAACAGTGTGAAAACAGTGAGAAATAGTTTTCAGGTAACAGCCCCAAAAAGTTTTCAGTGTAAAAACTCAATGGGCAGCTCTACGCTATGCAAATCTGCAATAGCCACAGCAGCTGGCCCTGGCAAGGCAGAGGTCGGCTCAGACACCTCCAGTGTGTGAGGTCACTGGGAAGGCCCTCTGAAGGGCCCCCCAAAGAGCAGGGGACACCCTGCTGAGCAGCAGGGCACTAGGCATGGCAGGACTTCCCACTTCTCACTCGGCTCATCCTGCAGAGGGATTCATTCCCTTTATGGACTTTAAATTCTTTCACAAACTATTTCATTCAAGAGATGACAACTCCTGAAGTAGCTGGCAGTTTTACACTCTCCTAAGAAACGTCATTTTATATAACATTTTAGAGCATGCCTGATTCAGAGATCAAAAGACAGAACTAATGAAATGGTAAAGGCAGTCAGGACAGCTCTGAAGATGTTACACAACATGTCTGCTTCATTTTTCTCATCTGGTAAACTGGGATTGTATGATATACTTATCCATCTTGCAAGCCTTTTTAAAGTAGTTTATGTCTGAATGCACTATGACTTCTCAGTGTTGGAGAGGACTACCTTAGCCATCCTCTCATCTAGTGCAAAATGTACTATATTCATAGTTAGCACATTTAAGGTGATCAGTGTGACCTGTAAGTAGTGCTATCTAAAGAAAAGGTACCTCTGAGGAACTTCATTTTTCCTTTCTTTTGATCACACCATTGCCTGACACAAGCCAAAGCTTGCAGTTACATGTGATGGACCTACCTTACTGTGAGCTGTTGCCAGTTGTCCTCTCCTCACATTCAACATCTTGCAGTTCTATAACCTCTACTTTCGAATTTCTTCTTTCACACCGCACATTAAAAGGCACATGTGGGTCCTCAAACGGTGCATGGCCAGCTTCATGGTGTCCGTCGTAGGATGGAAAGCTCACAGTAGTGATAGGCTGGCAGTAGGCTGCTCCTTCAGTGCCCGTGGCCCCGAAAGCCGGGCTTCTCACGCTGTGGGAATGAGCCTTGGGGCCTGAGCGATCCCTGTTGCTGGGTCCCGAGTGCCCTTCAGTAGAAATTTCAAAAGCATCCCTGCGAGGGCGGTAAGGAGGTGGTCGCAGCCCTTCCCTCACTTCCCTTTTGGGCTGTCTGCCCTGACGCCATGGCTGCTGTGTGCTGGGCTCTGGATTTGATTGCAGCCTGGGATTCGGCTGATGCCTTGCTTCCGGCTGAACCACCTGAGAGGGACACGCACGGTTACACCTCTGCAAAGCAGAGCAAACAAATACTATGCTTGCTTATATTTTATGCTGAGAATAATTATAATGATGCTCTAACCCCACAAAGGGAAAGTTCTGGAATCTGGTAATTGATTTTTCCATGGTTTTTGTCTGAAGTTATTAAAACCTGGAAAGCATACCTTCAGAAAAACACAGGATGACAGCTGAAAACATTATTGTAAGCTTCCTACATGCTGGTCCATCTTTTCAAAGGGATGGGTGACAAGCACTTGATCTTAACTCAACAAGGAGAATTGCAGGCATTTGGAAAAGGGTCTATTCCGTGCAGGGAACATACACAGGATGTTAGTAGGGTAGTTTGTATAGACTGTAGGAATCTGTTTTCTGATTTCCATAAAGAGCATGAAGCACAGCAGCTACGTCAGTCAATAAACCGTGACCAACTTCAAATGTGGCTGTGCTTGTACCTATTTCTAGGCCTCTGCTGAACAAAACCAGATCCGCATTGCAGCTCAGCATGCAACATCAGCAGGGGTAGGAGACAGAGCTTTTTCACTTTCTTTTGAAATCGCAATTGTGCCAACCCAGTGGCAAGATGCAACAAGGCCCAAGATTTGGTCAAGCACTTGAACTACTTTCTTCTCACTCTGATCTTTCTCCCCAAAATGTACTATCACAGAGAGGTATATGATAGCAATTCACAAGATGTGTGAAAGAGGTTGGGATCTTGTAATCTCTCATCCTCTCTCTGAAAACAGTCATCAAACAGACTGAGAGCTCTCTCTTGTGGCTGGTGCCAATAGGATGTAACAGCAATTATCCATGCCAAAGGCCGCTGCTTTTGTACCACCGCTTTACCTCCAACTCAATTCTAAAGAAGAGAATGGGAAAAACCTTCACTCCCTGCTAACAGGTTTTGGCACAAAGTCACAATCAGCTAGAAAGAGTTTTCCATGAAAATAAATAGATCGATTAAAAACAAAAAAACCACACCAAAAAACTCCTTCTTGCCCTCCTGCTAGTCCATATGAAAGCTACTTAGAAAGCTACTTACAGTGGATCTTGCAAAGAGAGGATCCTCAGTTGCTTCCACTATTACTTGATGGACTGGTGCCCCAGGACCTTGCGTGGCCTCGTACTGATGAAGCTCTTCACTGATGCCAGACACGGTGGTTTGAGAGCTGTACTCAGAATCAGAGGAATCCGAAGCATTATGTGTGTGGCCAGGTGGCAGTGCAAACCTGACGGTACCGGGGGGTGGCTCAGGAGATGGTGTGGGCAATCTGTCATGTCCTTTGGCTGGAGAAACCTGATGACAGCAATGCTTTCAGTTACATTCAGATAGCTTTACCCTTTTAATCGCTAGTGCTTGACACAAACACACCCTGCCATGCCACAACAACCTTAGCAACAGTTTTCTGATGAACATGGATACTGAAGTGAAAAAAATTAATGGAAGTGTAAAAGACATGATCTCCATCAGTGGATATGTATATAAACAGGACTACACAGATTCTTCTAGGTATCATTGTCTCAGGAAGTGCCTTTATGTGTGTATGTGCATGCACTTGCACTTGTAAATATAAAAATAAAAATAATATGGGGGCTTCCCTCTCCCTTCAGCAAGCATTAGCAGTGATTTCATAAAATCACCTCTGTGGGTTGGTACAGTGTGATTCAGTGTCTATTTGCAAAGAGAGATGGATACACACATCACAGCAATATATATGGTAATAACACACACATACACATTGCTTGAGTAAGAGACAGGTCATGCATACTGTTAGGAATTAAGAGATTACACATTGTTGTCAAAACTGTTTTACTAATATTAAAAGAACCCAAACACTTCTGGAATATACTGGTGCTGTAGACATACCTTGTGTTTTAGTCTTGTGCACACACATATATATAGGGATGTGAAACATAGCACACTGATTCTACTGACACGTGATAAAGATAACCCCACATAACTCCAGAGTTAATGATCAACAACTAAATATAATGTTGGTATCTCTGAACCTGGAGTCTGGATTTGAGCTTTGTCCTGTAAAGGCATCAACATCTAAGTGAAGCCTTCCCTGCATCCCTACTTGAGGGAGAAAAATGCTGCAGGGAGAGGTGACTGGACAGTGGGGACCTTCTGGCAGACCAATCATGGTTATCAAGGTGTGGTCTGTGGACCACCACTGTGTGTGTTGGTCCACACAGGCCTTCCTGGTGGTCTGCTCAGCTAAACACTTTGAGGAATTCAACAGAGCCAGTGAGGTAGGGAAGAATGTGTATAAAACACACTGTCTTTTGCAAAATATTGAGGGAAATCCTTATTTTCCAAACTTGTTTGCAGATCACATTATGCTAGTAGTATAAATAACTATCAGGTTAGCTTAGTGCAACCTCTAAAACAAGACTTATTAAAGAAAATTTTAAAAGTAGAGTAGTACCAACTACATAACAAACAGCACTTTTAATAAAAAATTATTTAAAAGCCTGAGAGCAAAAAAATTAATCCAAGAAAGTTTTTAAAATAGTTTCTAAAAATGGTGGGTGACTGAGGGGGACAGCAGTGCAGACATAGTATTATTTTTTCTGTTCACCATTAATTTTACTGACCTCAGGGTATGGTCCAAAGAATGAGAGAAGAACAGGAAGCAGCACCAATCCATTGAGAACTCCCAGAATGGTTAGGATTGCCAAAACAGCAAAGAAATACCTGAAGTACAGTTTAAAGGGTTTGGGGCAGAGAATAGCCACTGTTAGAAACAGGGGATTACAAATTACTCCTGCATATGTTAAAATAATAGCAATACTAAATTGACTCTAACATATTACTAATATCAAAGAAACAATTGTATCACTTTCTGTATAAGATATAGGGGTTTTTACCTTTTGAATTAGAGAAGCTATATTCCACAAAGTGTTAGTTGAGAAAGGAAAGAAAAAAATTACATTTGTTAATTTCCCAGAATCTGGAAGCATGTAATGTTATTTATGAATGTGTTACACAAACACAAAAATATGGAATGTGCAGGGAATGGCTGAATGGATTGAAAGCACAAATACAATGAAAAGGGGCCCCCATTAGTGAAAACCCAGCAGAAGCAAACAAATGAAGTGAAGGGTGTAGAATTTAAACAATTTAGTGTAGAAGGAAAAGAAGCCCTCTTCTCCCAGCAGCTAATCCACTGTGAAATGCTTTCCGCAAGTTACAGCAGAATGTCTAATTAAATCTACAGTATATCAGGTAAGGGTTTTCCTTGCCATTCATTAATCAAACTTAACGCCTAGAATTCTGTGAGTTCCAGTTTTACCAAATAGCTTGAATTGCAATGCTTTTACAACACAGGAACCCACTTTCTGCAAAGAAAATGCCCATTCTATAGTAAGCTTCAGCATTGTACTGAGTAAGAGTGCTCCACAATGGCAGAGCTGCATTGCAGGCTAATCTTTTGTTGAACAATTTAGCATCTCTGAATACTCTTGTTTTGCGTCAGCCAATTCAAACATAAAGGCTGAAATACTATGGAAGAAGAGAAAAGTGCACAAGTAGTTGTCCTTTCCCACCACTGAGGGCTAAGGTCTGGGATCCTTCATGAATACCAAGGTAAACCTGTCAGTAAAAGGAAAGTCTTGCTAGTTGGTATTCGGCACAGCTGGGGCTCAGACTAAACTTAAGGCTGCGTTGTAACTAGTGATTTCAAGGACTGAGTCTTGGTAAATTCCTGGAGGAGAAGGCAAAGGAGAAGAACAGAGGGCAAGTTTGCTACTAATGGGTCTGCTGATTACATTGTCTAGCTGGCAACAAACTTTACTGCCTCCCTGTTTCCACATCTGATCAAATATATCAGACTCCTGTAAAACTATAAATATCCTGCTATTGTAAACATTTGGGAATTTCTGATCTGCATTAGCAAAAATCAGCAAGCCAATCTACTCTACTAACATAAACCACCAGAACTTTAAACTGGGACACAGATCAACAACAGGCATTAAAAACATTTGCATCTCATCCATCTAACGTTAGAATAAACAGGAGGATTATAGCTTTGACCAGTTGGTGTATACAATGTCTGTTAATTTACTTAATCTTCCATATTGCTGGACTAATCTGTCGCTTTCCGGAAGTTTGGGATCTTCTTCGCCCACTATAACAATGCTCAGGCTCCCCATAGTTTATTTTATTATGTTTTTTAAATACAGCAAACTAAAGTGAGATTGTGCTATAAAATGAGAAACTGATGGCCAAAAAAAGTAAAATAACAGAATTTGAAAAGTTGAAAGGCTCATTTTATAAACTGAGAGCACATCCAATCCAAATTTTGTGTGAAGGGCTGCTACGATCTTCCATTTGCTATGACACAAAAATGTGTGCCAAAATCTCATCTGTTAAGTAGGAAAGCAGTACAACAAAAATGTAGCCCTGTAAATTTAGGTTAAATCTATCAGTAACCTGTATGTCAAAATGTTCCAACCCTTACAAAACCAGGTCCTGAAAGAATAATTATATTTCTTCAATACCAATACAATAAAGTAAAAAATAGTGATTTGGGGGAAAAAAAATTCTATTTCAGGACATGGAGTACCTGTATAGTAATAATACTCATGTAGGTTTCATGAGATCTAACTGCAAACTGCCTGCTTTCTTCAAATCTCTTTCATATATAAACAAAAAGCCTGATGAGATTTAGCAGTCATTCTCTCAGCTCCTGCCCCTGACAATTCGTTGTTCTTGTTGTCAAATGGATGTCAGTTAAGTCTAGTCATCTATCCAGCTTATGTCTACCTAAGTAGTTAAGCCATCTTTCAGAGCACTTTTATTTGGCCCAGTTCTACCTCCGTTCCATTTTTAGGGCTTGGATTATTTTTGTGTGTGTGTGCTGTAGTTTACCACAAAGAGCCTGTGTTACTTCTAAGATTAGCCATTCTGCAGAGCTCCACAGGTTGTTTGGAATAGAATAGGATCTGTTTCATTGCACTTCTCAAATTCCCCTGAAGAAAAAACTTGCTTTCCTCTATACTTGACAAACTCACATTCTTAATTATATTCACAAGAAACAGCCTGCTTGTAGTTCTAAACAGAAGGGCCTTTAGGCTTTGCTGTACAAAATTTTAGTATGAAGTTCTGTGTTCATATTTATGGTTCCCCAGCTCCCAAACAGGGCTTTCTTTCCACCACCTGCCCCCCGCCTCCCCTTTTCCTCATTATATAAACCCCGCATAAGGATAGAAAAAGAAGGCCCTGAGAGAGTCACTTGCAGCACAGTTGAGTGTTTGTAAGTTCGCGTGTCCTTTGCATACAAATTCTTGTGCATACAAGAAGTCTGGAGGACCTCAAGGCTAAAGGTCAGATGCAGCTAATACTAGACAATACAAGATGCTTTGAACTAATTCAAACCCAGAATTAGCAAACTTTCTAAAGAGCGACATTTTTGTGTTCCTTCATGCTAAGTGTCAGATTTTCCTGGAACAGATTTTAATGTCAGCAATGGAAACCTTACCATGTCTAGCAAGTAACAAGGAGTTAATAAAACAGAGGGAAAGCAGGACCATGATGTAAGCATACTTGACACACCATGCATAGCAACAAAATGACAGATTCACTGAAGTGACTAAAAATCAAAAGCACATTTTTTTATTTTTGAAAGAAAGTCAACACACACAAATACTTTACCTGACAATAAAATCAAACTCTGATCCTGCAAGCATTAACACGCCAAGCAGAGTAGACACAGCCCCATCCAGCACCGGTGCAAACATGTGTTCCAGTGCAAGGACAGCCCTATGGTTCCTGTCTCCCATGGCAGTTAAAAACGCCTGTAAAACAAAAAAGTCCATTTCCTTAGACTGATGCATACAACCTTCCAAACAGCCTCTCTCCTCGTACACACAGTTTTCCATCAGTTAATTACTCCAAACGATAGTTTATCAAAGTTTTATTTCTGTAGCTGGCTGACCCTTGAGAGAAGACCTGATCCTGCAGTCATACCACATAGAAGTTGCTGAGGTCACACAACCAGAGCAAGCACTGATGACAGAGTCAGACCATGATAATACTGGAAGCAATGCCTGCTTGCAACAGTAGCCTTTTGTCTCCAGCTTTCCTTATTTCCACCTGAAAAGAATTCACGTCTTGGTGAAAGCACTTCAGGTGTGAAAATTGCAGGGCTACTCCTCTTATTCTTGTGGGTCCATGGCTTCTATGACTTTTTTTAACACTGTCACTCAAAACCAAAAGGTTTTTAAACTTTTAGTACTTCAAAGCTAGTTCTGTACATACAAAATTATCTTAGGAATAGTGCTGAACATGGTAGTGCCTGAGCAACAATATGACTAATGAACTGCCTTCATCCCTTCAGCTCCTTATGAACAAGCTGTATCAAGAACACTCAAATGGTGATGTGTGTTACGAATTTGTCTACTCTGTGTATGACTCAATGGTTTAAGAAAACAAGAACCTGGCTGATCTTTTTCCTGTGATTAGTAAGGGCTCTCTTTGGTTAATTCCCTACTGGCTATTAAGATATGTGCTGAAGCAGCTATCTTCCTCACAATACTGGAATTTAAGTCTCTCTTCTCCAGAACTAAAAAAAAACAAAGGTCACAATTCGCAAGCAATAGCAGAGAACTGACCCACAAATGGATTGTGAATCACTCTCAAACTCAATTAATTTCGGTATTAAAAGTTCCAGCACTGCCTTTTTTGTATATACAACACTGATTTGACTGTTTATGTATTCCAAAGTTTTTATCTCCAGTGTCAATATGAGAAAACCACTATTTTCAGTTTGCTTGGCAGATTACCTTCAAGCACAGGTGACCCGTAAAGTTCTGTAAATTAAATTAGTTTCTTCTCATCTAGAAACAACTGTTTTGTCCCTTTCTATTCCAGTTTTCCTGTTTTAAATCTTCAATACTAAGAAGCTGTCATTTTTCTTCCTCTTCTACACCATTAGTTTCTAACACTTCCCAAACTATTCCATGTCCTAGCAAACTCAATTACTTCCAAAAGTCTAACTATCTGTAGCAGCAGGGGAAAAAAAGATGTCATCACTTGAAGGACCCCAATTGCTCCACTTTAACCTTACCCTACTTCCACTGTGGTTTTTCTCAAAATGGTTCTTTTCATTTAGGGATATTTTATATACCCTAACTCTGTACATCATCTAAACCACTAGAAAAACAGTAGAAAAATGTTTTCCTATGGACTGCATGTTTGTGCCCACTATTATTAGCCAATGGCTTCTGAAAAGAAGGTGCAGATTTTACAAATGGAATGCTAATTCAAACATGTTCCCATTTGAAAAGTCCAGAAGTACCAAATGACACAATATCTGATTTTGAAAATCTCCTCTGAAGAATTCTCTTTTGCAAGGTAGAGAATCTACATGCAAGAAGGAACAAAAAGCTGTGTAACACTGAAGCAACAACAATGAGGCTTCAGACAAGGATCATGAGAGTCTGGACTGAAGCAAGGTGATTTAAGATCTCTGTTTTCTCTATATACTTGCATCAATCAGACAAACAGGTATCACAGCTAATGTGTCCTCTCTTGTCTCCTGGGAGACTGACTCAATAGTTAGGAACTCATCAGGATCCACTCTGTTCCATTGAGACAAACAGAAAGTTAAACAAAACTGTGACCATTTTCCTCCTGAGAATCACGTCACTGGTAAGAGATGGTAAGGATTTGTGATCTGAACATAGTCACCATTTTATTTTAAAATGTTTTTTAAATGTTTCTTAATTTTTACGTACCAAAGCAACATGAACGGTGAATTCCACACCAATGCCAACAGAAGCAATCAGGATAACCACAGGCACTGCACTCAGTTTTATTCCAATTAGACCCATCATGCCAAACAGCTCCACAGTCATCAGAGCCAGCACCACCACCTAGATGATTTCAAACATCTGTTAGTAACTTCTTATACTCCAGACAATGAAGAGAAAGATATTTCAAAATAACATGGTTCCGTAAGACATATTCCTCAAAGCCATCCTATATTCACAAGGACAAGATGCTTTTACTTGTTTCATTTTTCTCAATGGCAATGAATGCTGAATAGCCAGTCTAAATTACATCCTGAGAACCAGTTAACAGAAGCACCAGCTTTGTACTGGTTACAATCCATCAGTGAGCTGAAAAACCATTTATTCCTCCTTATCATGGATACTCCCAACAGGTACATTTTTCTTTTTCACCTGCCTTTCAGACAATCCTTCCAGAAAAAGCATCTTTCAACTATCTGTATTTGAACTCTCTTTTGTAGAACTGCAAATACAGGCGAGGATGTCTAAAGCCCAGAAGAAAGTGAATGCCATAATCAGCTGATGAGTCTCAGGTTACAGAGGGACTCGGAGCTTTTAAGATATTTTGGGGGATTGACATGGACAAAGTGAACAGTTAAATATAAGAGGAAGCTTTTCTTTTTCTTTCATCTACCTTGTAAAAAAAAACTGAGGAAAAGGGAGGGGAGGAAATCTGGGGAATCAACTTTAAAAGTAGCTAAAGCCAAGCAGGAAAAAAAAAAAGGCACACTTATAAAAGCAATGGTGGACTCTGAAAATAAACGCCTTTTCCAAAGGAAAAAAAGTGTGCACTACAATAAATGATTTTATAAGCTAATGAATCAAGCATAATAACATAAATTGCTTGATTAAGTGCTATGAAAAATATTCTAGACTAAACATTTACCTTTTAACATACCTGTCATATAAATGTACATTACAAAAACTAGTAACTGTTTTATGCTTTTCTACTTCTGGCATTTTATAAACCATACGATAGTTTATGGAATTTAAACATAGGACCATCATCATTCAATTTAACTTGAATGTTTACTGAGAGGCTTATGGTGCCTTGCAGAAACCATGGAGGAGTATTCTCTGCATTTTACAATTTTATGCTCTTTCTCCTCGACAGCTCAGTTACAGTCTCTCCACAGTGCATACCGTACAACATAAGCATTTCAGTTTTTTCCAGAAAGATTGCATTCAGAAATTGCTATGAAAATTTACGGGCAAGCTAGTCATAAGCAACTGCCTTGAAAAATAACTATATGTGACAAAAGAGGAGAAGGTATATAGAATTAGAAATTACTTTAATAAAGCTCTTAATTTTCTTCTGTGTCTTTATTTCTTATGTTAGCGTGCATTTGAGCAAGGGTAAAAGTTTATGTACCTTTCTAAGAAACCTTTAAACCTGCAAAAAAGGTGGCCAGAAGATTAAGGTTATTAAGGTTTGTACCTTTAGCATGAACCCTACCCCCTCAAGTTGAATAAATATATAATGAATGATGCAATATACATACTCCACCAGAGGCCCAGACATAAACAAAACCTTCCCGACTACAGCAAGAGCTATGCTGAAAGGAATTTGACTTCAACAAAGACCCTTATAATAAACTTACAATGATCCCAGCTGTCCAGGGGTTTAGGAGGAAGAGGGCACACACCAGAAACGTGCAAGCTAAAACCACGCTAATGGATAAGAGGAGCCAGTGACGAAGTCCAATGTACTGCTCCCAGAACAGAAATGGGTAACCATTTGGGTAGCTGGAGATCCCCAGGCTGGTGTAGTTATTACAGATAGCTCTCACTTTCTCAATAGCCTCCACAAAGTCAGAAGTTTCACGCAATCCATTGAGGTAGAAAGGAAACTGAGCATATTCTATGGGCTCAGCTGCTGGAACTAGGAAAATGATAGCAGTGTTAAAATGCGTGTTTGGGAATAAGATAATACACAGAGACCAGGGTTAGCAAAACATTTTATTCTCCACAGCAAAATGCATAAAGGGTGGTGAATTTAAGTTTTACTTGTTTGGAATGAGTGGTAGTTTAAAAACTCTCCAGTAAATAGAAACTGGGAACAGTACGTGAGATTATTTTATCATGCGGTACTTTTTACTGAATACTTGGTCAAAAATCCCTAACTGCAGCAAAAAATAGACAATCACATAATTTCAAAATTTTATCCAAATGCTCCTCTTTTATGCAGTGCAGTTTCTTCAAAATCAAAGCTCATTTCCCTGAGATTAACTGGGGTCAACTGACACAAAACTGGAGAAAAATTAGGCTTGGTAAGGTTGGTTGCTTTTTTAAGATTTCCATCAAATATTTGGAAATTCAGATTCAGAAATCCACATTCTGTTACTGATGGAAATTAATGGAGAAAAAAACCCCCATAATATAAAAGTAATGGCTTACTGAGGAAATACATAACTTTTATCCTTTAATTATTTGACAAACCAACACTCTCCATACTACTTTTTTAATCTAATGCAAGGTCTGCTCTATCACTAGAGGAAAAAAAAAGGCTTCTGCAACAAGCTTTTGGTTACTGCCATTGTGTGTTCCAGACCCTGCAGCTTCATTCAGTTGACTTGCTTAACATGATTTGCCCTATTATAATCTCAACTATAAATTTTCATTAAGACAAAACTTGGCTGACTGCAACAAAACTCTAGGGCTCAGATACACTGAAGCATGGCTATCCAACCATATTTCCAACTGCACCAGTTGTCCCCTATACACTCTCTCCCGTTCGCTACTGGTGTCCAACTAGCAATCCTCCCAATAAATTGCAAGCTGAAGCAAAGCAATGCCAAGTGGTATTGGTGCCAGGAAAACAGTGAATGGCCTGAAGTGGGACTTCTCCCCTAGTTAAGTAGCTCTTGTACCGTATCAGTGCAGTAGCTTGGTGTTATGAGTTACCTTGGTAAAAATTTCTTAGGTATTAAGAATTGAGGACAACCATGACAGAGTTTCAATAATGAAATTTCAGAATAACTTGGGCAGGAATTTTGTGAAATCCCCAATTTTCTCACACAGGCAGAACTATCAAGTAACACTAGTAAGGTAAACGCTTACTATAGAATTTTAGAGCTTTAAACTGTTCTATAACTCTTTCTTCAACATGATAAAACCCTGCAGTGGTGTCACAATTGCAGTGGTGCTTGGATCTCCTATGGCTACAGCATAACACAATGTATTCTCCTGCTTATGCTTCTGAGCCCTGTGTAGCATCAGCCAAGTAGAGTTACTGGTGCTTGAAGGAAGGAGTGGGGGCACTCATGTAAACTGTAGGACATTAAGATGAAATGCTACTTACTTCTCAGCCTTGTTTCTGGCATGTAGTCTGCTTTGTCATGGACCCACTCCGGGCGGTGCGGGCGGATGTTAGCTTGCGAGGCAGCGTAGGCCACAGGGTCGTTGCTAACCCAGGCTGTCAGGTAGATGTAGAAAGCATTTGGGTTAATGATTCCATCGGCATCCACCAGACGCTGCTTAGTCAACTGCAAAATGGAAAAAAATTAGAAGCCTTTCAGAATGAGTTTTGCTTTCAGGGCTCTTGCCATAATGCTTTCAACAAATGGCCTGGAGATGCAACACAAATATAGGAGGGTAAAAGCAAGAGAATATGAATCTTCACTTGAAGGGACTTAGCAGAAAACTATTGTTTGACAACAAAACCAACATCTAAGAAAATGCACTGACAGTGGTTATTTTTAAATTAGTACTCATATAATATTTACAATAACCACTAAATCAGCAGATGGTTCCAGAAGAGACTGAACCAATTAAATACAAATTCTGAAAGACTGCAGCCAAGAATGAAAAAACAACCAAGTTGGAGCAACATATTTAAAGACAAGGAAAGAAAACCTGGCAAGAGTCCCTGTACATGTCTGTGTGCAGTTAACCTCTGTTGTTAACACTGAAGGAAATGCCACCCAGTAAATGGAGGAGAGCTATAAAAATAAAACAACATCTGTATAAATTTTGCTAACACTTGCCTCCTATGACCTATGTATTCAGAAAATGTCCAGTGTCAAAAAAGCAGATGAGAGCCCTGTGTTATTTGGGTCACTGTGGGCAAATGCATCTGTGGGGTAAACAGCAGTGGTACACTTCCAGGGTTCTGTTAGCCAAATCCTGCACAGCTAGAGCTCTGACAGAGGACTCCATGGGTGAAAAATATTACTGGGGTTTTTTGTTTTGTTTATTTAAAATTCTGGCTCAGCTCCAGTTCCAGGTCTTTTTAATGAAATGAAAAACAACAGTGACAGCAGTTAAAAAAAAAAAAATTGGATTCCAAGGATCTGGATTCAATTAGTCCACAGGATATGCAACAACTGTATGTCTTCAAGCTGTCTCTGGAACTGCACAGTACAGCGCTCAACCCCTGTGGGTGCACCACACTTTTCTCCCTCCCAGGCACAGGAAATTATATCAGCAGCTGCAGTCCAATTGCATTTGTTCCACAGCGTACCTGGTACACTCTCCTAAACAAAATGTCACTGAAGGTTTTCTCTTCAACTCCCTTTCTTTGCCTAATTCATTGCTGAAGCTTCATTCAGACCTGACAGCATGTTGCATGTTGCTATACAGCAGTGTGTTTCACACACTACAGTAACTTTGAACGATTTGCTCTGTAAATCTGTCACCTTTAATGCCAGAAAGAAAAAAGAAAGACGATAAGCAGAACTGCCAAGAAGCTCATTAGAAACACTGTTTTTCTGGCTGAAAGCACAGTGAGTCAATGATGACTCTCAGAGAGGAGAAGGTACATTATTGCAGAATTTCTTCTTCAGGGTTTGAAATCTAATCTTAGGGTAAGGAGTCATTCCCAATGTATTTCCACCTAGAAATGGCTACAGCAAATGCAATCATATGCTGTGGTAACCTCAGGCATACTTTATTTAGTCACCTCTAACAACTGCCATTTGTAGTTCTACAGCAGTTTAGATGTGTTTAGTGATGGTGGTACAAGAATATGATTCTGCATGTAAGCATTTCAGTCTATTTCCTCTATGATTCATTAATAACTTCTTTTAAATGTTCTGCTTTGCACAAATCAGTAGGAACAAACCAAATTATTGCAAATGTCTGGCATCGGACTGAACTCCATGTACCTATGGATGCAGAAAAGCATTTTTCACAACAATTTCCATGGAAACTGAGGGTGTCTGGCACGGGAGCACAAAATGCACACCAACCAGTACCAATCAAGGGCTAGCATTCCCCATGTTGATTTGAACACTTTGCAACGTAAGCCATACTGCAGCTAACAAGTGACTTCAGCTAAGTCAGCGAGGCCACACAAGAAACACGTAATTCAGACATTCAGCTCCTTGAGTTGGAAAAAAGAAACTATGACTTTTGTAGCCTTTGCACCTCCCCCCACTCCTGATGACTTGTGTATTTTTGTGTAAACCAGCATGGACTCTGATACACTACCTGGCTGATGTCAATGGGCTTTGCAGGGTTGCCTGTTTGTACCAAGAGTTTGTAAGCCAAAACAGCATCATCAGAACCATTTTTATAGTTGTTGTAAGTGATCTTCCCAGTCTCCCAGTCACTGTCAAATGCATCCTGAAGGCCTGGAAAGTTAAGGGAGGCAAGGGGAAGACAGAACAAGCAGGTGAATAATCACTCTTACATACAAATTGGAGAAGCAGAAAGAATAATTATGCTTTTTCATAGCTAAATGAGGATGAAAATTATCAACCTGGTGCCTCCTAAATTTGGGGCTCCTTCAGTGTATAGGAAGTACCAGTTGCATGTCCCGTATTTCGCCCAAAGAAAGACAGGGGAACCAAAGAAATGCAAGAGAGAAGCCCCAGGAGTCTTCCCAGGTTGTGCAGAGGAGCAAAGTTGAGCTAGCAAGGTGCAGATGCATTGTGCACTGGCATAAATGGCTTCCCCTCAAGGGAAATTGAAGATCTTCTCTAAGCGTTCCACTTAGA
>NW_008239289.1:50768-83176 GCF_000691975.1 Corvus brachyrhynchos | reverse complement strand
GGCTGAGCTCAGCCCTCATCCAGCTTCACCACCTTACAACCAGAGGAGGCATTTAGTCTGTTGCCTAGAAGGGAAACATTCTGCTTACTCGCCTCTGCCTCACCAAAACCCTAGCGGAGCACACTGAGCCACAGAGGAGGACACACACCGCTCTCATTACTGTTTTGGACTACTGCAGAGCACTGGGGCAATAGCTTCTACCCTATAACCAGAAATTCCACTACAAGGGGGGAGAAAAACACACTCAAACCTTCAACTTCAAACAGCAACTCAGCTGCTCCTCAAGCACAGCATGAGTGAACACGATTTTGTCAATTTGTTCCATCTGTTCAACTTGCGCAGCTAATACAAGTCATGGGATCTGCTGCCAGCACATGTAAAGATCACAGCCAACACCTATTCACTCTCAACTGTTATTTTCCTCCTCGCCACCCTTCAAGGGGGAGGGAATACCTCACAGCAGAAATTTGGATCAGATTTAGTACAGGAAGCCACAGCCCAGTACAAGGAGGCTCTGTGCAAGCAGGTGACAAACCACATGTCCAGGGAAGGGAAGAAAACGGCCAGGGGAGTGGCGGTGGAGGAAATCATCAAACCACCTCACAGATGGCCTGAGGAACTGTAATGAAAACTTGCTGCAGGCTGGGTAGGTTAGCTACAGCTCTACTGAGATAAGGGCACTGGAAGAGAAAATGCACCTGGCTGACACTACCTCCAGTACCCTTTCCCATTTACCAACCTGTCCCCTCTTCCTTAGAAAACTGCCTCCCATGTTGTCTTGCTAAACCATGTCAAATCATGTGAAGCTAAGAGGCTGAGAACCAAATGATGAAAGAAGCCTCCTAGATCTCTGCATTCAGTCCTCTAGCACTAGCTCAGGAGGACGATTTGCCATCAGGTTTTCTGGCATCACCAAAGGACTTTGAGGTTCCCTTTAAAATAAGCACTGTTTGCTGGCATCACAGAGATGGGAAACACTGGTTAGAGTATACAAAAATACCAATCCATCCCTTCTGTGCTAAGTCCAGCTCAATGTCAGTTTCTCACGAAGTGGCCAGGTGAGAGTACTTGGGCTATCATATCAGTGACAAGAAACACAATGACTTTGGGAAGTTTAAGAGGAGGCTGTCAGAAAAGCACATGGAAAAGGAGATGACCTAAGAATAGTGCAACTTCCAGTAAAAGTGTCCCCTTTCTGCAGGAGGAGCACACAATCTGCTGTGATAGACAGCACGTCAGAGCTTTCAAGTAAACATCCCACCCCTGTCACAGGGCTCCACAGACACAATAACAAATAAATCCATTGGCATATGACATTACCAGTCTGAGGCTGCAAAAAAGGGTACGTACTTTTAAACATTACTACAGTAGCTGAAATCAGCTCTCTTACATCTCCCCCTGCTCCCCCGTTTTCACAAGTTTGGTCATCCTTCAAACCCTGCTCCCTTTCACATCTTTATTCTTCAGCCAGCTTAACCACTTTCCATTCTGGATCATTTTATTACTCACTTTGCTGAAACTGAAACGTTTCAGGAAGAATATCAAGAAACCACTGTCAGTTGTACTTAATTTCTGAAGAATTTCAAACTTTCAATAATTAAAATTTGCCATTACACTTTGAAATTGGTAGTAGAGTTTGCTGCTTTCAAAGCAAACATGTTCATAAAAATTATTTTAAAAGACATTTAATCTGTTATAAATTGGATTAATGATACGTTTCTGGGCAGAAAGATGAAAGTATCTTGCTGACATCTTTTTGCAGAAAAAAAATATAGAAATTAAGAGAATTTAAAAAATCTTAAAGATGGGATTTTTTCACATCAGCAGTCACTTTTGCTTAGTGCTTCATAAGAAAGTGACAACATCCAAAATTATGCAGAATGTGGCAGTGGGGGTGAGGAAGGAATTCCTACTGACTCATGTGAGCAGCTGCCACCATGAAACACCAGATAAGATTTCTCTTTAAAAAAACAAGCCTAATTAGAAGTATCAAGGAATCCAAGCTACCTCATTTACATTCGGTCACTAACAAAAACATTTACAGCTGAAGTGAGTGATTAGTGTTAACTTTTCCTCTGTTGCATTTTCAGTAAGAGAAAATATGGTAACATAGTATGATACTAGAAAGCGAAGTACAAGGGATCTCTGGAAAGAGAAGTGCGTGAGGCAGAAGACACACTCCACTGCTATTAGATGTGGAAGAGCATACAGCTAAGCCAAAGATGCCTTCTTGATAAAAAATGGTTTTGTTCACGTGTTGTGACATCCGTCCTGCTGGACAAATGTGTATGTGTCAGAAGGCCACCTTGAGCCATTAACCTCTGGCACTGGATTCACAGTCAAGTCGGCAGGAATTAGCCACGCAGTTCAAAGCTGTTCCTACTTCAATTATCCAGTCCTTCCAGCACATAAAACTATGCCAGTAGAACTGTTTCACCTCACAGAGGATTCTCCCTGAATCCAGCCTAAGCCTGTACCTTGTTTGTAAATTCTATCTTCATCTTCCCTTCCCTTGACTCCTTTGGCACCAGCCACAGTTGGTAACATTCAGGTGTTATTCTGCCTATTAGTCTGGACCTTTAAATAATTCCCCAACTAGGACAAGTGTGGCAGCTTTTAGTACAACAGTCTAGCTCCCCCCGTAACATCAATGCCCTGTACCACTTGAAAACATAACTTCTTTCTATTGATACATCTCAATATCCTCCTTTACAGCCCTTTGAATGCAGTATCACACTCTCTGAAGACAGCCCTGCAACTTTACAGGGCTGTAGTAACTGTGATCCTCTCAGGAAAGGTGGGGAGAAGAGGTAAATATACAGACCTAAATACTAATTAATAATCATAATGATTAATTCTAAAGCTGTGTGTGATCAAGAGGCCAATCAATGTGCCTTCCATCACACATGTCACATGGACCACAGCAAGTCACTACTGCTTCCTGGAGTCTCCCTGACCATTCTACTGTAACATTTTAACATAACATCTACTGTAACAGGCTCCATGCAGCCTGTCAGTATACCCTGGGTACCAGGAATACACACAGCTCCTCTAGTGGAAGAAAAGCTGAGGACAAATAAGGATAGGCAGGCATGGACTGGAGGGGAAAAGTAACTATATGCTGAATGAACTAAGTACAAAAAAGGAACACCCCTATGAGAAGAGCATGTCTGGAAAGAACACACACGAGCACAGACATACAGCATGAGAAGGAGACATGCAGGCCCTTGGCCACACCAACAGTCCTTAGCACAAGAGGAACACAAAGGATTACAGAGAGCACAGGGAGGCACCCCAAGTGGAAGAGGTTTGAGAAGGTATGTGATGCGCCTGACAGAGGGGCACTGGGAATGCAAGTACTCCTGGGAGTAACACCAAGTGGGCTAGCCTCCAGCAGTTCACTTTGAGTAGCCTGCAAGGGAGCAGATCCAAGGGCACCTCCTCCTGACTTTATCATTGGCAGACCGTGCTGAAGTTGAGCACTAATAAAGCTTCCTGAACACAATCTCAGATTTCCATCTCCCTCATGGGGGAGGGGGAAAAAGCAGAAGGGGGGACACCAGACGCATTTCTTCCTACTGTTTTGGAACAGCAGCAAAAAATAACCACAAAAGAAACAAAGTAAACAGAAGAGGTTTAAGAAAATTTAGAAAAGCATGTAGAAAGACGATTGCTTAGAAGTCTAGAAAGTATAGTAAGGTTCCAATCCAGCAAACATCTAAGCTATGCTGAATTTTCTTCCTGCCAGTAATGCCTTCACTTACAGTTCAATGTGCTTATGTGAGGAAAATATTTTAAATAAAACTTCTAGTGAGTAGACTGCAATGAATGGATCCAATGTATTTAAAAACTATTAAAAACCCACAAAGCTAATAGCTAAATACTGCTTTGCATTATTTAGCAATGCATTAAACACATGGGAAACTTGCTCATTTTGTGAAGATTTGTCACTTACATGCATCTGCTTTCCTAATATTGTTCAACATATTTTCAGAAGGAATAAAATTTACCTACATGATCTCTGAGAATCATTGGCTGCAGTGAGCATCTGTACACAATTAAGTTTAAAATTTACAGTCTCACTAGGTCAGCACCATTTATTTTTCTTTTGGCAAAAGCTTCCTAGAAATTTTCCCAATAGAAAGACACAGGTAGGACCAAAGTAATCCTGGGCAAGGTATGTTTGCTGTTATATTTGCTAAGATGTAACAGTACTCCTTATTTTAAATATTAACCAGTTATTTGTCTCAACGCGTGCAATTATAGTATCTTCAATATCTTTAATTACTTGACTTCAATATAATTATCATCATAATACCTGAAAAGCCATGCCTTCTCTTCATCTTTCCCCACCCTGTTACACTTCAGCACAGAAAAGCAGCACCACAGAAAGGGTGAGGGTAGTTGATTGGAAACCTAGAATATGCAATAAGTTCCCAATCCAATAAAACACATAAGCCACACTGAATTTTCTTCGTGCCAGCAGTCCCAGCAAGACCACTCAAGACCTGAAAGTTAAGTCTGTGTCAGAATACATCACCGACTGGGATTTTTCATTTACTGCTCTAAAAACACTCAGCAAATATTTATTTAACCAAGACAGGGAGCCATATTTGGCCATAATGCATAAAGCCTCATCAGCTGCTTAGACATGAATGGCATGGATATAATCACTTAAAGCTTCAAAACTGTCTTACTGGGGAGTAAACTTAAACACAAAGAATTTAAGTGACAGTGAGTCCACACGTGGGTTTGAAGCAGCACACAGGCATTCTCCCCACTGCTCACAGTCTTTAACTGCATGACTGTATTTGAACAAGGCAGCAACACCAGGGTGAACAACTGTTCTTTCTCCCAAATTAAGAAAAGTTTGTGTAATGCTCTCTTACCTTGCAGCCAGTCTCGAAAGTAGTGCAACCACATTTTGGGGAGCTGCCTGTCCTCTTCCAACAAAACATATGTCACATTGCTGAAACTTCTGTGAAGTTCATAAAGTAAGTGCTGGACATTTGGATAGTCTGCTTTCTGTGTCACAATATACATGTTGTAGAATGAAAAGTATTTGAACTGTGCAGCAATGAAGTCATATTCCCGTGTTTCCCGTGGTACAATGTCTGTGAGATCTAGTCCATCTCTCACCCGGGTAGTTCCATAGAGGCTGAGCCCAAGTAAACCCAGAAAAAGAAAAATAACCACAATCTGCAATAGAAAACAGAAACATATTTGATTTTAGGTTTTTAAAGGAACTAACCATTCATAACGTCATACTACAAAGCCAAATTCAAAATTAACATCCATCAGTACTTTCAAGCTTTTTATTTTTCTTGCTTTTTTTCAACCATGTACATACTACAAGATTAAGCTCACTTGTTCTTCCTTGAAGGGGCTCTGCTTCAGGGATGAGAAATTTATATCGTAATAAAGTTTAAAAGTTACTTTATATTACTAAAAGTCACCAGAACCCTCACTTGTAACATACATTTGAAGTATGTATCTACAGCACTTGTAAGATAAAACTTTCAAAATAAGAAATCAGCTGTGAAATTATTAAAAACTGTTATTCCACAAGAGTTGTATTTATGCCTTATATTTAATACCACTGCCGGGATAATTTTCTTACTGGGCAAGGCAGAAGTCTAATTTTGAAAAACAGGTAAACAGTTCCCTGATTACCTTGGCTCTTGGTTTTAGGAGGAACGGAGCATAATGCTTTTCTGCAAAAGATGAGAGTGTCCACTTCGTACAGGGTTGCTCAAGGCAGTGTATACTGGAGTCTGAGAATTGGGAAAGTAAATCCCTCGTCGAGCTTGTGCTTTCTGGGCTCTGGCAGCTCAGGTTGTCTTGTGTCACTGTCACTGGCTGCACAGATATTTCTGAGCGAGGCTCTGCTGTGGTGTAGTACACCTGCGTGTGAGGATCATATTCTGTGCGCAGCTGCACTGTGGATTGCATTGTAATCTGAGTTTCATGTGCAAAACTGTGGCTGCTGTATGGGGGTGGAGGACTGTAGCAAGTACTCTCGTTTTCCACATACGCTTGAGGCTCAACCTGAATCACTCTAGTGACACATGGACTGTAAGAGAAGAGAAAAACATCTGATCGCATTTGGACAGATCCTTATTTTAATCAGGCTAGATAGGGTAACATGCTTTAATCTGAGATTGCTTCTACTTCTATTAGACGGTTTACGCTAATTACATGCAACACTTAGATGTTAATTTCATTCTGTGCCTTTAAGAAACATTTCTCAGACACGGTTCATAGTGTAGGGCCCTGAGAATATTTCTTGAGAATATTTCTTGTCCTCCAGGAAGAAGGAAACAGCATCTGTCTGAAGACATTGACATGTACACACATCACCCCATTAATTACACATGCTCATCAGGTAGTTGTGCAGAGTCTGAATGCACAGTAAGTCTGTCAGTTTGCATCTCTGTATGTACGCTGAGAATTAAGATACTTAGATGAAGAGGCAAACACATGACATACTTAGTTCTTCTGTTTAGAACAACTGAAGTAACTGTTAAATAATATTTGGGCCTTCTGGGTAACATCTCAGACTTTTGGGAGGCAGGTTGAAACCACTTGCCATACACTGACAGAATATTTTATAAGTCAAGAAAACATTAAAGTATTAATGAAAGGATTCATTCCTAGGAAGGGTGGGCAATATGAAGAGAAAAAAAATCACAGAAGTAATTAAGTATTCCCTTTAGTCTATGCAAAACCCTAATAGATTACCACTGCAGCCACAACAGACACTTCATCAAGCATTATCCTGTAATGGTACTGATCATTCCTTATAATTCTATGAAAAACTCACCCAAGGGGAAGTAATTTTACAGCTTACTTGTTTCGGTTTAAAGGCATAAAAGCGTAAAAATTAACACATAATGATTTACTGTAAGTCAGGCTTCTTAGTATCCTGAGTTATGTACAGCTTTCCAAGATTAGCCAGTACTGGCACTGGACACCTTGCAGTACCGCATAACATTCTAAAAATACTTCAAGATGTACTTAAATTGTGGATGTTTCATCTGCTTTCAGAAAGTTGTTTTCCAACAGTCAAAATGAACATATGTAGGAATGATGGGAAAAGTGTGGGGGAAAGGGGATGTGGGGGAAGAGAGGGAGAGTGAGACATATATTTTAGCTTTTCCCTTCAGACAGGTAAAAAACAAAGTAGCAAATGTAAGCCAGTCACTAGCAATGAAATTATAACAATAACATGCTGACCCCAGTTTAATGAATAACTCCCACTCCTGACAAGGAATGGAAGCACTGATTGGTGACCACAGAAAGGACACAGCTCACACATCAACCTACTGCTCACTCTCACCTTGTAAAACAGCAAAATATGTCCAGTCTCCTGTCTTCCCGACGATAAAGGTCCATGCTCAGGATAGCAGGGAAAATCAGCAGAACCATAGCAAAATTGAACACCACCACAACTGCTGCCTAGAGACAATCACAGGATAAGTGATGTTGCTAAATTTCAAGTAGGGCATCAGCTTTACAAAGCACAAAAATCCCTTTCAATTCTCATCCCCGTTTACCACTGCAACCGATCTGATGCTTTCAAGCTTTTGCCTGAGCAAACTGAGAGATATTTACATTCCCATTTCATTATGGTAAGTCTCTTGCAGTGAAATGATTTATTTTAACACTAAACCTTGTATTATTCTAATACATCTGTGCCTGGATATGTCGTGATTATTTTTAAAGTAGAAAAACAGAGTCTGTTTACTCAGTAATCGTATTTTTACATAAAATTCTGACATATTTAGAGTGTCAAGGCAAAATAAAATGGAAGCAAACCTGAAACTAGAACTGAAGTTCTTACATTTATGGGATCTGAAGCAATTTAAGCATCACAATAATATTAAAGCATGTTATTAAATCGGAAATGAAGATTCAGTAAATTTTAAAGAAACAAATCTGTTTAGTAAAATAAATACTTAAAAGTTTGGCCAAGAAAGACCAGCATTGTGAATTTTTCAGGGATTATTTTTAAAGGAGAATGAAAATTAAACCAACACCACATAGCAAATATATGTATTAATATGCCTGTGTTTAACAGAGTTTGATTTACGAGCCAGTCTACCAAAATGAGTCTTAAATTGGAACAAGAATACTTGATTTAATTTGTAATGCAAGTATCACATAATGAAAAAAACAACCTTCCCGCCCACCCCCTTTCAAACCATACTCCAAACCCTTTCCCACACAGAGATTCCCAGAGAATTTCCATAAACATATGTGGTGCAGCATCTATCATTATTATTGATAGCATTTATTTGTAATGCAGAATTGTTAGGAGCACTAGCCATCACAAAGGGAAAGCTGGGCACTGAGAACTGGAAGACAGTTGTAAGAGTAGGAGAAACACAGGGAAAAAAATGGTTCAGCCACCAACTGCTGGAAAAAAACCAACCCATGAAAGCCTTATGTTTTACCCATTAGGAAAGCAGTAGCCATCTCAACAATAGCTCAGTTTCATGTTAAGGTAGTCCATATACAAACTATCATGTGCCTCCACCTGTAACTTCTGAAATAATGACTGCTTGGTTGAAACAGTCTTAAAGAAGAACAAAAGTTGGGCTACAAAAATGACCCAATATAAATGTGATCTCTTTTTTTTCAAAAGAAATGTATGGCTTCTTTTGATCTTGAGATGTCTGGCAGCACAAGTGATGTGATATCCAAAATCCATGATGTGATATCCAAAATCCAAAATCAAAGTAATAACACACTGAATGTTTTCTACAGTTTTGAAACTGTCAGAGTATAATAAAAAGCTTAGATACTGTTTTTACTATTCTGAAAATGACAGAACCAACTAGTTATGTGAATATTTTCCAGTCATTTCAATCATAAATATACTGCATACAAAAGTGGGTTTTATTGCTGTTTCTCTTTTCTGGTCTCTAGCCTGCTTGAAGTAAGATTTTAGGACTGCTGGTTGTCTGTAGACATGGTTACTAAAACAGAACCTACCTGGTACTTGAAGCCAAATTAGTATTTAACCATCTTTGTGAGAAAAGATCCAATAACTATTTAATGATTTATAAATATTCACACAGAAAGGTATGCAAGGTCATAGCCAAGACTTTAAAATTAAGTGATCTGCTTTTGATCCTCTCTAGAATTAATTCAATCTGTCAGAAAAACAAATGGCTGCTGTTGAAAGAAAGGTGTTTTGGACCTCGTTCTTACAACTGCTTTCTTTACTGGTGCTAAACCAAAAAAAGGTTGAATCACCCATATAACATGAATAATTAGTTGTGCCTAACCAAGATCTTGTATCAAGGATCAGCTAAGATTTACTGAGATTTGGAAAAAACAGCTGAGGTCTGACTCAATAATTCTTACTCCTCTCAGCACGGCTGAAAAACTAACAGAAGTCCTCTGTTTCTGCTCCATAAACTGCAAATACTTCACGCCATATCAGTTCCCTCTCTAGACCCCAACATCCTTGAATCTCCAAGAATACTAAACCTGAAAACTAATACTTAACTGTGTGGTAGTAATGCCATTGAAGTTAGTTATACTGACATCTGATTTTTTTTTAGGAAGCATCAAAACTAATCCAACAACACACAATAAGTCTGCCTACTTACATGAAATCTGGTTTTGAACAACTAGATTTTCCACTGTGCCATCCCAGTGTTGATGTACTAACCACTCTGCAAGTAAAATATTTCAAAGCAATCTCTGTTCTGATTTGAATTTAAATAGATTCCAAGGGCTTAATATTGCACTTCTTATATATTGCACACTCTCTCTCGCCCATCTCTCTGGCATTACAATGATTAACAGTTCTCAGTTTTCACAACTAAGTAAGTTCTTGTATGAATTCTAATTTGTTTTCCCATCAAAAAAACCCACCCTGTGACTTGATAAGGGGAGGGAAGGAAGAATTGCTGAGGAGTGATTCAGTCCCTGACCCAATGCATCTGCCACTGCTTTCTTCCCAGTGCCATTCATACACAAAGAATTGAAGAATGAGGAAGTATGAGAACTGAGAACGTGACAACAGCCATAATCTCTAAAAGCAACAATGAACTGTGGCAGCAAAGCTTCCAGAGTACAGGCAGCACCTAGGCTGAAAGCATGCTTAGGATTTCTGGCAACAGGGCATCTTCTCTCACACCATCAGAGACCATTGGTCAAAAGGGAGAGAAAAGGGCCTTAGACCTTTTCCTTGGGAAATCAACAAAGGTAAGATTAGTCCAGAAGGAATAAAATGGGACCTACTCAAGGGTGTGAAATGAAGGCATTCAGTGAAATGAGATCAGAGAGCTGTAAAAAAATTCCATTAAACAGAAAAAATTATGTTGGTCACTTCCTGAGAAACAGGCTACGGTTTTTGCATCTTTTCATAATGCACAGCCTAAAAATATTATTGCTGCTGCAACAGTTAACGGAGACAGAAGAATGGCAGTCTGTGCTGGAGGCAGCAAGGGAGTGGGGAGCCAGGCTGGTAGGTATGTGCTGGGGCCCCGCTGAAGTATGTGCTGCTGTGTGCCATTCCTGGCAGCCCACCCAAGGAGACCGGGTGTGCTGCATAGCCAGAGGTGATGAACAGATGAGGAGGTCTGTCAAGAAAACTTCCACCCTTACTGCTCTCTATCTGCAGCTCCCTCCTGACATGGTACAGGCTCGGATCCTCGTCCCCCGCCCACTTTTTCCGTAGGCTTTAATTTTGCTTGTTAAATTCTCATGTCAGGGGCAGGGAAAGGTAAATTATGTAAATAAAGGTGGGGGACAAACCATTTCAGCAGAGTAAGATAATGGAATGAGCTTAAAAACATACATTCTTTCTCTCCAGAAACCCACCACTGCCACCTGGTAATGGACTTCTACATTTAGGAAAAAAACTTGCCATTCTTATGGCGAGGAAAAAAGTTACTTCTAACACTTATTGGGAAAAGTGCTCTGCTCATTAGTGGATCCACACCACTCTGCTGTTACGGAAGGAAGTTTCTGATGTAAGAAAGAAGAGTTTGACAATTTTTTTTACCTTATCTTTCCTGGGCAGAATTTACTGTGTGATGGTCTCTGAATAGTCTGTCTTAGGAAATAATGCAGCCCAAAGGTAGTTACACTCAGCCTTGCCTTCCTTCATTTATATTCAAAACAAAGGGCTATGTTTAAGACACTGCTACTGTAAACTTCAAAACTTCCAGTGGATTTCTCTGATAACCTCTTCCTTCACCACCATTTTAAGAAACGAAATGCATCTGAAAATTCAGGACCTACTCCTTCAAAGTCCTGAGTACTCTTAGAGATGATTCTTACGACTGAGTATTTGGGTCATATTCAGCAATCTCAAAGCCCTAAAACTGTTTAAACAAGGGGCTAATAAGATCAACAGATAAAAATTTAGAAAATTGAAAGAGCTAAAACAGTTCCTACTTGTGCATGTAAATAACCTCAAAGATCTCACTTTCAATAGACCTAAATTCGACTTTTTAAATTTTGGAAAGAGCTAACCCTAGCAAACTCCTAAGAGACAGCATCAGGCTTGCAGTGCTTGAGTTCCATAAAGTAAATTAACAACTCAGAGGTATCAGTGAACTGCTTTAGCTGGTAGAATATGACAGAAGCTGAGATAGGAGAAGGCACTGATGTGCAAAACATGAGCTTCTAACTAGAAGTTTGGCTTGCAGATGCAGGAAACTGTTTATTCTCCCCCAGCAACCAAGCTATTTTACCAATACTGGGACTCAAAATTACAGAGAAGTTGACAATTACCTTGTAATGAATGAAGAGCAAAACAAGGTCAAGAGCAATCCTTCGTTTTTAAGCCCCTCTATTAAAAACTCACTATCTAGATTAGAAGATCTATCTGTATATGTGAAAAGTAAATGCAGTATTTCACTGCTTTTTAAGTTTTGCTAGGAAAACATCAAAGATGGCAAGGATTTCTTGTTTAAACAAGTCTGAATAAGAGGGAGAGAGAGGAAGGAGACTGTAAATAAAGAAATCCATACATAAATACAGACCACCCACCAAAACTGCATGGTTCTCTGATTCCAAGCACTGTGATTAAAGTATCACCTGACTTTGATTTTACCTGGTGAAGCTGGGCAAAGCAACTAATAGATGTTTGTTTTAGTGGTTGCTAACTTATAAGTGTATGTATGTTGCTCTGACATCAATGAATACCCATTATAGGCCTCCCACTGCTCCTTTTTTGCACATTTCACCTCTTATATACATATAAGGGGCTACTACGTTCTAGCAAAGACAAATTACCAAGTGAGAAAAGTTTGAGCAATTCAAACACTAATTTCTGGACTCTCATGTGGGTTCCTACACATAAATTCCATATCAATCACTGCCTTATTAAAGACTTGGATGTTTTTATTCTGAATAGTATCAACATGTTCATACAATAATACGTAGAAATCTCACTGGAAACTTTTTGTTTGTCATTTTGCTATGCAGACTTTGTTTTTAAACTTTCAGTGACTCATTCTGTAGCATGGCAGTAGGCAAAAATAAATTACTTTAGGAAAGGCATATGTAAGTTAACTGATTACAGTATCAATTACAGCTGTTGTCTCCAATATATGTTCCAAAGACAACCTGTCACATTCTGAAGTTGAAGAGTGAAAACAAGAAAAAAAAAGAGCAAAATCTGATCAGATAAGAGAGAATTAATATTGGTGGCTCACACTCAACACCTCAGCAGTGTGATTGCAACAAAATGGCCCACCAGTGTTGAATACTTCTTTATAAAATGCATTTAGCACAGGTACTACAGAGTCCGATGACCTCCAGTATCCTGTTAGCTGCTGAAGGTACATGTTAAATGTTTGAAATTGGTCCACAGACTCAGGAAACGTAAATAACTTCTTCCAGTGGAAGAAGTGATATACTACCAAAAGTATTTCACACATTTAGCTTAGTCTTTACCATGGGAACCTCATGAGGTTCAGCAAAGCCAAGTGCATGGTCCTGCACCTGAGTCCTGCACCTGCACTTGTACCTGATATCCTGGTATCAGCACAGGCTGGGGGCTGCTGGTGGGGGAGAGGCTGGACATGACCCAGCCATGGGCACTCACAGCCCAGAGAGACAAACGTGTCCTGGGCTGCATCCAAAGCAGTGTGGGCAGCAGGGGAGGGAGGGGATTCTGCCCCTCTGCTCTGCCCTGGTGAGACCCCACCTGGAACACTGCATCCAGCTCTGGGGTCCCAGCACAGCAACCCATTGGACTGAGTCCAGAGGAGGGTTACGAAGGTAATTAGAGGGATTGAGCACCTCTCCTGTGATAAAAGGCTGAGAGAATTGGATTCCTCAGCCTGGAGAAGATAAATTTCTGGGGGAACCTTACAGCAGCTTCCCAGTACCTAAAGGGGGCTACAAGGAGGCTGGAGAGGGGCTTTTCACAAGGGCATGTAGTGACCAAATGGGGGGAATGGCTTTAAACTGAAAGAGGGTAGGTTTAGATTAGCTATAAGAAAGAAGGCTTCTTTGAAATTTGGGTAGGAAAACACTGGGAACAAGTTGCCCAGAGAAGTCTAGTTGAAAATGTCCCTGCTCAGGGGGTAGGGGAAAAAGAAGAAAAATAACTATTGAAATAGTACAGTGCTCTATAGTGCAATAAATTGCTTGTGTCAGGGGAGAAACTCCCAAAGCTTTCTTCAGTCTGCACTTTTAGAAGAAATCCTTCTCCAATATCATAAATATTTCATATTTCTGAAGGTATATTATCACAAAAAATTCAAGACGACAAAGAGAGAGCAAGGAATGCATGGTTTAGCACATAAAATTCACATTTTCTCTCTAAGCATCCGGAACACGAAATTCTTGAAGTTTTCTCCAAGTTTGCTAAAATTACTGGGAGTAAAGCAGTAAAAAGTGCTACAGTAATTATTAATATTACAAATGCATACATACTGCTGTCATTACATTTGTAGTTTTTAAGAGCAGCAAATTGGACAAACATAAATGAAAGGATTAAATTGCGGCCGAGGAACATTACAGTACACACTACACTGCAGACTACTGCTCTCGACTTCACAATGTGAATCTTTCTGGAAGCTTGTTTCTGCTCAGTTACATGTAGCTTGGGTTTTGCTCTCAACCCATCTGTATTCTTTCACCTGCTGATAGGATGTGAGAGACTCTGTGCATGAGAAAAGGGAGCAGGAGAATCAAGGGCAGACAGCAGTTGTGGTAAACAGCAGTGATGTACTGGTTCAGTGAACTGCAGCAGCACCAAGACCAGGCTTCAATGCTATTACTAACAAGTATCATCGTCAGACTTCACCAGTGCATAAGAGCTAACAAAATAGGATATAAACTTACTTGGAGTGAAAATGCTCTTAAAGCTGGAATAGGAATTAAGGCAGCCATAAAGAAAGCAGTAACATTGCTGATAGATGTAAGGGCTACACTTGCTCCTGTTCGCTTCAAACATTCACCTGTTCTGTCCTGCAAAACAAATGATGTATCTTAAAAGTCAAGTGAATAAAGTGATGTCCTGCAAATGAAAGGATCATCCTACAGATATAACACAGTTGCAGTGAAAAATTATTACCATTAAATTCTAAATATATATTTTCATTTGAGAATATGTGAGAAAACTATATACTAAGTTTACTGTTCAGTAGGAATACAGATGAAGCACTCAAGTTTTTTGAGGGTAGAAAACATCATTAGAGTTGATTCTAGCTTCAAAACACAAAACTAAATGGGTACTGACAACATAGCAAATACATCTGCAGTTGAGAAAGATGTAATTTTTACCAGTGGAATCAGTTGGTGTTCTCGTTTTTCAGACAAAATAAGCATGTATTAACAGCATAGAGGCACAACATAGCTACACATCTTGAAAAAATATGTAACAAAACAAACAAAAAGAACACCACCAAGTCTAGGGACTACACACAAAATCCAGCAAGAAATCAAGATAAACACATGACCCTTTCCTAACCCAAAGGGCTACTATGAAGAAGGCAGAGATTATAGTAGAGTGAGGCTGTATTGCCTGCAGGCAGAGCCAGCTGGAGAGAGCACATGGAAGACTGCTTGTGCAAAACAAAATCAGCAAATATACATTAGTTTAAAATGGGATGTACTTTGGATATGAAACGTTGGACTGAGACTAAAAAGACTAATAAAAGTAAAGGATCATACAAGTGATGACACCTTAGACTTCCTATCAGTTATATGTTATGTTTTGTCATGGTCAATTATAAGCTTCAGAAAATAAAAATGAGAGAAAAATATAGAAAATAACTCCATTTTAGGGCCACAACAAATAAGTAAAGGTAACTGTCTTCCCTCTCTTTCCCCCTTATCTCTTGTGTGTTCTTTTATTAAAATCATTCTATCATTTAATTGTCAAGATTCCGATTTGAGTTTGTTCCTAAATTTGCATTAACTTTCACTGAAATTTTTGGCAGAATTTGGGTTATGGAAATTAGTCTTTATGTAACACTTTATACATTAAAATTTCAAGACAAAATAAACCTAAGACTACAAAAAAAACCCAAAACAACAAAAAACAAGAATGTGAACATTCCAAAACCTTCTAGGACCACATGTATTGCTATAATTTCCTACTTTGACAGAAATAAGAATTTCTAGACCCTAGGAAAACCTCTACTGATTAATTCTGGATATGATTATCTGTTTCTATATGAAACTTTTTGTTTTATTTTCCCCCAAATCTCCATTTTGTCATTACCTCAAATGGAATTCTCTTATTCTGTCCTGTTTCACTAAATGCATGTGCCAGAAGGAAAACATCGTCTACACCAACTCCCAGCGCAAGAAAAGGCAAAACCTTGGGAAAGAAACAAAACAAAGCAAAACCCAAACAGGTTGTTTTATGATCTGCCATGCAGCTAGCCATTAAATGGCTAATTAAAGCAACTTTTACATTACACTCTACACAAATCCAAGGGTAAAATGAAAATGAAAAGGATGCAATACAGGTATTAACTTTTATTCTGGAATATAGCTGAGGAACTTAAAGTATACCATTTACAGGTATGAATTCTCACCATAAGTAATTCAAATTTTGGATAGACAAAGAATATCTGATAATAATTCAAGGTACATTCAAAGTATTTTCAGAATTTGAACATCCTTGTATATTCAGATGTAAAAATAAATCTGCAGCTCCATAGGTAAAACTGCATGCCTCCACTCATATTGGGACGCAGAAAAACCAAACAACACAGAATTATACATACTACATAATACCAGCTTTTCCCTTCAATATCACGTGGCATCATGACCATTTAATTTATCACAGCATAAGCTATGAAATAGGAAAACAGCACAAGTAAAAATCTAGAGCCAAAATATTTTTTCAGCACTTTACTTCTCAAAGATTCACTTGTGTTCATTCATTAACAGAGTACTTGTGATTTACAGCAGACTTGTGTTTTCTAAATACCTGAGTTGTGGCAGCATTAAAGGAAATTCCAATCAATGAGCACAGGCCCAATCCTGCAGCCACCGAGAGTGCAACCAACAAGACTCCTGCCAGCCCCACAGCACCCTGAGACTTGGCACAGTCCCACCGCAGCATCGTTAAACAGGCATAGGCAAGCTAAGGAGAGGAGCAGAGTGGGGAATTTGGGGGAAAAAACCAAAAATATTAGAATGGATCCTTCTCTATTAGCTGTCTCTCCCCACCCAACCTACAGATCCTCACACAGTTTTTAATCAGAATAGGCATGTCACAAAGGTTACAAAGTAGAACAGGTGAGAAGCCTGAGGTGAAGTTTACAAACTGTAGTTTTTATTTTAAATATTTGTAAAATATTCTGGACTACTAACTGGTAACAGTAAAGCAGATTTTTAAGTCTTGCTCCACTACCAAAGGAGAGTAAATAGATTTATTTTATTACCATTAGTAAGTAGCCACTAGCTACTCTGATAGCACTGACATCAGAAAATGACTTCAAAATGTCATCCAGGGTGGTCGTAGTAAAGGAGAGCACCTTCTGAGTAGAGTTTTGTGCAACACTTTGATGAACAACCTATGAAAACAAAAATGAAACTTTGTGTGAATAAAGAATTTTTTCTTTTATTTTAGTCATTTATTCAAAAGAAGTCATTACCATCTACTACAGCACACCTCTGAAATCAACTCTTTTTGCCTCAATGTTCCTGCTAAAGCTCATGCTCTAGACAGACATTACACTGATGCTACAAAAGTGTGTTTCGCAATTTTTTTCTGGCAAGCCGCTGATTATGAGACAGAATTTGCACCCTTGGGGAAAGCCTACTGCATGCCCAGCTCATTACAAACATTTAACTTGAATCCCTTCCTGTAACTCCACGATGCAGTACCAGTGTTGCATTTAACCTCAGGCCAGCCATCTCTTTGCCCCTCCCTGCCTGGCCATTTGCAGAGGTCAGAAACAGCACAGTGGAGGTCAAGGTTTGGGACACAGAGGCCAGACATTGTCACACAGCCTCCCCACCTGGGCTGCCGTTGAGAGAGCAACCCATGACTGGCTAATGTTTTCCAGACATCTCTACAATAACCACACCAACCAAAAGCTTTTAAATTCCAGTTAGCCCTTTGGTTTCTTCTCAGCCCCAACAAAGCAAAATTGTCCCAGACAGCAAAAACTAAAACCTTCATGGCTTCTCATATGGGAATAACCAAGCAGCTTCTTACTGGAAAAAATACCCAACCAACAAATCCCCAAAAGAACCCTTAAGAACAGGGAGGCAATGACTCCATTCTGGTTTAAGCATCTTTCTTAAAAGAAATACTGTAAAGAACTGTGACAGAAGGCAGTGGATCTTAGTAGGACTTTGTAGTATAGTATCTAAGTTATTTTCAATTTTACCTCAACATACATCCTCTGCCAGGCTTCCAGAATTGCTGCTGCCTTGTCCTCATTCCAGTTGATATGCGAAACATATTCATACCCCTTGAAATGCTCATACATTTGCTTAGGGGTCATTAACTGAAACATGGTTTGCAAAGCCTGGGCACTGTGACATAGAGAGAGGAGAAAGAGGCATAAACTGAGCATTTTCAGGAAAATATTTTCATGGCATGAAGTCCCAAACGCAATTCTAACAGGAGCTTGCTTGAGTTCTTGATTTTATAGGGCACATGCTTGTATTAAAATTGAACAGAGTATAATTATTCTACTGTGTATCTGGTGCAGCTGTACTGCTCCATGCAAGTATTGAGGCTAAATCTGGTTTCACTGAAGTTAATAAGAGTTTTGACATTATTTTCAGGAGGATCAGTTTCAGGAGAAAAGAATATAACCCTACAAATCTGTTATAAAGATCATGCTTGATAAGACAGATTGCCGCGAGAATGCCACAGGAACAGTTATTTCTACAAGGTCTTGTAAATGTTGTTGGCAAAACGTCATTTGAAGACCTTGGTCTTTTTCATCCCTTGGAGAGAAGTGGTAGTTAAGCTCCTCATGCCTCATAAGTTGTGTGGAGTACACAAGGGGAATCCATCCTGAATTTGCACAGTATGCAACTGCATCCAACAACTTCAGAAGTTCTTATTAACCAGGAGGAACCATTTTATTTTTCACTAGAAGTGCCTTATTTGTCTATCTCTTGAAAGACCTATCAATGTATTGTGTGAATGCTAAAAAGTTTAAAAGTTCCCTGGAAAAATTATGCTTCATTTTGTTTAGTTTGGCCTGCATTTTTCAGAAGAGTTAAATTACACAGTTTTTTCCCCCACTAAAGTCCAATGTTCCATGTCTTCGTTTGGAAGTCTAAAACAAAGGGGTTTGTTTTACCACTCAAAGCTGTATTAACAATACAGGGACATAAAAATAGACTATTTTCTGTATTGACCCTGAATAAAACATTCAGTGGATATTTTGGAATTCTGAGAGAAGTCAAATGAGTGAGCACATTACTCACATTATTTTTTTTTCCTTTTTCCTTTGATCATATTGCAAAATATTCTCAAAGGTGTTCAGTGCTTTACACACTGTTCAGTGCTTTATACATACATTCTAAACAGCAAAGCTGCCAGCAAGAAGCTTTCTTTCTGAGCAACATACACTATCATTCTGAGGTGAGAAGCAGGAAACAATGACACCATGGTAAGTTTAAACAACTGCCTAAGCATTCTTTTAAATTCTGCTCTCCTAAGACGTCACCCTAAAGTAAAATTTATAATACACATGAAGGGCAATAGATTTTGCATCATCCACCGACTGCGCTCCAAAAAATGAACTCTTAAGAAATTAAAACAGACATTTTCTTTAAATATTTTTTTACCTGACAAGTTTACCAGAACTGTTCTTGACTGTACCACCTATAATCAGCTCCTCCTGCCAATGCATGTATTTTCTTGATAGTCCATAGCATCCACCACTCAAAACAAGGGCTACATCAAGAGGCTAGAAAAAGTTATAAAGAAGCAATTAATAGGTTTCATAACTTCAGACAAACTCATACCTTAATTCAGCACCCAGTGACCTAGAATCATGGATGTTAAAGACCATCTGGGTAGTCTACTAGAAGAAATGCATTCAACAAATCAAGTTGAAGAAATCACCCAGATGCTTGTTGACCAGATGGCATTTCTCCGAAGTCTAATGTGACTGATAAAGGGATATATAAATTCAAGGCACATGACTTCGAAGTCATCACAAAAATCAACAAAACTGGTGCTACTTGAGGCAAGGCTTTGCAGTGTGGTACGGGTGGGCAGCAGCAGCTGTGTTCCAGCAGCGGCTATTGTCTGTCTGAGGCACCGGTTCACTGAAATGCCACATCACTGCAGTGCCACAGCCACAGCATAGCTGAGAACTGTACTTTCATTCTAAATGCACAGCATTAAGCATTGCATCACACAAGGAGGCAAAATGTATGACCGTGAGCTAAAAGCAGGTAACAGGACCAGAAAAATTACATCATGCAAGAATACAAACTATGTACCACTTGGAAGAAAATGGTACTTTCTTCTATTCTGTTTGACCTTCCCCCCCACCCTTCCCCACCCCCCAGTCTCCCTTGAAAAGACATGCACAACGACAAGCAAACTTACTTTGGTGGAATTTTTATTGGGAGCTGTGATTGGGCAATCGGGATCAGCAGGATTCAGGCAGGGTCGATCCATATAACCATGACCAACCTCTGCTTTATTCAGCATTTCTTCCCAGCTCTCCACTTGGTAGTTTATTTTCTTTAACTCTTCCAAGAATTCTAAAGGGTCAAAGTTGATCCACTGCAAAGGAGGCTTCCCTCTGAAAGAGCAACCAGGAGAAAAAGACACATAGAAAAAAAGACAAAAGAAGGTCTGAAATAAACATACTTTAAAATTCATATTTGAACAAATAACTGAGTTATTTTCTGCTACAAATTAAAACCTTTTCTGGTAAGGCTGTTTCATAAAATGTAAGGCATGCTTTAATTAGATTTGTTGATGTACTTTTCCTGCAGCCCAGTTGTAACTTTGACAAAAATACTTGGTTCTTACAAAGTTATCTTATAAAACCGGTTTAAAATACCTTCACTTACAAACAAAGCAAAACAAATTATCAAGAACCTAAATAACAAAAAAGCAGCCAACTGCTGCTTCAAAGAATTAGGGGGGAGGGGAGAGGGAAAGAATAGAGGGGGCTGAGGAAAGAAAGCCTTTCTCATAGTATCAGATTACTTCTTGCTAGTCTAATAATCATCTTGCAAATGTAATCAATCAATATAACTGATCTTTGTTTATCTGTAACAATACTGTGCTCCTTCAAATGCCCCGGCAGCTTGACTATCAACCATCAAGCTTTCCTGCTACCATGGCTGTCACCACTATCACTGTCACATCTCCCACCCCCCACTTCTGAATTTGTGATGTTGACAGACTAGAAAGGCTTTTGACTGCCTTATTCTGTGGTTCAAACCACACTGTATCTGCTTAACCAGGCTTAAGTCATTATTCCGAATCTCCCAACCAGAAAACACAAACCCCCTTATTTCCCCATCTAAAACTGTACACTAAAGGTTAGGAGATGGCCATTGCAAATTGCTTTTGCAGAGACATGCAAACCAGGACAGAAACAATAACTCAAATGCTAACTCTTGCATAATTAACAGAAAATGCCTGCACGGATTAACAATTAACTCTTTAAAGAATTCAGGGCATCTAATATCACACTTGTAAACTGTGAGAAACCACCCATAAAAGATACTATATGGTTTCTTTAATGATCTCTGAAGCAAAGGATTTGTTCTTTATTCCTCAGGAAGACTTGGGAATTAACCCAAGACATTTTCTTATGTCTAAAATTCCCAGCCAATCACTGTTTTTGTATTTTATGGGGGAAAAAAATCCACCATAAGCAAGTTTGTTCTGGGAAAAGAAAAGCAAAGCATAAAATTCTTAAAACTTCAATTCAGAATTTACATTTTAATTTGCATGGTAGCAGCACAGGAAAAATAACAGAGGACTTAAATTGAGGTTTACAAATAATCTCATAGAAACACTTAAACTTTTTGTTAAACGAAAAACAAAAAATTCCATGCGTATTTTTTATGTAGAGACACTACTCTTTACATTTTATTTTTTCTGTTAGATTAGAATCTGAATAAACAATGGAAATGCAACTGAAAAGTTGTACACAGTTATACAATTAAAAAGAGTCAGACCAGAAAGTTATAAAAAAATTCCTTACAATAGATAGGCAGTTCCTGACTGTAGCTTTGCTCCCTCCCAGAAGCAGTCCAAAGGAGTGATAATTAAGCAAGGATAAAGATATTCTATGATCTGTCAAAATCAGAAAGAAGAAAAACACAGTCACTAGAATATAATCAAAGTAGCACAAGCTGAATCATGAAAATACACAAACCTTGTAATTAAATGCCTGCTACACATACCTGGTCCATGTAACCTGCTTCTGTGATGAGTTCTCCTGATTTGTAACATAAATGTTCCAATTTCCACTGTCTGTAAGAAACATGAAGGACAAATATTTTCTTCTTCCACAATTACTGAGAAGTTATTTTGAAAACGTAACAGACATTCATATACACATACTGGCCTCAAGCAGCAAATCAATTAAGGCAAATGTTATTAAAAAATAGATATACAAGACCTCGCCTTTCTTTTTGTCATTACAAAGTAGACCTTCGTTTCAGTTGTTTTCATAATCTCTGTAAAACTCATCCAAAATAAGGGAGGTGCTTTTGAACGTACAGCCTAGTCAACACATGTTAATGGGACAGAAATACACCTGAAATATTTCTGAAATACATCAGAAATACATGAGACTGCTTGTGACTGAAGATATCACTCAGTGACACAAGTAAGAGAAAAGCCACCTCCAGCTCAGAGGACTCAAATATACGCAGCTGACCAAGACATGCAGAAGAAAATAAACCATTAAGATTTCTGCCTTCCTACTTCAGCTGTATTACAACTTCCACTACCATGGCTTCTGAGGACTTAGACAGGGCAGGAGGTGCGTAAAAGATAATTGGAGCCTTAGCATTAGCTCATGGAGGAACCAGCTGGGTGCGCTGAGATCTGCTGAAAGACAGGGAGCTTTGTGCCTCACAGGCAGGACTCCTAGGCACACCACTGTGTAAGTAGTAACCCTGAAAGAACCATTTTTCAGGGAGGCATCCTAGCCCCGTGCTGGTACCTTCCTAAGGTGCACCATTATTATTTCTTTGTTGGGCAACACACAACTCCCAACTTTCAATGTTCATCTTTAAGGCATGCTCTGCTATCTATGTTACTAAGCAGCTCTTATTCCACCTGCTGACATTTCCAACATATCCGCATTTCCCTTTACATCCAAACTATTGGAAGAACACTAACCTGTGCCACTATTCACAGTCATTATGTACCTCATTATGATATTAGCAAGTGAATTCAACTCTAATATGGAAGGATGTTCAACGTTAGGAATCCCATCCATAAGGTTCTTGGTTTAAGATCACAGACATCATTCCTTTCCTCCGTGCTACAGCGTGCATCAAAAGAAATGCTGCCTGCTGTAGCACGGCTCACATGTGTGCTCTCAGAATCTCTTCCAACACCATTTACCCCATCGTACTTGTTCAATGCCAACTTATTGCTGCTATCATGCCACAATGTCAAGCTATCAGAAACCAGTGACACTCAAATCAAAACACAACCCTATGGGAAAGGCTCAGAAGTGCTAGCCATTTAAAAACACACTGAGGAAAGCATGTGTCCCTTTTTCAGTTGCTACAGATGATCAAGAAAACTTTTGATTTTCCCCTCACCTGTTGTACATATAGACATGTACTCTGCTGGCCTGAAGCGCAGAGTCAAGGTGCTGTCGGAGTGCTTCTGTTGTTAGTACATTAGCACCATCTTCCTGTGGAGTCTGGATCATGAGCTGGGGGTTGAACATGGCCTCTTCTCCAATCTTCTGCCGTGTGTAATTTAACTCCCGACTCACTCGTCCACCAACTGATGGATAAATATTAAGCACTTTGTATTAGCCAGTACCTGCTTATTCTGCATTCCCTTGATGAGCACTCTTCAGTCAAAATACCCTGACTACGTGCGGGGCCTATTCTTTCTCAAACTGATCACAGTGTAACTCTAAAACTAGGAACAGCTTTTAGTATCTCTGAAAAAACCCCCCACATTCCGCATAACAATACCTTTACTGCTACTGTACTGAAATATTGATGCATAAACCAGAGCCTCTGTTTTTTCTACATTATAACCAATATCCCATGTGTAAAAATTAAAAAAGAGGAAGAAAAAAGGAAAACCTTTACCTGGCAGACCAGAAGAAACACTGTGTTACAATTTCTTACACTTGTATAAACAGTCTGCTTCAAAAGCACATTTCAAGATAAATGGCTTTAATTTACACTCTTCTACTAAATAATTTGGAAAGAGTAAGTGAGCAGAAGTATTTCTTTCAGCCTTAAATAAAAAAAAGAAAAAATGCCAAGTTCATATAAGGAGATGCAGTTTGAGTTTAGCAGAAAGGTCAGTCTACAGCTTATTTACCCCAATGGCCCAGTACCTGGCTGAACACGCTGTGATGCAGGAGATTGTTCATGTACAACATCTGTTTCTAAACCCACATGAGCTGAACAGTGTGCTCCATATTAAAACATGGTGGGGAAAAAAAAATAAGAAAAAAAAGAAAAGAGGCAGAGGTAGACTGCTGAGTCGACAGGCTGTAGAGGGAGCCATACACAATTTGCCGTGCCAGAAAACATTGCATAAGAATAGAACACTGTCTTCCTTTCTACAAAAACCCCAGTCAGCTAGAGTTCATATACTTCATGTAACCTCCCCTGTAGTGTCTCTAGCCAAAGCATGTGGGAGGCAATGTCAATTAATTCAGCCTGTTAGCTGAATCAAGACCACATCCAGATGAGGAGGACAAGAAATGTAGGTCCAAGCTACAGATCTGGTCTAATTTGTTACATTTTTCTCAGTCCCAGTAAGCTTGACACTGGTGATCTGAATTACTGCCAAAGTTTAGTTCTGCAACAGTGTGAGCAGAAATTAAGCATATATATTGATTTCTTCCTAGACCATAAAACAGAAGACTGATCTGTAACCAGTTGGCAGAGTGGGAGATGAGATTCCCAAGCCCGAACAGGGACATACTTTTTCAATCACTTGGGTCCTCAACCCACCCGTAACACCCCTGGGGCTAAAACGACCACCAGGCAAGAAGCTGGGCCCCTACATGCATAAAGCTGTCAGAATGAGACCCTCAACAATTAAACCATACAGACATTCTGGCGTGAAGCATTGCTTAATTTCTTGTTCAAGAATTCTTTGAAGAAATAAGTGTTTCCACAACACACTCAAATTTTTTCAGCCTGTCACATGTGGGATTATCTCCTTTATACCATGGAGCAGAGACCAGCACACAGTAAGCAAAACAAAACAAAAAGAAATCAAACACAACCCCTTTACCTAGAGTCCCTTTAGAATGTTTTAACATCACTCTTACTACAGTGACAGGACATACTATCATTGAGACTGCATTTGCATGGTAACAAAAAACTATTGTTAATTCTTATCAAGATTTAAACTCTAAAAAATACTTTCATTCATCAGCCCCATGTTTATGCTCACTGCTGTCTTTCCACAGTAGTCCACAAACCAGTAGTCCTTGATATTTGAATTTTCCTTCATCTTAAAGGAATATGGGAAGTAAGGGAGCAGAGTTATCTTAAATTGTATGTCTTGTAACCAGACCTTTCTTTCATAACCCTTTACACTGCAAGTGCTTCAACGACAAAATGACCCTCTCCCTCTTTAGTGTCTCAGCGCCAGTCAAGACAATAAAGACCCAATGCTATGAGGACTGTGGAGTCTGCCATAAACTTCTGCTCCTAGTACTATATTCTCTCCCATTCCACCCACACTGTCCTTTTGAATTTAACCAGAACTTGAACCAACAAATCATACTTCAAACAAGACAAAGGGCATCATTCCCATCTCTGCTGAAAGAGACTAACTGTTTACTATCAACAGAGATGATTGCTTCGTAATCAAGGTCCCATCAAACCACATTAACTTCACTGAACAAGGCAGATCTAGCTAATCAAAATTGCATCACACAAGTCAGTCACCAGAAAAGAAGCTGTTTTTTCCCCTTTCTAACATTTCAACCAGGAATAGCAAAACCACCCAAGAAGCTGGGCACAGATTCCAGAACCCAGCAGCAGATCTGCTTCACATTCTTCTTAACGCATTACACCATTTAACTATTCCTTTGATGGGTTTGTTATCTACATTTCTTCAGCCAAACATAGTAAAAGTAACTCCAAATATTGAAAATACTTTATACAACATAGCAGTCAGGTACAAAAAATTCATAAACATACATTGACAGAAGTTTCCTCTGCAAAGCCAGATTATGTTAAAACATATGGACAGACCAGAAGCAAGTGGAAACATCAGTGGCCTTTCAACATATCAGAAGTAAAAGAGAGTAAAAGGGAAGGAAAAAACCAATGAAAGGGAAGTTTTTACCTGTTATTCTTCAATTCATTTCAATTAAAAGTTTGCAAAGATCACTGGAGGCTGCCATACTCACATATCTTAAATCTACACAATCAGTACAATTAGCTGAACGTGTTATTTTAAAATCAAACCTCTTGTTGCTTTATTTTTTTTCCCAGATTATCCCCAAGTGGTGCAAAAACCTAAGAGAGAAACCACTAAAGAGAGAAACCACTAAAAGTGTCACAGAAATGTACCTGAAGCCTCTGGCCTCATTGTGCTGGATATATGTGTAATACTTGCAAGACTCACACACTCTGCAGAAACTCATTCCTTACACTTGTAAGGAAAAAAAAAGCATTATAGTCATAATAGTATTTCCACACCATAGGACAAGTGATGTAATGGAAAATATCAATGAACAAAGTGCTGGTGTTTTGTGGTTTTCCTTTATGGACTCTGTTTTCTTCTGCTTGGTGACAATATTTTACACTCAAAATGCTACTAACAGAAATATACTTCCAATTCTATTTCGTATCAAAGACAAAGAGAGCCATTTTAGTTTAATATTCTGATGAAAAAATCTGCATATCACTCTCCTTTTTTGACATAGCAAAAGCCACTTGATGGCATTCTAGGCCTTTATTACGATTCCTTATGACTAAGTACCTAGATAGCTGAGCTAGTGGCAAAAATTCCCATAATCCAAAGATTGTTTAAGTAACAGGTCAATGCAGCGTTTCATGGCTTGTACACTACTCTTCCAGCAGTGCCATGGGTGTCTGCCTACTAAAAATGAGATACCATACAATCTGTATGGTTTGCTACTTTTTTCTTTTAAAGGAAAAAAAACATCCCAGCAAAGCAGTAACACCAGTGTCCTGGCATTATTCCGCATTCAATGTATCAGTTTCTAATTCTCAAGGATGTGTTTGAAGGCCATTGTTCAACATGGAACACTGTAACTGACAACATCTCTTATTGCTGAGTGTCAGTTATTGTTAAAAAGCTGCTTTTTCCAGAGAAGAGAAAAGTGTCTTCCTCCTCCCCACCCTCTCTGATATCCACAGGCTTCCCTCTTAGCTCTTCACCAGAACACCATAGATCTGCCTTGAGCAAGTCAGCATCTCATACCATGAAACATCCTGCTGCTCCTCCTGAGCCTCCCCACCCACCAACTGGAACATAAGCTGGTCAAGGGAGTTCCTTGCCCTTCTCAAGAGCCTAAAGACAGCAGTAATTGCCACTGTGGATGTTGGGTTGCTCAGAACCACGTAAGGACCAGTGTCTCCCTGCCCCAAGAGCAATGAACAGCTGTCAAGTGGTAAAAAGTTTTACTCATCCTTAACTTGAGGCAGACCTGAATCCATAACCTATGGATCTAGAAAGGCTCTAGATCCCATTACCCAGCACCGGGGCCACAGTCCTAGTGTTTGAGTCATCACACATTAAAATGCTTCAGTACACCTTACGAGAGAAGCACTCAGAAAACCAAAACTGCTTGTCTCTAGTGTACATTTGCACTAACACTGCTGCATAACACTGATGCACCTTTCAATGACGTAAGAATGAAAGTGTGCTTGTTTTCATTGGCACAGTTTTTGATGCATTTCCTTATGGATACTTAGTATCCATTTTGAAGTTCCTCTGTCATTCAGCTCATGTGCTCATTTCCACTGAGAATGTCAGTCTTACCTACACCTTTCTCACAACCAAATTCAAAATTTACATGGCATTACATTAACATGTTTACAAAGAAGTCTGGAATCTACCACTGCAGTCCCTTTCACACCTAAGTAGTCTGAGGAGTAAATTTGACCTCTGTCACACTTAGAGATCAATGGTAAATCACACCATAACTGACAGTCAGAAGTCACTGCTTATTAATTTACTGTCTGGTGGCTCTAAAGGCATGGAATACTTATTTTTCAGAGTTTCTTACAATGTTTCATTTCAGGTTACTGGAATTGCATCATACAGCCTGAGGTTTCTTTATTTTTCTTGGACATGAACACCACCTCTATTAACCATTCAGTAGTTACCTTGTGCACAACCACGCAACCAGTAGCTTAGTAGACAGCAAGCTCTCTCTAAAAAAGAACATTCCTGGGGGACAAACATTTGGGATAAAAATGTTTGCCTAGAAACGTGGAGGACAGACTGAAAAACCAAAGCCAAGTTTTCCACAAATACCTACAGGTTTTGGAGCCTAAGTTCTTTTGGGACAAAGTTTAGGTTCATGAACAGCACAAAATTTTCTGGAGAACCTCCCTTCTGAAGACTATGGACCTTAAGGTGCTTCCATTTGAGCACCTGAGGGCAGAAACACCTCTGCTTTGTTTGAGAAACACCACCTTTTAACTATTTTCCAGGACTGTAAATGTGTAGTATTAGAGCAATCCAGCCCAACCTTTTGGCAGTGACAGCTCAAAGCAACAGAATCATACCTCTAATAGTCATGGATATCTCACACAATCAGTGTTTTTATTTTATCTCTTCAGAAGATGCAGCCTTTTTTATGAATCAGGTGTATGGGTAAGTACCCCTTACAGAGCTTACTTTATAGCCTGAGCAATAGCCAAAGCAGGGAATCTCTGCAATTTGCAATACCTGTTATCACTGCAACAGGAGGTATAGGAGATAAAAAGCCCTTATGACTCAGTGACCATATACGAAGACTGAGAACAATATCTGAACATGTTCACCTGGGACTGAGCCTTCACCAACCAACCCAAAAAGCAGCAAGGTAGAGAGAAAGATGCCAGACTTACAAGCAGAAGAGACATCACCCCTCCACCCTGCCTTCTCATTCTTCAGCACCCTCTCTCTGCCATGATGGGAACCAGAAAGGGACTTCATACCGCTTTCCCTGACACGCTGCACAGCCCATCTCCCTCAACTTTGACTACTCTTATGGGCTTTCTTCTAGTCCACTTACTCATGGAGTCTCTTTTTGTGCTGTGTTACTCAAACACTAAGCAATGAAGCTAGTTTCAGTCCATCACAATGGTACACAGATAAGCCAGCAAGACACAGTTCCGCCTCCCCACCCTAACTTAACCAGGATCACAAGCATTCACACCTGCCACAGAGCAGAAAGCAGTACCTAATGGCACCAGTGACAATTTCCATTTTTACTGATAAAGGAACAAAGACCTCACAAGAAAAAAAACACAGCAGCCAAATACTACTTACACAGGATTGAAACCTCCTATAAAGAAACTGATATACAGAGCTGAAGTTCTATGGCAGATACAAAGACTATCCTGCCTCTTACTGGGCACAGAAAAATAATGGCCTTTTGATTTAAAACTTCCTGTTGCTCTCTAGGGAGTTCTGTCTTCATGTTCTCTCGGATGTTTGAGCTTGTCTGTGCTGCTCTTTATCAGCAACAGAGTACAGTTTTTCTGCACACAGACAGTTTTAGTCAGCATCTTGACAGAAGAGCAGGGAAGACAGCACCTTCCTCAGAACTATCATTCTCTAGGCCCGACAGGCAAACCATTTGTTGTGAGAAAGTGCAAAACACCTTCTGGAAGTCCAAGTTTAGTCAGTACCAGAAATGGGACTGGTTGGAATGTCCACTTCTTTAAATTTTTTAAATCCCTTCTGCTTGTAGAGTCAGAATTGCTACTGGTTTACATGGTTGCTCTCTGAATGTATTAACTACTGACTGTGAGATATTATCTATCGTGCATCTGATGTATCTAATGATGCTAAGGTTGGCTCTCATAAATCCATCAGGATTACATTATAAAAGGTAATGCAAAATAAAGACTTCACAGAAAGTGAATGAAACTGAGCTACCAAAAAAATCTCTTGAGAAATGGTGAGCTTACAGGAGCTAGAACACTGTGGTTAACAATCAGCATCTTAAAGAGATTTCATGGTCATTCAGTGGACTGTGCAGCAGCTCAATAAAAAAATATCATATTAATCATGTAACTAGACATGATCTGTGCCAGCACTAGACTAGAGGCAGTCAGAAATTGCATACTATATCTGTCTAGGTTTTCTTGCACAGCGTTTGCTGAATACATGTTTCTTTATCTGTATAGCACACATGGAGCAACTGTTGTGCCTCCCCAGGTTAAAACAGGCTGCACTCTACCATCTCCCTCCCCAACACACAGGTGGACACTCCACACTTACCCTACTCACATCCCAATGAGAAGGAAAATGTAAAAGCAATATGACCATCTAAACCATTTCTGTCACACTGAGAATAAGATAATAAGATAACACCAGGTTCAAAACCTACAAATGCAAACAAAAAAAAAAAGCTAACAAAAAACCCCCACCCAACAACAATGCACTTCAAAAGGCTGCTTTTTATCTCTCAAGTCATCATATGATACAAGTTAAGTTACTCCTCACACCTGCTGGGGATGACTCCAGTGTTGCTGTTACAAATTTCATTAATACTGACATGATTATGAATACCAAAAATAAAAACACACATCAAAGTTGCCTTTTCATTCTGTCACAGTATGATAAAGTTTAGAGCTGTGACAAGGGCACAAAGCTGTCTGCATACTCAGGAAGACAGCCCAACAACAGCTGCCACTGCTTGTAGTGGGAAACCTCCCCTGCAATTTTAGGATCTAAAACCTTTTCTTTCTAAAAATCAGCTAAAAGCTAGTTTTACATGTATACATCTGTGTTACCTATAGGCAGAAAAATATACTTTTTGATTGGGTAAAACAGATAGATTGCTAAAGAAAATGAGACATTTTGATTTCTTACTTGGTGCCCATCTAGGTTGAGAGAGTGGAAAAGTGCAGGGTAAAAACCAGCAAACCAAAAAGAAGAAATTAAACAGTACAAACTTAAGAATAAAAAGCAAAACCAACATGCAACCAGCTTTGAAACATACAATAATGTACAAAACTGGTACATGCAATTCAAACTTTCAATTAAACATGAAATGCAGTGGCTGCTTACTGAGCTGTGACACATGTCCTTGGTAACAGGATATGAGCTGTTCACCTCTGGGTCACCGTTTCTAATCCAGCCAGGAACAATAGTGACCACAAGTTGTTTACCATCTGACAGCTGTTTGCTAACTTATGTGAAATGAGTTGGTGGTCTCAGTCCATTTCCTACTGGGCAGGTGTCCACATTATAGAATAGCACTGTCACAACGGCCATCCTTGTTGACCATCCCAACAAAGAAACTGAGGAATGAATAGGCATGGAGAGCGAACTATCCTTTCTTCCAAAGACATGGTAAACCACAGCTTTCAGTGGAGAAGCCCAACTACTGAATTTTATGGCTCAAGAAGCAAAGGAATAGTAGCAAACGTGTCTTAGACTCTGCTTTTTCCTAGATATAGAGGGAACTACCTTCATCAGCTAATACAGATTATTGCAATTGTCCCAACAGTTTATGGTCATGTAAGAGTTTATACTCCATGAGGAGCAAGCCGAATTTTTATTCTTCAGCAATTTAAGATAACAGCCAAGCACATTTCATAACAGGCAAAAATCCTCAGTACGTGAAAGTCGCAAAGTTTAGAGGAGCTCTGCTGAGAAGGGTATGTAAGGGGCTTCGAGGTCTAAAGCTAAGGATTTCAAAACAGCTGAATATAATTTCTTTAAGTTGCTTTAGGTTGAATAAGAGCTTCTGCTGGGTAATATGTTACAAACAATTTGCTGTGTTGTTCCACAGCAGTCAGCTTTCCTCTAGGCCAAACTTTTCATTTAACCTCTCAGTGCCCTTTCCTCAAATATGTAATTGTTTTCCTGTGCGGTTAAAAGCAGCATTTTTAGGTCTTTTCATCTGTACTCCTGGGATAGCACAAATTTCATCTGTACATGGAGTAGCACAAAATTTGAATGCATTTTTTTTTAAAGGAGCAGAAAACAGATGCAAACAGCATCCAGAACCTTTTAGAGGATACCATTTCCTAAATAGCACTTTTAGGAGATGGCAAAACTAACACAGAAAAATGAAAGGAATGAACATGTCATGACACAGGGTACAGTTCCTTTCAAGTATTCCCTACCAGCTGCTTGCTGTACCATCTGTTGTTGCCTAAGCAGCTTCCTTCTGAATGGCTTTGCACTGAAGCAGAACTGCTCTCACTGTTGGACACAATCAGGTCAGGTCAGCGCTCCCCCCAGCACCGAACCTGCTGCCTGTCACAGCTTCCCCCACCTCGATATTTCTTACTGGCCACTAGCTCCCGAGGCCGTGCTGCATCTGTCAGGAAGCCCATTTTTCATCGCTCGCTGGCCATTCACACTGAGCAGGACAGAGTTCGTCTCGCTTTGTGCGGGATGCACTCAGGGATTCCCATCAGATACCCTGAGTGTGCGACCATATGGCCATGTTTATGATGAAGCAGGAGGGGCCGGAAAAAAAAGCCGAACAAACCGCCGAGCGCACCCCTCGGCAGGGCTCTCATTTTCTGCTTTGGGCCACTCTGACCCAAACCACCACTCTGGTGGTTTTTTACTACCGGGAGCCCAG
>NW_008239289.1:40936-48436 GCF_000691975.1 Corvus brachyrhynchos | reverse complement strand
AATGGAAAAATGAGCAAATAAACCTTCTATATCCACTGCATCTGAATAAGATAAGCACACTGGAAGGTAAATTATTGTTAATATACAGCAAAGGGATTTAATTAAAAACAAGAACAGCTCAGCAATGTTTATGCTCAGAAGGTCCAGTAACATACCCAGTCACAACATGAGGTCAAGAGGATCCCTATGTCTGTGCCTTCCCAACTTCCCATCCTTTGTCCACTCTGCTTCCATGTGCAAGAGATTGCTGCTCACAATAGGTAAAATAACAGGTTTTGCCTGTCAGCAACGGTCTTTACTTTAATATTTTACTTATTACATTGCCTGCTTGACTAAACTATAGACCCTCAGCCAAGACACATCTTGCTTTCTAGCATCTCAGTTTCAGTTCTCTACCAGTCCAAGCACTAATTTATCTGTGTTCTTTCAGCTCCAAAACACTGGTTGTGCAGCCAAAACCAGAAATAACACTACAACTACTGTTTATTTCAGAGCATGTGGATTTTCCCCTTTTCTGCCTCTTTTTTTTTTTTTTGACTAGGAGATGGACCACCCTGCTCTCATGGCACAGAACACTATTTACATTGCAATACTTGACTGTGTAATACATCTGGCATTTTTGGGCAGGATTCCTGAGCTAGGGGCCAGAAGCCCTTAAGCAATGATTTAACAGGGGAAAAAAATCATACAACTTGACTCAACAGTACTCATTTCTAGTTTGCTGCACTTAACTTTTGATTACTGACAGAAAAGCAGAAATGCATCATACTGGTAAACAAGAGAAGATTGTTTCTTTTAATTTATCTCACTGTTAATAAAAGAAGACTGTATTACAGTTTAAGGACTGAGTTCCAGCTTCAGGTATACGGGTGTACAACACTGCACACATGCTTGCACATGAGCAAAATACAGATGTGTCAAATACACAATGATTACTTGTATATTTGAAGCTGGAATTAGGTTCAGTAGAATTCTCTAAAGAAGCAGCACCTTTGCAGAAAGAGTCAGGTTATGGTTCTGTTCTTTTCCTTACCTCTTGTATATTTTGTTCAAGCACTGAAATAACTAAGTTTCCCAAAACCAAGCAGAAGTCAAAGCCAAGACATTCATTCTAAAAACCAAAATTAAAATTCTCCATACATCAAAACATGTATATGGTCAGCAGTTTCTATAAAGAACTTTCTACCTCATGAAACTACTGCTGCCAAAATCAGTTATGTTTATCGTAACTGAGGTGACAGTAAATGAAAGTAACAGAGCAAAACCAAGAACAAGTAAATTGTATTTACAGATATTAAACTAAGTTTACACTGTAAAAAAAGGAATCAAGAAAAATATTTTAAGTTCTGAATTAGAAGTTACTCCTTTCAATTCCACTCTGTCTATTTCTACTGTATTGTACAATGAAAAACTACTCCAAGTCAAAAGTCACTCAATTAACAGCAAGGGTGAACATAATTTATTGTATATGGTATTCATCAGTCATATTTGGCACAATCTGAATGGATAATAAAATAGCACAGATTATGCAAAACTGGAGTAAAATATCTTCCCATTCTTTTTAGTTCATGGGCACAGAAATGAAGTGGCCATTATAACATGGCATGCATTCTCAGCACAGATACCATACTTTAAAGCACTGAGTTTTCTGTCATGAGGCATCGCCTTTGGAATCTGCCACTCCAGCAAAGCATCAACAGTAGAAAATTACATGGTTTCCTAAGTATTAATGAAAGTTGTACATCTTAATTTTTCTGAACTCTGATAGGTGACTACCCTCTTGTTATAGAGTCTTGTTAAGGTCATGCAGACCTTAAGAAATTTAACTGATTTCTTCAAGTTTTCCCAGGAGGAGTAACTCACAAACATAACTGGGGCAAGACTGCTACAAGGCAGGAGAGATCAGAGAAATTAAAAGAACCAAAGGCTGAAATACTGAAAACAAATAAGATGAATACTGAAGATAAATAAGGATGGCTGAGAAAATACATATAACTGTACAGTATATACAAAGAAGAATGAACTTCTTTTTAAAATTCTGCACTTCAGATCCTGCTGACCTCCGAAAAAGAGCAGCTACAGCCAGGTATATACACACCATCCTCTGTAGACAGAAAAAGCACTGTGCAAAGGACTGAACTTTATTCTATATACAGAAGAAAATACCTGACAAGTAACAGCCCCACAAGATCTATAACCAAAATGCTGTTTTAATTGATCAAAAAAAAAAAAAACAAAACAAACTAGCTGTGTGGCAAAGAACTTTACAAACATGGTTTTACCTGAGTGCTTACAGGTTGAAGCAGGTAATCCACAGTTAAGTTAAAAACATTGTGTGTAATAGTCCAGGATTGGGAAAATGAGAACATGTTCCATGAGACACCAAAAGGAAAGTAGTTGCAGACACATTAAAACCAACATCCTAGTGGACACAGCTCCAATAGGTCACAGGGAGGTCAGTTTTGAAGGAAAAATCCAACAAATATAAACATGGCATTGTGGAAACCAGACAAATCTCCCATAGCTTTGTCCAGCCAGCATTAATCTAGGCATCAGCTGTGGTGCATAATCTAAACAAAGGGATCAGTCTGTTCATACATCTGGAAGCTGTCATATTTTGGAGCCTCCTAACAGTTATGTGTAAGTGCAACATTCACTTAGATGCAGCAGCCTTTAAATTTGTTGAGTGGTCAAGAACTGTTACATGCATATGCTACATCATATTATGACTTTCTGGGGAACTGCCAAAAATATTATGTAATGACAGGGCTTGGACCACCTCTTGCCACAAAAAAACCCAAAAACAAAACAAAACAAACCCACAAAAAAACCCCCCAAAAAACCCCCAAAAGTCATGAAAATGGACAGATTCTGGGTGAGTAGCTCAGATTTACCTTAATGCATTCTATGCTGAAATAAAGCTTGAGTACCCATTGCTTTTGGAGTTCATTCTTTTCTGAACCCACTGACTACTGAGGAATAATGAGGAAGGAAGGCCAGTTCTCTACAAAAACAAGCAAACAAACATAAAACCAGGCCACTTACCAGGTGGCAAGAGCTGGTAGTAGACCCCAAACCATTCACCACCATGTCCACATAGCACCACAACTTCAGCAGCAGCCAGCCCTACAGCTGAGTTAGCTCTTTTACTTACCTACTCTTCCCCTGTTCCTGCTCAGCAACAGCAGCACGGGGAACAACAATAAAACAATGCTGCTTTCAACTATTCTATTTCACACCAGGACTTCTGTTCCAAAATCTGCAAGAAATGCCTTCAAACCCTGTTCATAAGCTGCGAAATCCTCAGAGCACAAGATGACACTCAAAGCTCAGCAGAGGAGGACAATAGCATAGCCAAGGCACCAGCCTGTTTAAATACACATTCCAACAGAGAAAGAAACAGACCCTTCCAAACAATGATCTGTACGGCACATTCTGGCAGGGACACTGGCAACAGTGGTAAGTTTGGAAATAATAACAAAGATTAATTTTCTCCAGGCTTGACTAAATTAAATGCCTCTGAAGTCTCAAGGAACCATGCAACAATGCACTTAGAGCCACATGGGCACACTGTTAGTCTGCTGTGGCTTTGTAAATGGATAAGGCCTGGTCACACTAAAGTCATCCCAAGTTCTGCCACTACATTCAGTGCATTCAGGATTTCATCCTTTACCTTTTCAATGACCAAAGAATGGTCACAGGCAATACCTTCATGAAAACTCTTACAGATAAAAGAGGAATTTTATGCACTGAAGTTGCAGGGATGTTTTTCTGTACAAGCTTTTCAGCAAGGAGTACCAACTCTGAGCAATGATGTGGACACCTGCCAAGATGGAACTTAACAGAGATCTCCAGTGATTTTGAATTTAATAGCAAGCTCTTGAAAGATGACAATCAAATAAATATCCATGTAAGTAAAACCTTTAAGCATCTTTTCTTAACAACTTTCAATACATGGAAACAGAGAGAGTTCAAATTCAAAGGAACATAACACCCACTGCCCTGATGTTTTTATCCACAAATATTATATAAATCCTAAATATTAGAATTTGATGTTCTTTTTCAAAACAGTAGCTTGGACTGAACTACTTCTGCGGTTTATCAGTAAACATTAAAATAAGCATGTTTCTCAGATGACCATCCTTCAGCTATCATGTGGAAAAAAAGACATGTAATAAATAATCATACTTAAATCAAACAAAACAGTGCCTTGGAAATTTTCCAGATAAACACCTTCCAATGAACTTTCAGTATGAGCTGAGGAATGCAACACAGTGTAAGACAGCATTCAGGGATAAATAAGCTCTTATGTCACCTGATTCATAGGAAACTAATTAATTTGGTGATGCAATCAGAGAGAATGTCTTGACTGCCACAGAGCCTGCCAACGCCCCACCACAGACTGAAGAGCAGAGTAACTTCTGCTCTTCTGCCATCTATACTGTGCCAAGGAGGTGAAGCAGGAGCAAGCATATCTAAAACAGTACTTGTCTGCTGCTGTCCACAAATGCATACGTTTGTGGCAGAAAGGAATTACACTTGACTGGGTCAATTCCTGCTAACTGTACTCAAACCAAACATGTTACCTCAGCCCACTCACATAAGTTTGTCTCCTTGAAAAAACAAATTCGTGCAGATCTGTTTCTTTACTATTCTTTTTTGTTTCTCCAAAGAATACTAGTGTAAAGTTAACTGGTGCCTTTAGGCAGAATTTAAGAACAACTTTTCTCTCCACCTGCACTTAATCTTGGTGGGTTAAGAAAACTGAGAATCTATGGAAATAATACTGGCTCCTGCATCACTCATACACTTTCCTCATTTTCACCTCATTCTTAAGTTGCATGGGTAGATTAACATATTTTAAGAGGGGTCAGCCATAAATAAAATAGAGCAACCTGATTTTTGTCCCTTAAGAAAGAAAGGAAACAATACGACACATAGCTCAAATCTCAACTTACAAAGTGTTTCTACTGTATGCAATCAGTCCTAATTCACTTACAGTTAGAACACACTCACTTTGTTCCACATAACTGAACTAAACTGTGCAACTACTGGGGCATTCCTTGCAGGATGTCCTACCTATTTGTATCACCCACCCTCTTCCTTCAAATTTTCTTAAAGAAGGAGCTCTGCCATGTCAGAGTTCAGTTCAAGCTCACAAAGCTTCACAAAGCTTTGTGAAGAGGGCTGCTTAAGGAGGAATAGTTTGACTGAGCTACAGCTAGTGCAAAAAGTGAAGAAAGCAAGAAAAGAAAGAACAGCACGATCTTTGACCACTTAAGGAAGAAAACTAATGAAAAAAGTGAGGAGAAAAAAAATTCCAAGACAATGATGACACGAAATGAATGATCACAGCACAAGACTAGATCATCTCTCCCATTATAAGCTGCTACAATTAACATCATTTAAGGCATTGCAGTAGCCAAATTTCAAGCTTCATTTAACAGAACCTTCTCTGGAGCCACAAAACTACCTTCTTTCAGAAGCAGAGGCTGTGAATTTACATGTGTGACTGCTGTTGACACACTGGGTCTTAGACTGCCTATTAAGAGTGGTAGCAAATAAACATAACTAGTTATGAGCATGATTTCTTTTCCATCCAGAGCACTCTCTAGTTATGAATGGATAATTCTAAAAGCACATCTGTGTCCAACAAAATTCAGTCACCGAGGAAATCAATGCAAAGCCCTTTTTTTCTTTGTGTGTACAACGTATAAAGATGCTAAAAAGTCTCCACACCTCCAGGATGCATGGACACCCACATACAACTCAACTCAAGCTGAATAACAGAACTGGCATTAAAATGGCAGTTCAGAATTTGTCTGCCCCAGCAGACAACCCCCTCCAGCAGCAAGGTATGCATATGGGGATGACAGATCTATTCATGTACCGAGGAGATACATGTACATGTCCCAGGCAAAGACAACTAAGAGGTAGACAGGAACATAGACGGAACCACTGTGGGACACACAGTAATAACTGAAGTATTCTGAACAGTGGCCAGGAGGACTGTGTTTAAAAGAAACCCCAAAAAACAAAAAAGCTACTCTACAACACTTAGCACCAAGAAACAAGCCAAGAGGAAAGCTTTGGTATCAGGAGGCTCAAAGAAGGCCAAGAATGCTAGCATAAATTCTGAAGGAAGAAGACTACTACAAGAAATCTGAAAGAATGATGTTTTGAAGATCTCTCTGAAAGTTTGCCTACCAGGTGAAGTTCTAAACTTCTTATGTAAATATTTCAGCCATAATTGTGGAGGGCTGTGAGCCCTTGGCACAAGAGCCCTCTGCACTCCCTTGGAGGAGAGAGGCCTGAGGGCAAAAAGACTTTCCCCAGAGATAAGCAACCTTCCTCTGGGTCATGGTGACAAAGTGAACCACCCCCAGCATGCCTCGTTTCTCCCCGTTCCTGCCCATGACTAGGCAGCCTTTGTCCCTGGCCTCCCCTTCACAGGGGCTGCTGGACAATAAAAGCTGCCTCTGTGGAATAACCAAACGAGCCTCCTGTCTCTCTGTCCACAAGTTTGCCTTGGGTGATTTCACAAAGAGCTGAATCACAAGAGCTGATACCACTTGTAGCAGAGAAGTTTCTACACCTGCTGAAATCACCTGCTGCCCAGGGAGGCCTGCCACCGCCCCTGGAAGAGTTGTTCCTTGCAGGACGCTCTCTCTAGGAAGGTCGTGGCACACCGGTGCTGACCAACATCAGACCCCCTGCGGCTAAGTGGCACCCAAACTCCTTGGAGTCTGGAAGTCCCTGGAGAGAGTGACTCCTGCACAGCTGTTGGAGGGACTGAAAGCCACCGTCGAATCATCACTTCTCTGAGGAGACCCCCTTGCGTTCTAGTAGAGGCTATCCAAAGAGACAGGTCGAGACCATCACCTACCATCTCGGAGAAGAAACTCCATGAGGATCGACCTTCAGGCTGACCACCTACCCAGAAGACGTTTCTTTGACCCTACTAGCTGCCCCCATGCCTGGACAAAGATTTTTAAGTTGAAATTGGGGGTTTTCTGCAAGTTTCTACATTTTTGGGTCCTTTTTTGCTTTTTTTTTCTCTTTTTTCTGCTGGGTTAGGGCGTGGGACCACCAGCATGGGACAGAGGCTGAGAAAACCTAGCCTTACCCAACCTGAGAGAGACCTTTATTCTCAAGTTCTAAAAATCCTTCTTGTTAGCAATTTTAAGTTTTCTAAGGGGAATCTTTCTAAGAGGAAACTCAAATTCTTAATTATTTTGATTTCTAAGCATTTCTCTGATATTAAGGGTGACTCTATCCTTTCTAACTCCTTTTGGGATCTCGTTGGAAAAAAACACCTACTCTCTTCAAGCTTCTGGTGATTTTTGTTTCTCAGTTTATCCCCTTGTTTCATATTATTGTTACATTAGTAGAAAAAAACGGTAGTATTTCGGGAATGTCGGGAAATTCCCAGTCAAAAACTTCCCCCCACCCCCCCCACCTGTGCTCCCAAGCCCCCCTCTCCGCATGAGAGGGAGTCGG
>NW_008239289.1:31219-39962 GCF_000691975.1 Corvus brachyrhynchos | reverse complement strand
CATTAGCCCAAACGAGTTCAGCCTTCCCAGCTCTTTTTACGAAAGGGAGGCGGGGGGGGGACCCACAAATATAAGGATGTGGGAGCCAATTCCCTACAGAGAAATCAAAGAGCTTTGCAAGGTCGCTAAGGAACACGGGCGGGGATCCCATTTTTTTAGAAACTTATTAGAACCTACTTTCTCCACCTACACGGTCGTTCCGCATGGCATTAGAAACATTGTTAACTGCCTCCTTAGCCCGGCAGAATATATGCTATGGGAGAAGCATTGGAAAAGACAACTAAAAACATTATCTGACTTCTATTCCGAAGACGCAGGTTGGCCAAATTTGACTGTTGAACAATTAGTCAGAGAAGGTGAATTTCAAAAACCCTCAGACCAAACAAACACTATACCTGAAGTTGCACTGCAGGATATAGCCATTGCAGCAAAAACATCACTGCTTCTTACCCCTGATGACTCGATACCCACACAAAATTTTTTTAACATCAAACAAGGAGGGGACGAGAGTTTTATTAAATTCGCGGACAGGTTAAAGGTAGCCCTGGAAAAACAAACAGAAAGTCCAGAGGGACAAAAGGAACTTTTGAGTAAACTTGCCATGGCAAATGCTAATGAACAATGCAAGACTATCCTGAGGGCTTTACCCCAGGACATGGAACCCACCATAGAGCAAATGGTGAAAGGCTGCACACGCTATACATCTACCAAAAATGCAGTTGCCCGAGCAGTGGCAAAGGGCATTGCAGAAAGGGTATCCGGTGCATTTGCAGCAGTGGCTTCAAAAGATAATGCCCACTGTTTCAATTGCAGAGAATTTGGACACTTTAAAGAGGACTGCCCAGAAAAGTAACCCACCCAGGACCATCGCACCAGCTACCAAAGGTCCCAGAGACAGCAGCGGTACCAACTGCACCCAGCAAACTTCCAACAGAGCGCAGGATGGCCCTGCACTTTGACAACAAATCAAAAGCCGTATCACTTTGACCAGTATGTGAAGTCCACTGCCAAGTGTCAGGAGGAAGCAGGTGGATCTCAGAAGGCACCATCATCCCCGGAGATCCCAGCGCACATGAAAGAGACCCGTCACATGGAGTGATACAGATGGGAACCCAGCGCTAGCTGGTAACCGTGCTGTCCATTGACTTTACAGATAAGTGTTTTTACCATATCCCCACAGGTAAGTACGGACCACAAAACAGTCCATGGGACATTCTCATCCTTGGTGACACTTTTCATGGTCCAGAACAAATTTTCGTATTACCAGAAATACAAACAGTACACCCTGGACAAGAGATCTTTGTCCAGCTTTGCTGCACAGACCCACCCTTTTACCTTTCACAGGAAACACCAATTGCACATGCCTTTTTGTTCCCACAGGACTGCCCAGAATAGGCTCCACTCAATCCAACCATAATGTGGGCACAGGTTGTGGGCTCAAATAAGCCTACCATTGAATGCGGCCTGCTCTGTAATGGGGAGCAGATCTACCGCCCGGGGATGCTGGACACCGGCACAGACGTGACCATCATCGCCCATTCTGAGTGGCTAGCGAACTGGGAACTACAGCCAGCAGCAGGCGTGATTTCTGGGATCGGTGGAGCCACAGTGTCTATGTGGAGCAAGCAGAATGTCACTGTCGAAGGCCCCAAAGGCAAGATAGCAACCGTCTGGCCATTCGTTGTGAGGGCCCCCATCACCTTATGGGGCAGGGACCTCTTGACCCAATGGGGGGCTTCCTTACGCATCCCCAGTAAGGATTTCTAACTCGGGCCACTGAGGTGTACACCACCTTCCATCCCTTGGCTCACGTCGAAATGAAAGGACCCAGTGTGGATCGAGCAGTGCTTCAACATCCCACTCCACCCTCAGGATGCCCCCCGGTTTGCCTTCTCCGTCCCCTCCCTCAACAGAAAGGCCCCACTCAAAAGATACCATTGGCTTGTCCTTCCCCAAGGCATGAAGAACAGCCCGACCATATGCCAGTGGTACGTTGCCCATGTTCTGTCCCCCATCCGGAGCCTGTTCCCGGATGCAATCATCCACCACTATATAGATGACATCCTGATGTGTGAATCAGAAAAAACTTATTTGGACATGACTGTTAAAAGGACTATCGAAGCCATAGAGGAAGCAGGGTTAGAGATTCGTGAAGACAAAGTGCACCCCATGGACTTACCTCAGATTCCAGATCCATGAGAGGACCATTGCACCCCAGCAACTCACCATCCAAGATGACCCAAAGACCTTAAGAGACTTACACAAGTTATGCGGGTCCATCAATTGGATACATCCCCTGCTAGAGACAACAGAAGACCTTGCCCCCCTCTTTAGTCTCCTCTGCAGCTGCGAGGACCTGGACTCTCCACGCGCACTCATGCCAGAAGCCTGCGATACCATCACCACAGTCCAGGAGGCCCTGTCTTCCATGCCAAGCACATCGTGTCGAGCCCAGCCTGCCCCTCCAGTTTACCATTTTGGGTAAGGCCCCCCCATTTCTATGGGTTGATTTTTCAATGGGATCCTCAACTCAGAGACCCTTTATTAATACTTGAATGGATCTTTACAAGCCATCAGCCTACAAAAACAATAACCACTCCTCAAGAAATTATGGCACATCTAATAAAAAAGGCCAGAACTCACCTCTGCTCTCTTGCAGGGTGGGAGTTCACATGCATATACTTGCCATTGACCACTGGGGATCTGGAACACTTGCTCCAGAGCAATGGGAGCCTCCAGTTCGCCCTGGAGCGCTACCCAGGCCAAATTTCCATCCACATGCCAAAACATAAGACTTTTAATTCAGCCTTTAATTTGATCCCAAAATTAATCCAAAGTAGAACACCTCTCAAAGCTCTTAAGTTTTTACCGATGGCTCAGGGTAATCCCAAAAGTCAGTGATGACTTGAGGGACTCCAGGACTCAGAAGTGAGATTCTGATGTCCAAGTAGTGGAAGGATCACCACAGATTGCCGAGCTAGCAGCTATCATCAGAGCCTTTGAGAAATTCAAAGACAAACCCTTTAATCTGGTCACAGATTCAGTTTACGTTGCTGGCATAGCTACAAGGGCTTAACACGCCTTTCCCAAGGAGGTCTCCAATCCAAACTTACACCAATTGATTTCTACATTAATTCATTTAATCTCCCATAGAAAGCAATCTTACGGTATTATGCATGCAAGGTCACACACTGACCTTCCAGGTGCCATCGCGGAAGGGAACAGGAAGGCAGACGCGCTAGCCATGTCGGCAGAGACTGCTAATATCCTGACATCTTCGCCCAGGCGAAGTTATCCCATGCATTTTATCATCAAAATGTACCTGCCCTCATCAGGATGTTCAAGCTCTCGAAAGACCAAGTGAGAGCAAACTGTAGCAACACATCCAAACTGCCAAAATTACCAGATACAATCTATGGGTACCAGAGTTAACCCCCGCGGTCTGAACAGCTGCCAATTATGGCAGTCTGACGTTACCCACTTCCCATCCTTTGGAAAGTCTAAGTATGTGCACGTGTCAATCGACATGTTTTCTGGGGCAGTGTTTGCATCAGCCCACGCAGGAGAGAATGCCACCCACACCATCAAGCATTTTCTCCTTGCATTTGGCACCCTAGGAGTCCCTGAACAAATAAAAACAGATAATGGGCCCGCCTATACCTCCCGCAAATTGAAAGATTTCTTCAACCAGTGGGGAGTAAAACACACGAGGGGCATACCTGCTAATCCCACAGGACAATCCATAGCAGAAAAGACTCATCAGACCTTCAAAAGAGTCCTCAATCAACAGCAGAGAGAAACAGCAATTATGTCTCCCATTGAGAGACTCTGTAAGACTCTCTATGTTATTAATTTCCTAAATTGTACATCATCAGAGCCTGACCCCCCATACTCCAGCACTTCTCGAATTCAGCCCAAGCTAAGCTCACTGAAAAGCCACCGGTGCTGATCAAAGACCCAGAAACACATCAGATTTCTGGGCCTTTCCAGTTGATTACCTGGGGGAGGGGGTATGCCTGCGTTTCACTACCATCCGGCCCCAAATGGTTCCCAGGAAAAAACATCAAACCATACTTAGGCTGTGTAAACACTGCCTCCACAAATAATAACTGAAATATCCCGGACTCTGACACATCGGGTCCAGATAACCAGAGAAGCTCAGCCTGGAGACGGAGGAAGCATCGACTGCCAAGAAGAATCCACCATCCTGTCACTAAGTCACAGACAAAACACAGCTCCCAGAAGGACTCTACTTAACAAAACGCAAACTACAGGCCAGACATAGTCTGGCCAACGCTGTTATAAGTAAGTTATTCCCCAGTTATTCCTAAAACCCCACTTACCTATATACCTACCTTCCTGTTCCCTGCCCTCCCTCTCCTCCCCAGCCCTCACTTACCTCCAACCAGAATATCCCAAACCCTCTATCCTCCCCAACAGTATTCATTTTAAAAAACAAAGGAAGGGGAAATGGAAAGGGAGGAGGGAGGAAAAGTGAAGACAACCCTTCCCCTTCACCTCAAAGCCAACAAATTTTCGTTTATATTCCCTATCAGAAGCCCCATCCCTGTCTAAAGATGAGGCCCATCTACCTTGGTGCTGCCCTCACTTGCTGGATGCTCCTCACAGCACCACAGGCCCTCAGCTGGGTTGTCCCACAGCCCCAGACCCTAGCAAGGGCATTAAAACAAGATAACTTGTGCCTGTCCATGGGCAACCTAGACAACCCATTGTCAACGTGCCTGGTAGGGATTCCTCTAGCAGCACATGAATATTTTACATCACGTAGTGACTCCATCTCAAAGAACATCCAGCTGCTAAAAGATCAAGTCCACCAAATCAAGACTGATGAAAAAATCACAGACGGTCTCAACAACTTTCTCGGACAATGGGGACTCCAAGGGTGGGCACTTTCTTTAGTTAAGGGTGCTTTGTAGATCTTCATTGTAATTCTTATTGTATTGCTTATGTTCTCATGTTTTTTACGCTGCTTTAAAAAGGCCGTTGGGGAGGAGTTCTTGGTAAAAAAGGAAGAGGGAGTTGTGAAGGGCTGTGAGCCCTTGGCACAAGAGCCCTCTGCACTCCCTTGGAGGAGAGAGGCCTGAGGGCAAAAAGACTTTCCCCAGAGATAAGCAACCCTCCTCTGCAAAGTGAACCACCCCCAGCATGCCTCGTTTCTATATGGTAACAGCCTGTACCCAGTTGGCTAGTTGGTTTCTACCCCACTCCCTGCCTTTCCCATAAAAAGCCCCGTTTCTGCCCATGACTAGGCAGCCTTTGTCCCTGGCCTCCCCTTCACAGGGGCTGCTGGACAATAAAAGCTGCCTCTGTGGAATAACCAAACGAGCCTCCTGTCTCTCTGTCCACAAGTTTGCCTTGGGTGATTTCACAAAGAGCTGAATCACAAGAGCCGATACCACTTGTAGCAGAGAAGTTTCTACACCTGCTGAAATCACCTGCTGCCCAGGGAGGCCTGCCACCGCACCTGGAAGAGTTGTTCCTTGCAGGACGCTCTCTCTAGGAAGGTCGTGGCACACCGGTGCTGACCAACGTCAGACCCCCTGTGATACGTAATAGCTGCAGGCTCAGACTACTAATCATTTAACTTGGAATGTGCATGGTCTTAAAACTCATTCAAAGCTCACGTCACTATTCGTTAATTAATTGTGTTATAGTTTTAAAGCAACCGTTTACTTCCAGCAAACTTCAGTGCTGTATTATGTTCAGTGGTATTCAGAAATACACCATATCAAATCTGTCTCTTAAAGTAAATACTGCCAATTTATTCAGCAGTAATAACTGTAAAAAGCTTCAGTAGCAAATCAAAACCGTTACTTGAAATATATTTCAAGTAACCTATGAATCTACACAGCACATACAAGACAGTCCAGGGATCAGGCCCAGCCAGAATGGGGTTGTGAAAGGCAGGTGCTGCTTGACCAACCTTATCTTCTTCTATGACTTTAGTGGATGAGGGAAAGGCTATGGATATTGCCTACCTGAACTTTATTAATGTCTTTAACACTGTTTACTACAGCATTGTCCTGGAGAAACTGGCTGCTCATGGTTTGGACAGGTGTACTGTTTGCTGGGTTAAAAACTGGCTGGATGGCCAGGCCCAGAGAGTTATATCCAATTGTTGGCCAGTCACTGGAGTGGCTCCCAGGGCTCAGTGATGGGACCAGTCCTGTTTAATACATCTATCAATTATTTGGATGAGGGGTTCAAGTGCCCCCTCAGTCAGTTCCCAGATGACACCAAGTTGGCTGGGAGCGTCAATCTTCAGGAGGACAGGACAGCTCTGCAGAGGGATCTGGACAGGCTGTATTGATGGGCCAAGGCCAATGGTATGAGGTTCATACCATGTTCAGCAACATACAGTGCCAGGTCCTGCCCTTTGGTCACAACCCCTCGCAGGACTACACACTGGGGGAAGAGTGGCTGGAAAGCTGCCTCAGGAAAACGACCTGGGGGTGCTGAGCATGAGCCAGTGTGTGCCCAGGTGGCCAAGAAGGCCAATGGCATCCTGGCCTGTATCAGCAATAGTGTGGACAGCAGGAACAGGGTAGTGATTGTCCCCCTGTACTTGGTACTGGTGAGGCAACACCACGAATACTGTATTCAGTTTTGGGCCACTCACTTCAAGAAAGACATTGAGGGGCTAGAATGTGTCCAGAGAAGGGCAACAGACCACGAGTCCTGTGAGGAGCGGCTGAGGGGGCAGGGGTAATTTAGCCTGGAGAAGAGGACCCTTGGGGTGACCTTATTCCTCTGTACAGCTACATGAAAAGAGGCTGTAGGCAACAAGTGACAGGATGAGAGGTAAATGGTCTCAAGTTGTGTCAGGGGAGGTCTAGACTGGATAGTAAAAAAAATTTCTTCACAGAAGGGACTATTAAGCATTGGAACAGGCTGCCCTTGAAGTACCATTCCTGGAGGTATTTAAAAGGTGTTTAGACGTGACATTTAAGGACATGGTTCAGTGATGAGCACAATGGCGCTAGGTTAGCAGTTGGATTTGATGATATTATGAATCCTTTCCAACTTAAACAATTCTATGATTCTATATTTGGTCAGCATTGCCCAGTTCATTCAAACTCTCAGATAACGAAAGGTAAAAGGTAAAGTGAGACAGCTATTTTAATAAACAGGACAATTCAGCCACTGCTTCTGTTCTAAGAAACCTTGATCTAAAGGGTCCCTTAGTATACCAACCTCCATGAAGTGTACTTTATACCTGTCAGGATCAGTTCCATGTAAGTGCGGAAGAACAAGTTTGGTGCGGCTTTGCACCTCTGCATAGGAAGAAACGCATTTTCCATACTATCTCTTTCTGTCTCTGTTCCATCTCAAACTCTCAATCTGTACTGCTGTTCATAATTCAGCAACAAAAATATGCAACTGCTATCTTGTACAACACCCTTGTTCATGAGCAGAACATTTACAGAGCCTCTACCAAGAAAGCACATTTTAGCAAGCTCTTTTCTGCAGATGGGCATGTAGTGCTATGATGGGAAAACTAGAATATTTTATTTCACCTTAATCTGCTAGCCTTTGCTGGTTGGCTTTGAAATGCAAGGGTTTCTAAATGCAGAGTTTTACTTTTTTTTTTTTTTTTAATTTTATATGAAAACTAAACTAAATAGATGTGAAATTACATAAGTCAACTCTGTCAAACCAGCTGCATTATGAATTCATCTTGGCCATAAAAACCTCAGAGATCAATTTCCACTAGATTCCATACTAGGGACTTTGGCTCACCCCTTCCCCATAACAATAATGACATGAGAAGAGGCCAGTGCAGCAACTGAACTACACAACTATTTTGCAAATCCTATTTCTTCCTTGATAATTGTATTTTTACTGCCAGGCCAGTCACTGAGGCATCATCAGCAAGTCATTTCTTGGTATTACAAGGCTACAAAAAGCAGATGGCATTAATTGAATAGGATCACCATTCCAGGCAAGTGAACACCAGGTAACATAAGGATAATAAATGTCAGCAGAGCATGCGGGATAGAGCTGCAATCACATATTAATTTACCCAACACAGAAAAACAGAGACAAAATACCTAAGAGCAAAAATTGACAAAAGAAACTTCTTCACAACTCCACAGTGAGTTTGGAAGAAAAATCAGAAGTGAAGAAAAACAAAATTCAGTCCTTTTCATTAGAATTTAAAGTACTGTATTTAGTGACCAGTACAAACTCTGACTGCACATCTCTGCCTACAGATGGGACCTAGCACTGTCTTGCTCTGTTTCTCAGGCAGATCTGTCGGCAGCAGATCTCATCGTATTTTCAACTCCTGGACTACACTACATGGACCAAAAAACGTCATTATTTTCCACAACAGAAAAACCAACACTCACTAAATGACCCGCGAATCCCATCCTGACCCCAATACAGCTGTCATCTGCAAGGACGGACTCCGATCCTATACGTTCTAATTCACCTCGGGCAGGACAGAACACCTTCAGAACAGGCACCGACTTTGATTGCATTCAGCACTAGCTTTTCCACATATACTCGTACAGAGAGCTATTTAGTAATGATTATTTATGTAGCCTCCCATATTAACTTTTATAAGACAAATTCTGCTGCAAGCTACTTTGACATAAACCTAGAGTAGTAATTGCTGCAGTCAAGGATCTCCGTTTCCACGTCGACCCAGCAGCTAACGGGGGAACGTGATGCTAAATAAACGGTATTTTTCCCCCAGGAAAAACAAGCAAACAAACCA
>NW_008239289.1:29393-29673 GCF_000691975.1 Corvus brachyrhynchos | reverse complement strand
CACGTGGTGAGCAGCGCTGTAAGATCTGCATTAATTCATTTCCATAGAGTTTGGAGACGCTGTGTGATCTGAATTAGGAAGCAGAGCAGCCATCTGTAAGTTACGACAATATTTGTGAACGGAAGAGGGCAGCCACATGGATTTTTTTTCCTCCTCCTTTCCCCTCTTCTTACAAAGCCTAGAAATCCGCTCCCTGAAGTGAAACCATCCCTGCAGCAAGGCAGCTTTTGGAGATTGTTTACTTTGAACATTTTTTTGGCCGGCGGAGATTGGCGGCCGG
>NW_008239289.1:28736-28963 GCF_000691975.1 Corvus brachyrhynchos | reverse complement strand
CATTTTATCGGTGGCCGTTTCGTTCCCATCTCCTCCTTCCACCCCCGCGAGAAAACGCACCACCTCCCTCCTCCTCCCCCGCGGAAAAAGCAGCACTACCACTAGCGTGTATCTCTGGAAAAAAGAGTGAGAGATTGAATGCACCTTTGAAATCTGCTCCAAGGCGAAAGCCGCATCGCAGTAGCTTGGCCGCTGCAGATACTCCCGGTCGGGCGCCGCGGCGCGCC
>NW_008239289.1:26939-27249 GCF_000691975.1 Corvus brachyrhynchos | reverse complement strand
TGACAGATTTTTCTCCCTTTCTCTTTTTAACTAAAGAGGAGACTTAGTTCCTTGCAAGAAAACCACTCCGTCCAGTTAGAAAAACACAATGAAAATTTAACACTTAAGGGATTTAAAGCCGCGCGGTAGCTAGCCTGTTTCAACTTAGGGCTCATTCTTTAACTGAAACCTGAGGAAAGCCAATTTTAATGTTTTTAGTGTAAAAGTCCATGAAACGCAGCCTGCCTGGCCGCGCTGAACATTTCTTGAACTACACGCGATTGTTTACTTTTTTGGCACCGCTTCTCCCCGTTTCTCTTCATTGAGAATC
>NW_008239289.1:24867-26534 GCF_000691975.1 Corvus brachyrhynchos | reverse complement strand
TTCCCTCCGTGAGACTGCCTAAAGGCATCGACGGTCAGGGCTTTTCAAGGGCCGTAACCGCCGGTTAGGGAGTTTCTTTTTCCTTTCACTTCATCCCAGCTCCGTTTTTCCCCACCCTGTGAAACCTGTCTCCATGAAGGCCCTGCCCTCTGCTCCGCACAGGACTGTCTCCAGGAAAGCTGCTAGGAGCAGCAAGCTGTCATGCACGCACACGTAGGTGCATACGTATGGGAGAAGGAAACCTGAAACGGTTGCAGCTGGAGGCTGTTTTGTGTTTGAGGCTGAAACCTGCACCTGGGGTGCAGTCGGCCACCTCCAATTCAAGTTTCCACTTGGGAAGTGATGTGACACTACTTCTGCAAGTGCTCAACCTCACCGTGTCTGGTCGGGTAGCAGGGCAGGTGAATGGAGAAAGAAGGGATGGGAACAAAAGCATTTCGGTTCAGCCTCCTAGTAGGCTCCAAAACCAGGGAGGGTTGTCCCTTCAAGCATCTGGAATCCGCAGCGCTGCCCTACGTGCCTCCTGCCTGCTAGGCTTCACACAGTAGCCTAACACCCATTCTCACTGCTGGTTCCAAAACTCTGTCTGAAGACTCAAATTTAACAAGCCCTATCTTAATCTCCCCTCTCTCCCTATGGTCTAGAGGGATAATTTTTTTTTTTAAGCATGCACTGCTTAAAATTACTGCAGAGATCTAATTGGTCTTGTTTCTGGGATGGGTGTGCGTATGTATGTTGGGGTTTTTTTTCCCCTCAAGGAAGAAATGTCAGTGTAAAATTCTCCACTTGGGTGGTCAGAGCAGTGGCTGCCCCCAGTCTGCCTCATAGCTGATGCCTGCGTGCTACATTCCTGGCAATAACGTTGTTCCTAATCAATCTGCCCTTATTTACATTTGTAAGCACTGCTGACTGTGATATGCATTCCCTGAGTGTGTGACTGCTCCTCCACACCAAGGGCTATTTCCATCTTCAGCAACTTGAAGGGATCTCCCAGATTTTTTATCTAGGACATGCTCTGTGGTGAAGGCCTGGGAAGGTGTCTCCTTGTATAGAGGGGCTGCAGTCTACAACCATTCATACGTGTTTTTTTCAATGCCTTTTTTCAATGGGCTGGTGTACAAGAATTTCTGCTTTGACTTTAGTCGTAGTGGCTTCATGTTGTAATGCTCTGCCTCTTACTTACGTTCCCTTTGTGTTCATAACCCCCGATACTGCAGAGGTTCACACTTTCTCCAGCCAGATGAGGGGTCAATCCAATAGAGGTTAACAGCGGGTAACAGGTATTTGCAGTGATTTTTACTTTAACACATTTTTTCCAGATTGCTCTTCACCTGCAGACACCCACCAAAAGCATTTGCACTGCTGGAGCATCTAATTACCCTAATAAAGAAAAGACAGAAATGAAGCGCAGGCACTTTGGGTTCCCTTTGTACGGTTTACAAGAGAGCTGACCATGGGAGAAGACCGACTTGTGGGAAAATAATCAGATTTTTTTCTGTTCCCTCAAGTTTTTGTGTCTCACACACGTTTCCATCGCACAAGTGCACAGTTTTGCCTCGGCCCTGTGCTCCACCCGCACACCTGATTCTGTCTTTGGCATAAGATCACAGTCGCTGGGTTTTGCAGGGCAGCCTGAGCCTCCCTCTCCTTTTCCACTCGCAGTGCCT
>NW_008239289.1:23325-24742 GCF_000691975.1 Corvus brachyrhynchos | reverse complement strand
GGCCTCTCCCCCTCCTCAGCCCTGGAAGAAAGGGAACTGCTCGAGCCAACTTGTCAAAATAATGCGGCTAATTACCCCTGATCTCCTTTAATGGAAAGCTGCTCTGCACGCCACAAAGGAGCAAATGAGGGATCTACAGCACCAACCCAGGAGCGCTGGCATTTTCTTCTACGGAAGGCTGAAGGAAAATGTGCTTCCAGAGGAGTCTCCGAGGATTCTGGGCATCTTCCGTGAAGCAGCGGACTCCCAGAAGAGGACAAGGGCGCACGGAGAGCTGCGGAAGACAGTGGATGGAGGAGCAACAGCCCGCTCCCTCCAAAACCACGAGGACATCCCAGACCTAGCAGACCTTGTCATATTCCACGAGGGGCTTTACCTTTATAAACCCAAGTCATCTTCAAAACAGATTCTTTTCCTGGCAAAATGCCCTGCCACTTGTAGGACATTAATGTGCATTGAGAGGGGAAAGTTACACTAAACCTTTTTTAGCCAGCCTGGACAACACCGGGTCTGTGTAAAGATAGAGCTCAAGTTTTGCATGTGCCAGAAGGCAGGGCATTCACTTCCTTGATCTCTGCCATCGGGCCTTGCAGAAAAAAAAGCTGAGCGACACAATCTCTTTGACCCACTGCTGGAGCAACAAATTTATTAGAGATATAGGCGTGAGAAATGAAAAGGAAGTAAAACAATTCAGGCTCATTGTATGTCTTTCTTTCATACTGCTAATCCGGTTTACACATCACGCCTACATGTCTCAATAGGGCTTTATACACTGTGGCAAAGGCAGGACAAAATAAAAGGTGCGTGTGTATGTGTGTGCGTGTGTGTGTATGTGTGTGTGAAGTAAGGATAAAAACAGAGAAGCCTAAGACATTTTAATTCAGAGTGGGCTGCCAGTTTTATATCTATAGGCTTTTTAAAAGCGTATAGATTTTAAAATACTGCTTTTCCTCCTCCTCCCTCCTCAGCCCTAATATTTCTAAACAACACTATCTGCTGTCCAGATACAATGTCATATTATAATTCAGACACACAACGCCCCTAGTAGCCCTAACCGGAAACTAGATACACCTATGAGACTGGTGCCGAAACAAGGTGATACTCTGTAACCACAGCTGGTAGAGGCTATCAGGTTAGGAGCCGTGAAATACCCACCTTGGCTCCGACACTTCTTTTAAAACCATCTAACGACACCAGATGTCTCCCCACTCCCCTCCGCGCTTTTGCCTCCCCCAGGTCTACCTCCCAAAGTGGGACTAAGGCAGCAGAGAGGGAGACATCTGTCACTGAACATCCCCCCAGTCTCCAGTCCCTGGAAGCAGTGAGACAGCACGCAGGAAACCGGTGACAGCAGCGCTGTAGCGGTCCTGATGTGCCCGGTACCAGCCCCACGCGGAGCCCAATCCTGAAGCCGGAG
>NW_008239289.1:0-21774 GCF_000691975.1 Corvus brachyrhynchos | reverse complement strand
CAGCTCACCAGAGCGCGCGGGTCTCCTTCAGCCTCTGCCTCCTCTCCCTTCTCCCACATTGGGTGTCGAGGGGAGGAAGAGTGTGAAAGGTACCAGGTCGTAGAATGCCGCTCCCTTGTCAAAAGAAAGACATAGTTGGATGGGTACAGAGAAGCTGGAGAAGCAGTTTCCTTCTGACTGCTGAGCACTGCAGACTGCACCTGGTTTAGTACATTTTTTTCTAAAAGCTTTGTACCTGTCCTCTTCATTTTTGGTAGAATCCACTAGAAAGTCATCTTTTTTTCATCTTTTCATCTTTCAGGTGAAGCAGTTCAATGCAAGAAGTTACCACCACTGAATAATTCCTGAATGCTTCTGGAGAAGACCACAGTGGTTTTCATTTTAAAAGCAACATTTTCTTGAATAGTTACAAGCAGGACATACAACCAGAAATTTACTACTACTTTTTTAGAAGCTTGTCGTGGCTGGTATTGTTACAGCATCTGAGATGAGTGTTGTCAAGTGTTGCTCCCGAATTAGGGCACATTGCAAGGAATAAATGTCCTGTCTTGGAAGACTTGTCACTCATTGTTTATGGATGATTCTTTTCCTCTAGCCAGTCACATTTGATTTTCTATTAGATTTGGAATCTCCAGAATATATTTTGAGAATAAAATACATTCTATACTGATGTAGTCCTGTGTCCAAGTCGCCCAGATAATTCTGTTTGTGTTGTTTTGAAAATGTACTTCATGATTGGGTTCAGTGATTTCACATGACTTTTTTGAACATGCCTTAGCCATATTTCATCTTGGAGATGTTGGAGAATTCCACTAACAGTATGTTACAGTCGTGTTCATTATCAACAATATAAAAGCATTGTATAAGAAAAACTGCTAGGAATTGTGTTAAGCAGCCTATACTCTATATATATTATCTGCATAAACCCAGACTGGTATCAAAGTAAGAGGGACATTTTTTTTTCCTACGGAACTTATTTTTACATGACAGGGGTTTGTGTCATTGACAAAGAGTTGGAAGAGCATGGGAAAAGACATTTTACAGGATTTTTAAAACGGACATGGAAAAGGTGGGAGGGAAGGGAGACTGAGAAAAGCAAGCCCAAGCTGACTTTGCTGCTGAAGACCAGACATCCTCTCTCTAAGCAGCACTACGCTTCAGTGCTTCAGTTTCATCCTGGTTTATTCCCCTTGGTTCTTATACAGATAAAGACCATGTTTCAATCCAATTCTGTACTTTCCTTCTGAAGCCACTGTTGAAGGTCTTCTGCTAAAGCTATTTTGGCTGTAACTATGGGTGGTTCTGCCAAGGAAACCATTCTGAACATGTGACAAGGCCATCTTGGCAATAACCATGTGTTGCACCTCTGTTTGAGACACAATGAAGACAGAGAGCTGAGATTAAGAGAATCGTCTCTGTCCAGAGAGCCTCATGCCTGGACAACTGAGTCCTGTACCAAGCATCTGCAGATCTGATCTAAAGTGAAACAAGTTTCTGAGGTTGCTTTGTTTTTTGTTTGTTTTCTTGGATTTTTTTGTTTGGTTTTTTTTGTTTTTTTTCCTTTTTGGTATGAAAAGAGTCCCTTATTACTCCAGTCCTGACCTTCACTATCAAGAAAATGAGTGTCATGTCCTCATCACCCAGCACTTTAAAAGTCACATGGTTTTCAGACATAAGCATGTTCATCGCTGAAGCAGAAGGAGAGGAAGGGAGACACTGACTACTTTGTTTTCATTTGTTATGGAGAGGAAGCGCAGCTATCGATGCAAGTCTGGTAGTCCTTTGCTACTTGTATGATGTGTATCTTGCAGATGACTGGTGATATAAGAAACCCTATGAAAAGAGATGTTCAAATGGCAAAAAGTTCTCCAGAAAACTCTACTACCAGAAGTGTTAGATCATTTACTCCATCCTTTTTCTGAAGGTAGGATTGGTTCCTATGATACTCCTGGAGGATGGTTGCCCAGTCTGGCCTTTAAATCTCCTTCCACAGTTTTTCTGCTCAAACAGTGGGGAGTCTGGTACTGGCTGTTGGAAAGGTATTACTATTTTCTCAATGTCTAACCCAAATTTCCATTTCTATAATTTAGACATATTGCTTCTTTTCCATTTTAACATTGACCATAAAAGATATTTCCTTTCTCATTACATAAAGGAAAGAAAATTAGATTATCCATGTCTTTCTTCAATCTTTACTCTCTAGGCAATTCATTCTACCTTCCTCCACCGGCATGTTCTCTAAAGCCCTAATGAGTGTTACCAGTCTCTCCATGATGCTCCACAGCCGGTTCAAATGTTGTGGTATGAAGGATCACACACAAAGAACTTCTCCCAACAGACCCTAGCATGGAATTCACCTTATCTGTAGGTGTGGCATTTTTTTGCTTGTGCTCAGGATAGAAGTCACTATAATCCCCAGATCCCTTTCTGCATTATCCTTCCCCAAAGTCTTCTTTTTAAGCATGTCACTACAAAACACTTCTATCACACCTTTATGTATGATATTCAGCTGTTATGAAATACCATTATTTTCTTATCTGCTTTGCCTTGGTGTCATAGTGCAATAAAATAAGTATTCCAGTAAAAATTTGGTTATCATTAAGGAACATATTAACACCATACCTCCACTGGGCCTTTTTAGAAAAAAAAATAGGCTTGTTAATCTTGCAAGTGAGCTCAAAATTCACTGACTTAATTAAAAATTGTTGCTAAAAAGCTTTTGATAGAAAGTGTTTGAAAGATTAGTAAGTATCAGAGCTCAGCTGCTGGAAATTAGCCCATCTTCTGTAAGACTTCAACAGTATATGATTTACATGGCTAATTCATTGACTAACTAAGACTGACAGTTTAGTTCAGAAAGTGACGTTGAGGATACAAGACCCAATGTCACACCAAGGATTCCTACCATATCAACAGAAATGTAGAGCTGAAGAAAACTCTGCAGAAAGTAAGTAAGTGGGCCTTCAAGCTGCATTCTCAGGCCATCCCTGGCTTGATAAGAGCTTGATAAACCTGAGAAACCTTAGGTCATCCCTGGGCTAATGGTCATCCCTGGCATAGAAATTTCTCATGTTTATTGGTGTAATTAACCTAGCCCATACAGTTTCTGGTGTGCTCATACAAGAAGCACAGAGAGAATGCAAGAAGGCAGAAGAGAGGCAGATCTTCTGTATGGTCTCTTCTCCATCAGTCTTGAAGCTGGAGCTGTGAAGTTTCATATATGTGTGCCACTGTACGTGGCCTTTTGTTGATCCTGTACATCGTTCTAAACATGGTGCAAAACAGCTCCATGGGACCAAAGACTTCGTGTGGTACATAAAAGCAACAGAAGCAGCCCCACGTATCTGAGTGGTTGACAGGAATTTATCTGGATCTAAGAAACAGACTCACACCTTGTACCTACTGAAACCGTGGTGATTAATGAGAAGATTCATGGTTAGGAGAAGGTGTTGAAGTGTGTACCAGTCCTTAAGCATCCTGTTTCTACTGCAGCATTTCCCAGTTCCATACCTCTCTATGGGAGAGAGAGTGACACCTCATCCAATAGAATCTTGGAATTTGGTGAAAAATCCCCCAGGAACATGAGCACTAGGGACCTTGGTAAACCATGGGACTCTGCTAGGGTTTTGCTGACAAGACCAGTCATTCCTACGTGTCTGCCAGATGAAGAAGTGTTATAGAAGGGCTAAACAATCTGCTCTTCTCCCTGCAGTGCTTCCTAGAACACTAGTGGTCACCAGGACTAAGGTGATTTCCTATGCCATCATTTGCTATTAACCGTATTTGACTTCACTTTTTAAACAGAGTGACGGTCATGTTGGGATGTTGGGGTCACATGTGCTAAAGATATGCCCAAGGGTGGTTTGGTAAGTTATGGTGATTTTTTTTTTAAATAAATTGGAAGAAGTGGAATAGTTTGGAACCTAGGCAAAGTCATTGGTACACAAGTCTTTCTTCAGCTCTGAAAGAGAAACAATGAACTTCAAAGTTACCTGCATGTCAGGAACAGTGCCCATGAATTTAATTATGCTAAGTTTAATTAGAAATGAGAGGAAAGGTATTTGAGCCTCTAGAATAGAGAGGAGTTAAGAGGTGTTATCTCCTAATGTAGTTGAGGAATAGGGATTTATTGCCTAGGGAGGTTTTTGGAAGGAGCTGGGGGAGAAAACAGAAGAGGGTGTTTTATGGATCTTATATACACATTTAAGTATGCCCTAAACCTGTTAAAGAATCCAGGATTTCTAATGTCTTCCCTTTTTATGAGTTTCAGATCCCAAGTGCATGTTTTGAAGGGAGTTTTTAATAACTGAGGGGCTCGTGCACCCAAAGTCTATCCTTTTCTCTTCAGCTGTACAAGCTGGACTAATAAAAGACTCTATCTCTGCCTTCACATCTTCTCATTTTAGCAAACTAGCAGCTCAGCTACAAGGAAGTCCAGTGTTTCTGAATGCCAAACTGCTCATCAGGAAGCCTAACTTTCTTCTGTTCAGGTTTTTAGGTGCTTGTCTATAGATGTCAGGACATAAATCTGCCTTGTCCTTTGCTGATGTATTTAAGCCCTGAGGTATAAGAACTGTTTGACTGCTCTTGACATTTTGTCTTAGCTGGGTTAGCTGTAGAGTTTTTCTCCCCAGATAAATGCCAGCTATGTGCCTCAGAATCATGATGAAGCTGTGTTTTGTATGGGTCCTTTGCCTTTTCATTTTGTCAAGTACTTTCATGTTCCACTGGGGGAAGAGCAGACAGTTAGCCTTCTCTACTATATTAAATGAGGCTGGGTAAAAATATTGCATTGTAAATTGCAACTCAAGACACTCTTGTGGTAGAGTATATTTCCTCTTAAATAACAATGGAAAATTTTTGCTTTTTATTTTGTAAAGCAGGGAAGGAATGCACGGAGCAATTCTTTCCCTCTTTGTCCAAGAGTCATGCATCAAAATACATTTTTTACATTTATTTTATCAGTTTTTTTTTCTTTATTAATGATATTATTTAATGTATTATAAAGTAAATGTGTAAATGAACTCTTAGCACTCACTATCCTGTTACATTAAATAAACCTTTGCTCAATCTGAAACTTAATAAAAGCATCTGTATAAGTGGTGTTCAATGATGTGTTATTGAGAATTCTGTACTCATCTGTAACAAATAGTTTGGACAAACATTCTAGCATTCACGACTCAAGGACACACTCATGAGTGTTCATGACTCTATGTTTAATATTTACTCATGTTTCTGTATATTGTCTTTGTTGCTACTAGTGCCATTGTGCTTTATTTTGAAAATGCATGATTTTGTTCTCTGGACGGGTGGCTGGAGCTTTGCAAATGGCTATTTCCAGCTTGTACTGGTACTAGTGATAGCAGCTCTTCTGGTTCACCGATGACCTATGACTTACATTTTTTTCATGGAAAATGTTCTTGATTTTGGGAAATGCTTGATTTCTTCCACTTCACAGGCTGCCACGGGCCACTCTGCAAACAAACAAACAAACAAACAAACAGGAATCCACCTTAAAATCCTTGGACCTTACATAGAAAAGTGGAGTGCTCATATCCAGGTAGAAGTCATGCTTCTAAAATACCTGGTGGTGATAATTTTTTGTGCAATATTTCAGTTGCAAACTGAGGCTACATGATATTTGGATGGAAAAGCTTAGAAAAACGCAGCCTTTTAGAATCATGGGCTTATTTCCAACTGTGTTGACTTCTGTGAGAATTAATTGCTCTTGAATAATATAGTGCTATTGCATTATTCAACAGAACTCTTCCATCTGTGTGTCTTAGTATTATGAGCTAGTTAAAGCTCATAAAGGGTTCATTGCTGTTTTCAAAACTAATAAAGCTGCGCATTCTGACCTGCTAGTGGATCCTGCAAGAGTCAAAATTCAGAATATTGTCTTTTATTTTTCTTATTTTTGCTTATGTTTTATTTGGGGTTTGGGGTTGGGTTTTTTGGTGGGGTTTTGGGTTTTCTGCAAACCAGATGCCTGTATGCTACCTATATATCCTATATAGAAGCTGTGTGGGCTGAAAGACACCAGGTGAAATTTTAAGCCACTATACAGTGCATTGTGCTGAACTGTACTTCGAAAACTATCTCTGTCTGCTGACCTACATAAAATCATTAAAGCTTCTAAACCATGTTTTCTTGGCATATTACTTCAAAAGAATGCTTTAGAACATGAATTGCTTTAGATAATTAAAGAGAAATGTAAATGCCTTTTGGCATACTGCCACAGATTATAGCTTTGGTTACAGGAAATAAATTTCATTCTCAGAATTTGCTTTTTTTTTTTTTTTAATTCTGTTAATTGGAAAGTATCATGGCCTAAAATACCGTCAGCCATCAGAGAAAGGGTGACAAAATCAGACAGTCTGAAGAAACAGATTGCCACCTCTTGTAATGTGACATCAAGAGGAATGCTTATGCTTTGGCTAAGGTAATCGCTGTCAGCACCACAGAGCTTTGTAGGTGAGAATAACTGTGATAGTGGGAATGGGCACATCCAATCCATCGGGTATAAGGAAGTCTGTATAGTTCTATGGGTGCTAAGTGTCTTTCGAGTTGAGATTACAACAGCTTGATATCAGTCTGTTCAGTTGCTGTAGCTTAAAGAACACCCCCCTATTCTCCCCACTCTTACCACCCCTGACTTTGTCATTAGGAAATGCCACTGGAAAGCAAACAAAAGAATGGTGTCTCATTAGTGGTAGATGTCAGGGAACCACATTTTCTTTGGCTTTGTTGACACATTGCTTTCTTAAAAGTAATCACCTTCAGCTATAATGGATTACTCCACCAGGAGGAAAACTAATCCTCCTCTTCAGCTGCCAATCAGGGACAAAGAATGTTCCAGGAATTCCACAAGATGACACTCTTAGCAAAATAAGAGTAGTTTGGGAAATTTTTTGCCTTGGTTGCCTTGTGAGGAAATAATGATTTACAGGGGTTTCATATTGCTCTGGAACTGTTACCAGGATTTCAGCACCTCCATCATAACAGCAACTCCATTTTTTTCTTCTTTCATTAAGGAATATGTTGTTTACCCACAAACTGAGCAAAGCTGTCGTGGATGTTATGTATGTATCACTAGGGAGTGACTGTTAACTCTTGCTATGTAATAAATGTCTTTTTGGAATAGGCTTTTCTTATATGAAAAAGAAAAGTAGGAAATACAACAACTAAAATGCATTTAAATCTAGAATTCCTGATATTTCATTCTTAGCTGATACAGTAGGCAGCAGCCCCCTTGGCTGGTTGAATCACCCTGATATTTGTAGGAGACCAAAAGGAAGCTGTTCTGAACTTGTGTTTTCTAATGTTAGTTGGTTATGAAGAAAAAAAATGTAAATGTATAACACTCCTCATCTTTCTTCTACAATACCTAGGAAACATGAATACTACAATAGTAAGGCTGAGTTCAGTGTGGCAAGTAAGTACTCAGAGGACATTCTATAGATCTATGCTATGGGGAAGGAATTCAAGACACTAAGAGCTCTTGTGGTAACCTGATGGGCAAATGGTGGTTAAGTGAGGAATCTTTAGTTTTCAGACACTGGTTTGAACAAACATCTCTGTGTTTACGTACGAAGTTGAGGTGTAGGATAGGGACTTTCTTATAGGTGTTTGATAACACTTGAAAGTGAATTCAGATGAAAGGGTCTGAATTTATGTACGTAATTTCAGCTTTTTCTGGCTTGTTTCAGCTGTGTACAATCTCACTGGAGAGCAAATGGACCTTCCTCTCTTTTAGTTTACACATTTTCAGGATGAATTAAGGTGCTGCAGAACACAGCTTGACAAAGAGTTGGAACCTATTTGGGCACAGCTTTCCTACTCTACCTCTAATCAAGCTTTTTTCTTTTATCTTCTTTAAGAGGGTTACGGTCTTGCCTACACTTTTAAGCTATTGTAATATAAATGACATATTACACCAATATTGAAGCCCACTGCTAATCTGAAGGCTGAAAGAGACTATTTTGAAGTTTACCTAACCTTATGGGATCTCTTCATCTTGCCACAGCATAAATTAATAATAATAATAATAATACATTGATATGTGGATGTTAATCTGAAATGTTGACAATGCTCTTCAGTCTGTAAAACTGGGCTAAAAAACTGATGTGTTCCAGGGTCCTCATGAGATTTCTGGTGCTTCTGAGTAGGCGAACAGTTCTCTGTAAACAGGTTTCCTTATGTTCTTTCCCCATTTCTGATTACAGCCTCTGCAGGAATCAGAACATACAGCACTAGAGGAAAAAAAAGGGAAAAAGAATAGGAGGAAAGCAATGGAATAAAACAACTGTAGTCTTTCAAACTGCCAGCAATGCTTGCTTTGAGCTTGTATTTGTCCTGAGCTCCAGCTCTGCTTACAATTTTGGTGTGACACAACTGAAGGGGATGGGGAGAGACATCAGTTGTTTTCTGTGGTGAAGAAGGCAATAGATTTCAAGGGCAAAACCCACCAAAATAAAGTAGAGGCTTCTTAGGCATCACATTAGGGATTAGGTCCTAAATTTAAGAGTCAAATACTGCTGATCAATGGTTATATTTGGCTAGCACTGGTTGAGTGGTTTTCAATGGTTGCTTCCACTTTGCGTTTCATGAAACTAAGCTGCAGCTTTGTAATTTAAAATAACAGCCAGTAAACATACTGTACTATAGAAGGAAGGATTCTTTACCATGAATTGAGGACTCATGGAACATTTTTTAAATTGTTCTAAGACTTTTCTTGAAAGAGCTTATCTTTGCAAAGGAAAAAATATTTTTCCCTGTGTTAAAAAGTTCCTGTACAGGAATACTGGCTCTTCAAATGTAGTCAGTCATAAGGAAAAAGTGGGTGTGATGTACAGTGTAGCAAGTAATGGGTTTCTTTACTCTTCAGCAACAAAGACCTGTTTTCTTAGTAAAAATTCTATACTAAAGTCCATTTTGGAAAGGCCTTTCATTGCATAGTCAAGCATTAAGTGTTCTATTAAATGTGCTGTCAAGATTGCTCATAGTTTGCATGCTTTTGTGTAAAGATCAAACTGGTATGTCTTTAACTTGGCACTTAAATCTATACCTACACAGCTAGACCAAATTCTGTATTTTCAAAGATTTGAGCTTTATGTGGTTCCTTCAGCCTGATAATTGATTTTAATGCTGTCACCACCCAGTGCAGCACTGTATGGTTAGCATTTTTAAAACTATGGGAAACCACTTCCAGCTAAGATTGTTAAACATAAAGGGAAACATTTTAAAGACATGTAATCCAAGTACTTAATTTATTTTTAAGTAAAAAGTACTCTGTTCACCTTTTACAGTTTATAAAAAAACCCAGTTGAGTTAGAACTTATCCACTTAAACTGACAGAATGCAGGATATGTTTAATCTGACAAATTTCTTCTGAATCTAAAGCAAATAGAAAGTTTTGAATGTAGAAATTTTTAGCTCATTCAGTTTATCTTTCTTAAATCTTTCTAGAGATTTCTTCTTAAATAATCAAATAGGCAATTTACTTAAGTTTACGACAATGTTCTTTCAAAGAGGAGGGTTTTGTGTATATAACACTATCAGAAGCATGTGGGCCAGACAGTGGAACCCACAAAAGGCTTCTGTCTGTTTTGGTCTTCCACCTAAGCTGTAATTAATATGGGGATGACTATCAGCTGCAAGGCTTTAGATGGCTAATTTAGGGTGAAACCCCAGACTAGCTTCTATTGATAGTGGATGTAATTCAGAACTGTGTAAAATGGTATTTGTCACACTCCACCCCCTTACAGTTACAGTACAGATTGTGATATATACAAAATGCTATTCAAGTACTATTCATTATGTCATGGTACATTAATTTTACTTGAAATTAGAAAATGTTGGGAGATATTTTGCTTTATTATATGAAAAATGAGCCTACACTTAAATCATAGTTTATGTATGCCTAAAGTCAAAAATTAAGGTTAAAAATTTTCACTTAATTTTGGTATTTCTTGATCTTACAGTACAGTTTTTTAATATAGTTCGAGAGTTGTATTTCTTTTTTCATTCATACAGCAGCTTGAGCATCTTACTTTCCTGTATGATATCTAAATTCTAAAATTGAATGTGTACTGAGTTTGCTGCAATATGGCTACAATAAGAGGATTGTGTCCTACCAGAACTGGATTCTAGAAAATACTCTCCCTCATAAAATAGAGCTAAGCAGAAGTAATAAAGTACATATCCACATCTCTGTAATTGGTTTCTTCCTCTCAAAAAGCATTGGTGGAAAAGTAAATTCACTAGCAGACTGAAGGAAAGTTATGACTGCAAGAAGTTATGTTCAACAGGAAACGTTGAACAAAAAATGTTAGGAAAATAGTAAATCTTCATGTGACTGACCATTGCAGCTCTTGCAGTCCTATAGTATGAAGGTCAGTCCAAGGCCACTCTCTGATTGCTGTGCACTGCTTAAAGCAAAGTAAGCAGGCATGTGTTCTTGTGATATAACTGCTCAGCATTTGACCCAGGTTGGGCCTGAGAACTGATGACAGCAATCCAGACAAAGCAAAGATCTTGAGGACTCATAACCAGTTTTTCTTCTTGTTACGATTACGTCTCAGCCAGATCAGTTTTGTAATCTGTTTGTAGCTGTATAGGCACCAGAGCTGGCACAACAAATGGTCCAGAGCAAGTAAGAGTATCACTAGGATGACCCACTGACAACAGCCCAAACTAGAAGCCTGCTTGGTGATCGGTGGCTACAGATGAGAATCTAAATATCTGGAAGGATGATATGAAGTCAGAGGAGAAAGAAATGTGGCCTTCATCATCTAACATAAAGAGATGAGCCAGTCCTGTTGTCCTTAAAATAATGTTACTGGTTTTCAGTGTAGACCAGCTGATCATGTGGATTGTGTCCAGAAATGGCAAAAGAAGTGTATAAAATTCTGCTGTTCTAAATACCAAGACTTCATAAACCAACCATTGTTTTCCACTAAGGACTCATTGTCAAGTCAAGAATTATTAAGGACATCAGTACCCCCTAATAATACTCCACCTTCAGTGTAGACTAGAATTGAATCATTCTTTTGTGGGATTTATGAATTACTTATTAACGTTGGCTTCTGCACTTCAAAGGTCACTCACAAGTTAGTGCATTTTTCTGTTATGATATTCTGCTTGCTTGTCTCATTGCATTTTTGTCACGTGCTAAGAGAGGTAGGGAATGCCTGTGAAAATCAACAACATTTCGCTCTAACACAAGAAGGTAGCAGACCATGTAGACAGCATAGTGAGGAGAATTGTCCTGTAGAAAAAGCATAGAAAATCACAATTGTTATCATAGCTGATAGAAGAGAAAAAACGATGCAAGCAGCATAATGTAGTAAATTAACAAGAAACTTTTCAGGTGGTTCTGAGTCGTTGTTTAGAACAACCAGTTGCGTACCTATTTTTATTACCCTTTTAAAAAATTAAGTAAGATAAAATCTGTTTATTTACTGTCTATGGAAGGGGTTGTGTAGCCTGTGCAAAGGCTATCTTGCCTTCCCTATGCTTTTTCACAGCCTCACTCTACAGCTGAGAAGCAAAACTTCTCCATGTCTCACTTCTGACTGTATCAGTTGGATGACACATGCGTGCCTTTGAAAATGGAAACAAACAAATCAGCTGCTCTATTGAATTGAGTACTAATGAATCTTTGTTTCCCAGACATATTTCACCCTTTTGCAAAACTTAGTGAAACTTAAAACTGGTTAAAATCAGTGAACAGCTAGACGATATAATTCTGCTCTTCCCATTTCCTCAGAAAACCAGATTAAAATCATGTAGTCATCTTCCTTAAGATACAGAATTGAAGAATGCTTTGTAGATATAGCACTAGTTTTGTGCAATTTGGTCTCTGACAAGAAAGACTAATTAGTAGATCCATTGTTTGCAAAAAATTTTACTTATCCTTCTTGCATTCACTTCCGCTTAGCTGCAAAAGCCTAACTCTGTGTTGTTCAACAAGACGCCTGAGAATGGTTGTACGACCTTTGCAGTCAATCTGTACAGTCAAAAGTACTGCTACTCACTGAGACCACCTTCTCCAGTATGTGACCTGTAGACTACTGAGGTGTGTGTGGTGCATTAGTCAACAACAACCACGTATTACACATGCTGAAAAGCTGAAGTGTTTTACTGTGTGGCTACTTCTGCCAGTGGGAATTTCACAGGTGTTTGGAACTGCTATGTGCCGGTGCCAAGGCCTGTGGATATTTGTTCTCAATCCCCTGGCTTCTGAGTGCTTTACTGTCCCAAACACCACTGTGGACTCAGGTAGCAAGCCACAGGTGTCAGATGGGACCGGCAAGTATATTGTATGGTAAACACAGGTCTCAGTGTGGACAGAACTAAATTTTACACGCATTGCACAACTCCCGTGCAATTCTTGCCACAGAAGATGGTTAATTCTGTTTCTGGATGGCTCTCTGCTTCACAAGCTGCCTTATTGCACAAGGCTCTGTGTGTCTTCCTTATTGCTAAGGCTGTGTTGATGACTTCTCATCAAAAAAATGAGGTGGGCCAAAGTAGCCCCATCTCACCTAAGTCATAGCCTATTATTTTTGCCATGATCATCTCTACATGGTGTGAGCTGAAAAAAATCCAGTTGGGGGACGGAAGGTTTCGTGAGCAGTCCTTAGGAGCAATACAATTCATTGTTGTGAAGTAAATACGGAAGATATGGTTAAAAAATAAACAAAACAGAAAGCTAACATACGGCAATATTTAGATTTCTTCCAAGCTCTCTCTGTTAAAACTCACACATTCATCACTGGATCAGTCCCAATCTGTGTTGGGACTGATTTGGTTTTTAAGAAAATCCTCAGTAGTAAATCTTTCAAGTATAATTCTTTGACCTGATTAAAGTGATTTAACATACTTTTACATGAAAACTGCTTCAGTGTTCCTTGCCTCCACGTACTTGATCTTCAGAGCTGGTATCGTGGACCTCTAAAATTACTGTTCCAGTACAGGCTGAAAATTAACACCGAGCTAAATTCTCAGGGTCTAGACTGACACTTCACATTATTCCATGTGGATATAAAAGTATCCAGATTTGAACACTGGACAGGATAATCTCTAACCAACCTGCCTTTCAAGGAGCATTGCAGAATACAGCTTCAAGCAGTATATTTCACCCTTCCTTCCCTGTCTTGGCTTTTGTAATTGATGCAGCCTGCCAGCTTCACTACCTGAGGCTATCTAAACCTCTGTTGACCCTTTTCACTCTCTAACTTTACACCTCCCTATTACTATTTCCTTTATGCCTATTGCCTCAAAGTGGGACTTTAAAAAGCAGAAGTTATTTGCTCCTAAAACTTCTCTGATGAGAGATCTGTAAGGATTCTGTTGAAGAAAATCAGCTTTTCATCAATCCACTCATTTCTCTGGCACAAAAATACACTGAACGTGACCAAGGAAACAGGGAGCTTGGTGGCACCAGGCTTTCTGTGTGGCTTGCTGGGTTCACAACATGATCATTGATATGTCAGCATGCAGCATGCAGTATAAAATAGAGTAACACATGCAAGACTGACTTTGAAGGAAAGATGTTTTTTAGGTACTGTCAATGAAAATCCTCAGGACTAGTTGTTTAAAATGGTGAGGAGAACTGACAGCAAAGAGCTTACAATGATTTCTTTCTGAATTTCTACACAAAGGAGGTTTGCTACAGTGGGGATTCTGTAACACGATGTATCAAACAAGGAGGGCCGTGGAAAAGAAATATATATGGACCGATTCTTGATAGATGTTTCAGAGATGTTTATTTCTCCAGCCACATGGCCGGGATCTGCCCAGGAACTGTTACAATCACGGGACCTGAGGGTCCTTCTGCCCATGCAGGGGAACACAAAACGGAGAACCAATGGAGAACGAGGCTGACCAGGGGCAGGGAAACCCTGTGTCTCCCGCCCAGGGCCCCTTTCCCAGGGCTCCATGGTGGGGGAGGGACGAACCCCAACACTTCACCCGTTTATTTTTAACAAAAGAGATTTAAAACTTAACATTGAAAACAACTGGATAAACATAACAAGAACAGTTTTAAAACAAAACAAGCTACCCTTCTGAGTCTTTAAATGTCCAAACAGATTCTCTGGAACATCTTAAGGCTGACAGAAGGGAGAGAGGTTAGTCAGTGAGACTTGCTAAAATCATACACATCAGCTAGGTGCAAAATACTAATATTCGAAAACCACTTGATACATTTATTTAGTCTACAATTAGCTACAAGATGCAAATACAATGTACTTGAAAAGTTGAAGTTTTCTTGGGAGTATGGTACAATACAACCAAGCATCATGTACCAGGCATTTAGTTAGGTTTTGGTAGGCAGGGAGAAATTGCTTTTTCTTTTGTTTTTCCCTTCCCTCCACCACACAGCCGCCAGTAGATAGAGTGATTTGTGCCCGTGCAGTAGCACAGGATGCTGTTATTCAAGCTGCATAATGGTTACAGAAATTAGGCACAGCACTTGCCAATCTCCTGTTTGCCTGCAGACCCCTATTTTGCTGACCACAGGTCTTCACAGCTGGTGTACTACCTGTGCCAGGATTTACAGATGTGATTGAATGCCATCTTGTTTCACACTTAGGATAATTTGTTCTCTATCAGCCTACATGGGATATTGGAAGGGTTTTAAAGGCAAGTCCAAAGGAAATAGGCAGGCCCAAGAAATTAGATTGTGAATGCAACACTACTTGAATAATTTCATTTCAGCACCCTTTCATAACACTTATTTTCTTGTCAGGGAATTCAAAATAATTTAATCAACATGTATTTCTGGTCCTATTTATAGAGCCACTCAGTCAGTGTTCTTTCCATGTAATGAATGTTAAAACACTAATACACTAATCAAGAAGTGAATGTGCAAAAGACAATGCAGCAATTGATTGGGAAAATATTTTTTCTCCAAGATCAACTTAGTGAAGACATCAATTTTTTTCAGAGCTATGCAAAAGATAAAAATAATTTTTAAAATCACCTTTGAAACTCCTCTGCTTTTAATAGTCTCTAATATTCCTATATATTACAGAAGTGGTAGCACAAGCTTCAACCTTACCAGGCTGATATGTTAACCTTGGAAGGAATTATAAATGTGTTTGATTCTTTAGCCACCATCTAAATGACTTTTAAGGGTTCTTTAGCCCCTCTAAATATATCACTGTGGGAACTCCTTGCTTAGAAGGAATAAGATAATTCACAATATAGAAAGAAAATACCATTAACTGATCCCAAAATAATCACAACCCAAATACCTGTGGATTGATTGTCTTTCCCACACTATGGGTATGGTTTACTCTTGCCTGTTTTTTCAGCGGCCAGGTCACGAAAGAGTCTTCCATTTGCTCATTCTTCTGTACTTTCAGTGGTGTCAGTTCAAGTGCTCATGGAGCCATGAGATAAAGTAATCAGGTAATATATCTAGGTTAAAAACACCATTTTATTTTTTTTTTTTTAAGGGTAATTTTCAACTTGACACAGTCATTGGCTCATTTCACTCATACAGCCCCACAAAGAGTAGTACCAGCATAACCTGTGCCAGATGGGAGGGAGGAGGAGGAACCTCTCCAGATGCCGAGGGAAACAAACATTCAGTCCATCGGCTCCCCTGCTCCCTGCCCACGAGTGCCACTGGGGCAGGCAAAGCAACTGCCTGGCATGAAGCAAACTGGGCTCCTTTTGAAGTCCCAGAACAGTGTAAGAGCCAGTGGGGTTTCTTTAAATGAAACACACCCACAGACACTGCTTGTCTGCTGCTGTGTGCATTACATTCCAGAGCATTCACCTCTCCAAGCCTGCAAGTGACTGGAGGAGGATTTTTTAAAGCAGAAGGTCAACACAGAGCCCCATACCCAGAACCAAATGCTTTCCTGAATACTAAGTGCTATACATGGCAGTTGTTCATGGCAGCTACATTTTTATGCATTTGCAGGCTTAATATAGTAAGCATAATGTAAACATGCATCACTCTTTTGGCTCAGCGTTCATTCATGATTACTCTCATTGCAGTTGTAGAGCTGCAAAGTGGTGCCTGGTTTTCTCTTACAGACACCTCTAGAGTAATTTCCTTAGAAAGTAAGCTCACTCTCCCCCATGGAAGGGCTTTCAGAAAATGAGGGAAATGCTTTGAATGCCAGCCACTGAAGACTGGGCTGAAGTGCATGCACTTATTTATTTATTTATTTTAAACACTGAAGTATTTCTCTGTGACAACTTGTCAGCTAATGAGTTCTTTTTAAACGTGGCTCCTAAACAGTGTACACAGTATTGTTTTACTAATAGTCTTTTGTTTTCTTTCATTCAGGCAAAATAAATGGCTTATATTGTTGCTGTTATTACTGATACAAGACATTAAGCAGATTAAAACAACATATGTTTTCAATACTAAATGCTGACTTGAGATGTACATGGATGCAAGCTCAAAACAGAAAAAATATATTGCTGTCAAACTGGGAAAAAGGCTGTGATGTACAGGCCCTGTCCATGTACATCACAAAAAACAGTGACACCATGATCCAAGGACTATGCAAATTAAGGTCAGGGATCTGCAGAAAAGGTGCAACTTAAGTTGTAAAGACTGAGATAGTCATTCCATTCCTCAAAATATTTTGGCTCCACCTATTCCATCTACTTAAATAACCTTTTTCCTCAAACCAGGAGCAAACAGTGCTGTGCCTCCTAAGGAGCACTTACTTACGCAGTGATGTATAGCTGCAGTTACCAGGGAAGGTGAATATCTCATTCAGACCAGCACCGGTACCCTAGCTACAGAGCTGCTTACACACAAACTGCACTGCTCAAGGTGTTTATCTACCAGCGTAGCCTGGAAATAGGTTATTGGGCACACTGGTGTCTTTCATGACAGGTCCAGTATCTCCAGGATACACTAAGGGGAGTTGAGTCCACAGAATGGACACCAGTCCGCAGTCCACAGAATGCCACCTCATATATACAGTAATTCTAGTGCGAAGTCTTAAGAGAGGTATCCCAAGTGAAGACATCAGATGTGATTTGGCAACCACATGGAATTCATAGAGTTTGTCCCAAAGAAGCAGCTTCAAAAGAGTGAATTTAGGAGAATTTTATACTGAGTTTTAAAACAACAGTAGAGCTAGTAAAGTCAGAACAATACAAATAACACATAACCAGCTGTGTCCTGCTCCCGCTTCCCCAAGTCATACGCCTTACAAATTGCTCACAACCTCAAGGATGGAGAAAGCAAGTTAAAACACTTGGAAATGCTGCTTCTAGAAGCTGAGGGCTGCTAGCTGTTGTTCAGCTTATTAACAAGGCCTGACCCAAATTCAGAGGTTAAGTCTCCAAATGAAAAGATCAAAAGAGAAGACGTAATGCAATTTGCTATCAGAAGAACACATAACTAGGGAAGAACTCTCCTGTCACTACCTCATCCCACAGATAAACTGCTTGGCAGGGGTGAAGAAAAGGTAGAAGAAAGGTTGATTTTTTTCCCTACTCCACCACTGAGCAGGCTCTACCTACGTTACAGCGATTATAAACTGATTCTGGACCCTGAAGGTCTTCCACCTCTGCTCATGTCTAATCTTTTCTTGTCCATGATCACTTTCCTGGTGCCTACATCTCATTAGCTGTGTGCTGTTGGCTATCTTATGCTAATATATGCCCATAAAATAAAGACCATTAAGACTTTGCAGGCAGGTTAAAACAGGAATAAAGAGTTTCCTCAACGAGAATCAGTATCTTTTCCAGCCTTAAGTTTGCTGCTTCCTGAGTTTATGAGCCAGGTATAACTCTATTGATCTTACTGGAATCTGTGAGCTTAGCTGATGACAATGTGCATACATAACTGCAGCTACAGTAAGCAGAATTTAAGGTTTCTCAAGACAAGGCATTCTTTCAATGGGCAACTCAGCTAGTGGCTATGGCCTTAGTCTGCACACATCTGTCAGTCAGGTTTTGCATCTCCTGCTTTTAATGGGGAAAAACTGGAAAAGATGACCTTCATAATATCTTTCTAAATGTTTGTGCAAAACAGAGGATTGACATAATTATAAGCTTGCAGTTATACAAGTCAACAAGCTGTATAGATCATGACTTTGTAGCAGTGTTCTAGGCAAATATCTAATTTGTAATTAGAAAAAATATCTTAGAAGGAAAATCTAGTGGCAATGATTCCTTTTATCCCAGGAAGGATGCTTTTGAGAGAAGAAAATCAGTGTTATCATTAAACATCTTGAATTTAAAAAAAACTTCCTGCACTGTCAAATATCTCAGGTTTATGTTCCTAAAAGCTAATATATTAAGTTTTATTTAACTACATTTTTGGTCACAGATATTTTAACCTAAGTTATTCAGGCACAGTCTAGCTTAAACTATAAACTGAATAAAATATAGATGGTATTTATTTAAGCATATAGATAAATATGTAAGTATATGTAAAAGTAATAATATTGGAGAGTAAATACTGCCCTCAGAAAAATTAATTGTTGAAATATAAAACAATAAACATTCAAATTTATAATATGACCCATGACTCTTTAGAAACTCAAGCCTTGTAAACACCTATGTTTTTAATTACTTAATTTTAAAATATTTATTAATTAAATTAATGAATTAATTATTATCATGGGGTTTTTTTAAAGATTGTGATTTATAGAAATAAGTTTCCTTGCAAGCCTCTACAGTCTTAAGCAGAATGAAAAAATATGGTACCATTTTAAAATAATAAACTACAGTGAGGAAGTAGAACAGCACTTGTAGAACAGCAGCATTTCAGTGTCAAACTGCCAACACATTTACTGCCTAATGCCTATATTTAATTAAACCAGTCTGTGAGCATAACAAAGAATGCTTCTATGTTTTTGAAGATGGTCCAGTGTGCATTCCACATGGACTCTGTGTGTGGTCTTTTCATGGTCAGAAAACAATATTCTTCTCATGTCTCATGTTTTCTGTGGTAATCTTAGTTGGCTGTGTACTCCATCCAAATGCTGAACAGTCATTCCCTTGCAGATTCACAATGAAACCCTACAGTGTCCAGCATTGCACGTAACAAATGCTTTGCTCTTGGTATTAGGCTGTAACCGACTGTGAAAGCTCTGTAGATGGGCTTTACATATCCACCCTTTAACATTAGTGGTTTTATTTTGTTTTGAGTGGAAAAGTGGCATTAGTAATGATTTACATTTTTATAAATGTGCTCTAAATTCCATATTTATGCTAACCTATAAGGTTCACTCATTAGCTCTTTAGTTTGGTTGTGAAAACACTGGTTATGAGAAGAGCCAAAGAGGCCTAACAGGAGGTTCTGCACCATCGAAGAAGGAACTGAAGAATTTAGGAACATTGCTAAGCCAGGCAGATTTTTCCATAGTACTTATGAACCAGGAAATCTGAAAACAGACTAAGTAATCTCTTAGAAGACTGGCAACTCATAAGGGATACAATTTTGTTATCAGCTTACTTACCCATTAGTTTCTTGAGATGTTAAGTTCGTGTCTTTTATGTTTGTGTATTGCAAGCCTTCATGTTACCTTCAGATGATCCTTAACGTTTCAGTGAAATATTCCATGGTCAGATAGGGTGTCTCAACTACACACTGTCTTCAACAGTCTTTAAAATGCCTTCACTGTCTTTAAAAATAATTCAAAAATATTACCAGCAGAAATGGCTTTTCACAGAACATAGAACACAAACTGACAGCTAAGTGGTTCTGATGCCGTTGGGAGGCCTGAATCTCCATTGTATGTGAGCTTGGCTAATACTCTGGTTTCAGCCATGTCTCCCTTACACAGAGGCAAAAGAGTGGAAAAATGGAAAGATATTTAAAGATGCAGCTCTGGCCTTTCTGGACAGTCAAGACAGAGAGTGATAGCTGGGTATTCATAACTCTGGAGAGTGGTTCATCACTGATTCATACAAGCTGTTCCCTTCAATGAAACAGGAAGAAACCAGTACAATAGAGGTTTTACAGAGTGAAGAAACAGGGAAGGACTTAGCATCATAGGGCAATAAATTGCTGTTATTATGAAAGATGTTATGAAACAGTTTGTGGTTCTAAGATTAATTTTAGTTTAAGCTTCGACTTCAGAGCAGTTGCCAGTTGCTGACACTCAAACCATCCTTCTCTCAGTTACAAAATGGGGAACAAGCAGAGCACAAAATACCCTCCTACAAACAGCTGCTCTCCTGCTTACCTACACCACTACCTCACTGAGACTCAGGGATACACTCTGCAAAGGCTCTTGAGACTCCATGTGCCAAGGCTCGACACTACATATTCAGATTTTTCGTATTTATACATTCCCAATTCAACATGAAAAGATAGGATGCAGCTCCTTCTGCTACTTTTATGGCAGATGGATGTTAGTCTAGATTTTCAGCCATCTGAAAAAGTATTGACAGCAACAACACAGGAATATTGTAACGTGAGGGCTTTTATTAGGTATTTGGCTATAGTCCAACTTGTAGATGTAGTATGGGTGAACTCGTTAAACTAATACACTTGTCCACTCTCACATGACAAAAAAGATAGGTAAACTGCCCTAGAATTATGTTGAAAGATATTTTTGACCATGTCAAACCACCAGTGCACTCAAATGCGTTTTCGTAAGTGTGGGACAGTTGTTAATTTAATTTCTCATCCACTGATATGATGAACTTCCCTCTGTCCCTAACTGCAATCTTAGTTTTGGCCCTTCTTAGTTCATCTCTCCTTTTAGACAGAAGCAATTTTTGGTGTAAATTATGCCTTGATAATGCTTTTCAACCATTTTGTATCCAAAGCAAACTACTTTTAAGTATTGCAGCACCCCTAAAAGACTACTACACAATTACAAGTGTGGCTGTCTCGTCTTGTAACTGTTCCCACATCTTTTGTCCCTCCCCCAAATTATTTTGGATAGGGAAACAATAGAATGAGCCATTCTCCATACACAGCATTTTGTTGCCAGAGTGTAACAGTCTAAGGAGTAACATTCTTGCTAGATAAATATGCTTGTGGCTACACAGACCAAGGAATAAACAGGATGAAGTTGCGAGCCTCAATATTTTGTTTATTAACTGCCAACAAGGAAAATCCGTTCTGCAGGAAAGTCATGTAGGAATTGAAATATGTTTTGGTGTGAATGACTGCGCCCTGAACCCAGACCCACAAGTTCATAGAGGCAGGCAGGTGGTATGCAATTATAATGGTAGCAGAAGACAAATTAGGAGAAACTACTATTTTGTATCTATGTGCATTCTTGACATGAGATGAGGGAGCAGGCAGTGACATGCACAAATGCTCACCAAAGCCCAGGACAATGAAAAACAATGGCAGAGAGGCCATCTGGCCACCACATTTTTTTCCTGACCACAAGCCACCTTCTTCCTGGAAGTAAGAGTCCCATACTTCTGCCTCGCAGTGATGATCCAAGATGGTATAGAATAACAACCCAGATGCATCAACACACCCACATGGTTCCGGGCTCCACTCCCTCACTGCTACTGTGAAAAATTACCTTTGTCCTGGCTGGAAACCAGGACATTATTAACCCTTTATTCTATGCCATAGATATCCTGCCCACATCCCACACCTTCCAAGTATATATATATACACACACACAAGCACAGATATCATTTCCATAGCCACAGGCCATCCCTCCAAGTAGTCTATTAAGTTCATTTAGTCCATAACTGTGGGTTCTATCCGTCCTAGATGTCTTCCAGGGCAAGACAGCTGGTGTGCAACCCAAGGGGTTTCAGTCTGCATCAGGAGCTCATGACTGCTGGAGCAGTCCGTACTCA
>NW_008239288.1:4588131-4588554 GCF_000691975.1 Corvus brachyrhynchos | reverse complement strand
ACACTCCAAGGGCAAAACAGGCTCAGCTTAGAGAAAGAAAGAGAGTTTATTACTAACAAAATCAGAGGACTGTGGGATATGCCCAGCCACTGCCCTGGAGGGATCTCTGCTGAGATAAAAGATTTTGCAATTGCCCAGCAGGACTCCCTGGAAAGGTGACTACTTTTGAGTCATGGTGAGGAAAAGTAGACCCACAATCCTTTGGGAGACCCTATGCAGATCATTCTGTAACCCATTGGTCTATCCCAGACCCTCTGTAATCCATTGGTCCCCTTGCTGATCCCCTGTATCCCTATAAAAGAAGACCAATTCGCCTCTGTAGGGAGAGAGCTCTCGTCCCTGGCCTTCCCTTCACCAGAGGGGACCCACAATAAAGCTACCTTCATGCGGAACCAGCCACACGGGCCTTCTCGTCTCTCTCTC
>NW_008239288.1:4566768-4585585 GCF_000691975.1 Corvus brachyrhynchos | reverse complement strand
TAGCTCCCTGAAAAGGGGGTGTAGCCAGATGGCAGCTGGCATTTTCTCCCAGGCAACAAGCGAGAGGATGAGAGGACAAGGCATCAACCTGCAGCAGGGGAGGTTCCGGTGGGACATCAGGAGGAATTTTGTCACAGAAAGGGTGATTCCACATTGGAATGCACGGTATGGGGAGGTGGTGGAATCCCCATCCCTGGAGACTGGATGTGGCACTCAGTGCCATGGTCCAGTTGGTCAAAGGTTGGACTCGATGAGCTCAGAGGCCTTTTCCAACATAAATGATTCTGTGTTTCTCACAGCAGCCCAGCTTGGAGCAGAGCAGAGGGCTGCCCCAGCTCCTCAAGCATCCTGCCAGGCACCGTTCATCTGCGATTGCCTCTGCTTTCTGCTGGCCCTGCTGTGAATGGGGAATAGGGATACAGCCCTTTGCTGGGCCCAGAGCTGGTCCATGCCCACAGTGGGGTGGGAAGCACCTCTGTCCCCTGGGAAGATGCAGCTGCACTGACATGGGAGGGTGATTTTGCAGTTTGCTCTGTGTCTGTCCATCTTTGGGGAGAGCTCTGGGCTCCAGTGTGTCACTGGGATTTTAGACACTAGGGAAAAATGATTTTTGCTGGGAGCTGTGAGGAGATGCTGGGAGCTAAACTCACTTCACTGCCAAGTGTTGGATCATGCAGCTTGCTCAGTCCTTTTCCAGTAACACCAAGGGCTGGGATTCCATGAAATGAACCAGTTGTCACATGCCATTCCGGAGGAGACGGAAACAAAAAAGTCAAGACATAATCTGACCTTGAGAAAGCAGCTGGGCAAAGCTCCTCTGGTCTATCCAGGAGTATCTTTGGCTGTCCATTGGGAAGACAGCTTGGGAACTGCTTACTGGCACTGGGCAAAGGAGATGCCATTCCCATCTGCTGGGTTGGACACATGGAAGCTGCTGGATGTCCCTCATGTACGCAGCAAATGTACTGTGTGTGCTTCTGCATGAAACACGTTCTGTTTGTGGCAGTGCCAGGCCAATCTCCAGCTGCTCGCCCAGAGAAAATGCACATTTCTTCACGTCAACCTGCAGGGACAGGTTTTTCTTGGGAAATGATAATCAAAGACATGAGGGTCCTTCCTGAGTCTCACATGAGGGCCCACTGGGAGTTTCCTGTCTTCAGGTAAATGGTAATCTAGAAAAAGGAAAACACTTTCTAAGTGCTTTACCTTGCTGGGAGCTATTAGCGGAGTGGAAAGTTAAGTTTATCAAAACCCAAATGTCTATTCTCATGTGTTACTTTCACATCCAAAGTCAGACTAAGAAATTGAGTCAATATTAGATGTTTGCTTAACCAGCTTAGCCTCTGAATACAAAGGCCACACTTTCCTACTACGAAAGTTTTCTAAGATTAAACCTCCTTTGATTTCTGAGGAACTACTTATGTGTTGTGTCCCTGGATGGGATCCTGTGAAGTTAACACTCCATGTACACAAGAACCACCAAACCTATTCAAACTAATCACACAACAGGAGAGTTTTCCTATTCATTTTGGTTTTACTGTTGCTCTTGGTTTTCATCTGGGTTCTCCTCCAATGGGATTTACGCACTCACCTTTCACACAGCGACTGTACAAATACCAGAGCTCCAACAGCCAACAACAAAATCCAAACATATTAAGTCTTTTGTACTTTCAAATATATCCTTCCCTGGTGGATGGCATTTCATTTAAGAGAGGCTTAGCAAAATTGTACAGATGATTATTTATGTCTGTGTAAACATCAGATCCATTCTAAGGAATACTCAAAGGCCACAACAACATGAGCTGTTTTTGAGAATCCAGGTCACATTCATGTTTCCTCTGAAAGCAGCAACAACTTAAGCAAAGACCAGTTTTACTTGACATTATTTTCAGAGAACTGCTAATTTGTGATTCATTGTAAACTCAGAGCCTCAAAATGCTTCATAATCTAAAGAACCTTCCATTGAGGCAGATTCATTTATTGAAGAGAACCAAGAGAGAAAGTACACTCACGATCAGCCTGACCTGTCTCAAGTGCTGGATGGATGTTCTGCTGTGCCAGTGGGTTTGAGGGGTTTTACAGCAGATGCTGAAGAAGTCCAGAAAATGCCAACATCATTCCACAGCGGTACCTTGGGAATGCAAGTTGGCATCCTTTTGTTTTTCTTTTCATATGAAGTTACTACCTTCACACAAGATTCAAAGCCCAAAGCAAATGAAACCGTATGATATAAACATGCCAGAAAAACCTGCAAGCTCAAGAAGGCTGAACCAGTGATTTCTGAGCTGGAAGCAAACACGTTGCACTGCCTCCATCCCTCAGAGAGTAAGTGCTAGGAGCAGTGATTTATCTCTGTTTATCCCATGCTGGTTTATATGCAGGTGGAATTGAATGACTACACTTGGTGTCCAGATAAACTTTGGATCTTAGATATCAAAAAAGATTTTAAAGCAAGTGTTTTTATCTTGCTTTTTGAGAAAAAAAAGGAAAGAAAAAAAATGAGGAGAAGGTTTTGCTGCTAAGTGTCTTCCAGTTTCAAGCATGAGAAGTCTTCAGAAAACTGCAGTTTAAGAGTATCAGACTGATGGTGATTATCAGAGAGCACAGGTGAGGACGGTCAAAATGAGCTATTGAGCACATAGTTTGGGAATGTATAAACCAGCTCTTGTGAATACAGACACAGATATTCCAGATTAACACATCACATCTTTTTTTTTTTAACAGCTGAACTACTATGGGAAAAGGGGAAAAACAAGACTCAAGAGTCCCACCCCCTGGGGCTTCATTGAATTATTGAATGGTTTGGGCTGGAAGGGACCTTAAAGATCATCTTGTTCCAACCCCCTCCCAAGGCAGGGACACCTCCCACTATCCCAGGTTGCTCCAAGCCGTGTCCAGCCTGGCCTTGGACACTTCCAGGGATCCAGGAGCAGCCACAGCTTCTCTGGGCACCCTGTGCCAGGGCCTCACCACACTCACAGTTAAGAAGGTATCCCTAATATCTAATCTAACCCCGCCCTCTGTCAGTGGGAAGCCATTCCACCTTACCCTGTCACTTCACGCCCATGTCCAAAGCACCTCTCCAGCTCTCCTGGAGCACCTTTAGGCACTGGAAGGGGCTCTAAGGTCTCCCTGGAGTCATCTGTTCTCCAGGCTGAACACCCCCAGCTCTCTCAGTCTGTACCCTGGAATATGGCTGCAGACAGAGAATCCAAACCTGCCCATCCTTTAGCCCCATGAAGTGCAGTGAGTGACACAGATCACTCCAGCACACAGCTCCTGCACATGTGGCACAAGAGGAGCACTCCTACATAATGCACATAAAAATTTCTCAGTGCCAGTGGTGGTGGTAGAATTTTCTGTATGAAAGCATAATCTGGCAGGTAAGCTCATAAAATGGAAATCTGAGAACTAGTCCTAGAACACATCTGTTTCCAGGGTACACATTAAACTTACAGGTACTTTCACATCTGACATAAATTAAAAGCCCTCTTTCAAAACCAAGTTGTGTTTTTATGTTTCTAAGTCTTCTAGAAGACAGCACTGTCAAATGGAGAGTTTCTCTTTGAATACCCACTGAATGGCTACTCCCCTCCCTTCCCACAACACTGACCTCTTCAGGGTTTGTCTCCCTTACTGCCATCCAAGCCTGTGGACCTTCTCAGAAAAAAAGGGACACCCGAAGAGGGAAATGGCTTCCTATTTACCTTTGCTGCCTTTAGTTTTCTCTTCAAACCCTCCTTGTCACTCAGAGGATCAGTTAGGTTGGAAAAGACCTCCAAGATGATCGAGTCCAATCTTTGACCACCTTGTGGCACCAAGTGTCCCGTTGAGTCATTTCATGAGCACCTCCAGGGATGGTGATTCCACACACTCCCTGGGCATCCCATTCCAATGCTTAACAACCTTTTCTATGAAGAAATTCTTCCTGAGGTCCAATTTGAACCTCCCCTGGTGCAGCTTGAGACTATGTCCTCTGATCCAGTTGCTGGTTGCCTGGGAGAAGTGACAGACCCTCATCTGGCTGCACCCTCCTGTCAGGGAGTTGCAGAGAGCAATAAAGTCTCTCCTGAGCCTCCTTTTTTCCAGGATAAACAACTCCAGCTCTCTCAGCCACTCCTCATAGAATTTAGCCTCCACACCCGTCCCCAGCTCTGTTCCCTTCTCTGGACTCACTCCAGCACCTCAATGTCTTTCCTGAACTGGAGGACCCAAAACTGGACACAGGACTTGAGGTGTGACCTCACCAGAGCTGAGTACAAGGAGAAAATCACTGCCCTGGTCCTGCTGGCCACACTACTGTTGTTACAAGCCATGATGCCACTGGCCTTCTTGACCACTTGGGCACAGCCAGCTCATGTTCAGCTGCTGTCACCAGCATCCCCTGGTCCTTTCCCACTGGGACACTTTCCAGCCACTTTGCCCCAGCCTGTAGCACTGCCTGGGGTTATTGTGGCTGAAGAGTAGGACCCAGCACTTGGGCTTGTTGAACCTCATTCTGTTGGCCTTGTACCATTGATCCAGCCTGTCCAGATCCTTCTGCAGATCCTTCCTACCTTCCAGCAGATTGACATTCCCAGCATACTTGATGTTATCCATGACCTTACTGAACGTTCACGTGATAAGATACGTAGTACAAATAAGTCCTATTCCAACAGGAATAAAAAAGGCCATGAGAAATATAAATATCAAGGCTACAGAGTGAGAATAACTCAACAGGAATACTAACCAGTAAAGCAATGACACATACATTCTATCTCAAACCAGAAAACTAGACCAAGACCTCCTCATGTCTTCTGAGTTATAAGGAAGGGATCCATCCTATTTGGCTTTTGTCATATGCCATGTAAGCATCAGCAGTCAATCTGGTCAATCTGGGCATTGTTAAACTCAATGCAGAGAAATAGGTCATGACCCTGAGACATTTGACCTGTATATACACATCAGTAACTATGTATCTCTGTGTGTGTATAAATAAATACATATTCACCTACATATATTACATCATAATAAAACATTTATTACTATATATAGTATATATTTATTATATCTACTTAGGCAACAGGGTGAGATGAACTGCTCTCTAAAGGCTCTTGTTCCTCCCCACTGCCTGCCTCAGACACAGATACTTGCATTCAGCCAGGTGAAACCCATCTTACTGGGCTGAGCGTGGCTAAAAAGAGGCAGAAGAATATCCAGACCTCACAGATTCCCAATAATGTAAGGACACGTCAAGTATTGTGTGTGCTTGAGCCTGTCCTCAGCTGCCTTTGCGCTGGGTTGTCTCATGCTCTGCAGCTACAAAAGGACCTGTCAAATTAATCAGCTGCCATGATCTGCAGCATCCTTGTCTGAGCTGGAGGAATGATGCAGGAACTGTTGTGGAAAGGAGTAATCCAAAATAACTGGGAAGAGGGGAGTGATGAGGAATGCATGTATATAGTGAACCGTAAGGGAGTCCAGTCACATTTTCAGCTGCAGTGCAGGGGGTGAACAGGTTTAATTTTGAAAGGGAACACTTTGAGAAGGGGAAAAGTAGGCCTACACTTGACCCACCTGGGTGGGGAAGAGGCAGGGGGACATCAGGTGTCCAGCAAAGCAGCTTTGTTGGTGGGGAGCGTGGGGTGTGGGCTGAAATGATGGTGGCACCATCTAATGTGCTTGGGACAGGGGTCCATATGTACTCCTGGTCGCTTGGGAGGGGCTGCAGTTGTATTAGAAATACACCTGCTGCATGGTAGGAGGAGGAGAATTGGGTTTGGGAAGCAGTTTCAGGCAGGGCTCTTTCCCCATCTGTCAGTGATAGGATGCCCTCCTCCTCCCAGCACTCTGTAGGTGGAAAGTCACACTGTCCTCGTAACAATTAAGCCATAACATCTTCTGCCTCCTTCACATTTTGGATTTGAGTGTCCAGGCTTTCTCCTCATTTGGCACTGCTGCTCTTGGAGTCGCTGGTACAATCTGGTTTCTTCTGTGGCAAGTCATTAATTCCATGAGTTTGCATCTGAATGCCACGATTCCCTGAGAAGTCTTCCCTACAATGGGAAAAAGACTTTACTACAGGTGGGAAGAAGCTGGTGTTCTATGGCTTCTTCTATATTTACTATGAGAAACAACAGAGTATTTTTTGCAGAAGACACCATTTAGGATCTCAGTTACTTTTATTTGTCAGTTACTATTTCATCTGGGATTGGCTATTTCACCATTTGTTCCAGCACAGAGCCAGTAAAATGTAGATCATTCTTGACACTTTTTCACCCAACCATTTTCAGAAATCCTACAATGGCCCAGGCAATCTGCACCATAGTTGACCATCTTCAGTAAAGCATATTTCAAAGCACTGTTTACATTTTATATGGCTTTGTCTAGTCATGAATTGACAAAAATCCACTTCCGATGTGATTTCATGAGGTCCTCCCTTCTCACTTTTCAAGAAAAAACCCCATTCAGCTAAGAAGTATCAGTAATTAGTAAGGAACATGAAGAGAAATGAGGACAAAGATTAGCAAAGAGAGAGGAGAAGAGGAGAATTCCCAAATGTCAGATAGGGACATCCTGGCTTAACTAGGCTGGGGATCCTGTGAACAGGAATAGCCTTGGTGCACCTCAGTGTGGTAACAGAAACAGGGAGGAGGCCAGACTGAAATAAATCTGAAGTACAAAGTTGTTATGACACAGTTCTGAAATCAGGGGGATGAAGGAAACAGAATTACGTGGTTGTGGTGGCAGATGCTCCCCCAGACTTCCCACAGTTTGGCCAGAGAGAAAAAGACTGATTGCATAATCTATCTGAAACAACATATTTGCATAATTAACCTTAAATTTCCCACAGAATTAACCTCCCACTCATTATTTGAACTGCCATTCTCAGTTCCACAATGGCTGGGACAAAGAATTTGTCCAGCTTTTTAGAATTATAGAATCACAGAATGATTTGGGTTGGAAGGCACCTTAAAGCCCATCTTGTTCCACCCCCCTGCCATGGGAAGGGACACGTTTCACTAGACCAGGTTGCTCCAAGCCCCATCCAACCTGGCCCTGGTCACCTCCAGGGATGAGGAGTTCATAACCCCTCTGGGCAACTTGTTCTGAGATTTTTTTATTTCAAAAGCTCTGATTCCTCCTTTTCTTGTGCCAGTATTTAACAGCTGAATCAGACAATCCCAAAATCCTGGGTCATATTTAACACCAAAGAAGCTGTCCAGAAATCTAAGCAGTGCAATAGGGAGAGGGTGATCCAGCTGATAACTCTTCCACCTCTAGGGATTTTTTGGTTAGATTTCCCATTTTCCTCGTTGTGTCCCACTTACCTTATTGTCTGCTTGGTGAGTCACACCAAGACAGTGGGAATGATAAGCAGAACAAACCAGATAGCTGTAAAACCAGAAAATCAATATGGTTAGCACTTGGAGTTATCTTATTTATTGCATTTACGCCAGCTGGGAGAAACACGCAAGATCAGGGATAGGGCCTCATCTTGCCCCTGTGCCCAGAGGCAGGAATTTTTCCATGTTTCCCCATTGCTTCCAGGACCCAGACAGAGGGGACTTGGGCAATGGAGAGAGATTGACCACAGCCAAATAACCAGGGACTACTGATGTTGTGGTCTCTGGTTTGCAAAACTCCTCCTTTCCTTCCTTCATCTCACTCCATTATTCCTCCTCATCATAATGTGCACTACAGTTTTCGACAGACTCCAGCTGGAATCAAGAGCCCTTGTGCAAAGGCTTGAGCATATGCACAGTAAGACGCAATTTCTATTTCATCAGCTAATGGCTGAGTGGAAGATGGGGAAGGGAGAGAAGAAAATCACTTCAGACTGATCTAAATGCACTGCTTTAGCTGGGAAGTAATGTTCTATTTGCCCATCTTTTTTTATTCATTTGAAAATGAGAAAAAAACAGCATTTAAATATTTACTTTTTTTCCCCCTGCTTTTTTCCAGTTGAAGTGGTTCAATGAATTCACAGAAAGTCTCAGAGAAGAATCTGAAAATGGCTCCATTTAAAAAACAGGCTTTTGGTTGATCCGTTTTCTTTTACATTTACATTACATTTACATGAGTCTTTGAAAGTTTCTTTATAAAAGCTTAAGTGCTTAAACAATCAGTTTATACTGTCTTCACTAACTTCTCACACAATACATGGATATAGATGTGTCTTGCAGCATATTTAGTAGCTCTTCTGACAGAAATGGATCTCTTTGGAATAGAACAACAAACTGAAAGACCAAGTAAGTGCTCTGGGTGATGGAGTGAAGTTTTTAAGAAAATGGCATACCTGTCACTGGCAGTGTCCTCGATGAGGAAGAGAAAGTGGACAGAAGAGTGAAACCTATGAAGAGAGAGAAATTCTTGATTTTTGTATCAATTCTCTCTTCAGATGAAGAACACCAGAGCAGTGATGAGGACAGAGCAGGCAAAGAGTCAGCTTGTTCCAGCACCAAGGCAGTGCCAAGGGTAGAGTCTGACAGCTCTCCCTCTGCACAGAACGCTTAAAAATTGCCATGTTTGTTTCTTGGCCATCAGTAGATCTTTCCAGCCTAGATATCAACACATGTGCTGATCTGATACCTGTTAATGGTGGGCATGAAGCGAACTGGAATGGGATCCATCAAGATCTTTACTTCATATGAGACTGGAAGGATGACTTTCAAGGTGCCAAGTTAGGATTTGGAAACATGGTTTCAGCCAGGACCTGTTTTTGCCCAGAAATATAAGCCAAAACTTCCCTGGTGCAAGAAATTAATTGAAGTTCTCTCTTATCCTGAAAAGGAAGCTCTGAACTTGCCCCAGTATGAGATATGGACAGATTTTTCACAAGATGTCCTGTAATAGAAGTTTCTTGATAAATTTCTTTGTGCTGAATGCTGAAGGAGAACTGAGAAAGGGGAGTATATTCCTTATTCAACCTCATTATAGACATCACATCATAACCAAGACAAAGGCAACACTTTAGGGGAATAAATATTTGGTGCTCTAATTGCCAGGACATGATCTTGCTTAGGTTTGAGAGCATTTTGCAGGAAACTGGAATTATTGTTCTGGTGAATTAAAGGCCAAGGGGTTTTTTTCATTGCCCAGTCTCATGTTTTTCACAATCCTAGTTTAAAAATTTTAAGATATTTGTAATTTTAAAATACTTGTAATTTCAAAAGGCTGTGTTATTTTCTGGAGCTGGTTTGTTGGTGAGTTATTTCCATCACAGCAAGAAGTTCCTTCATCCTGATAGCACCAAGTGATATTTTCAATGGAAAAAAGTCTGGTGGTGTGATGGAAGAGGAAAGACCAGACAACAAATTGTGATTACCGTACCTGGAACACTCTGAACCAGGCACCACAGGGAAACAGATCTATGAAATAGGAGAGAAAGTCCTGGGTTGATGCTGAAACAGGGTGTGCAGTGGTCTGGTAAGGTCACAAGGGCCAGAATGCTCCTCACCCACTGTTACACAGATGTGGCCTCTGAGGTAGTCACCGAGGCTCAGCTGTAGGCACTGGGCAGAAACAAGGCTTCACAGGGCTCATTTCATCTCAAATAGGTGTAAAATAGAGCAGCTGACAGAGCACCATCAACACCTATTCCCTCTGTTGGTTTTAGAGCCAGCCCAGCTCAGATGTGGCCATCTGTGCAGTAGACATCTACACTTCTGCATGATTAATTTCCTCTTAAAGGAAGTACTGGTGAAAAGCCTTTTTTTTCCAGTCTGTTGGTAGGAAAAATCCTCTCATACTGTCCTTGCATTGGCTTCCACCTCTTTAAATTTCATCCCATTGCACTTCACTGCCTCAGAGGAGGTTGGGAGGGTACTGGAAGCCTGAGGACTGCAAAGGGTGTGGATAGCTGGGTCTGTCCACCTTGTAGCAGGGCATCTTAACCCCCACAAGAGCTTATCCACTGTTTGTTAGCCTGTCAGATAAACAGGACAAGCTGTCTTGTAGTGAGTTCTTTTGGCCACATGGAGTTAACACTGGTCTGGCATCCCCCAGCTGCCAATAAACATCCTACTTTTGAAGATCTGACAAGAAAGGCTGAATTTCTGACAGCCATTCATTTTACAGCTATAAAAGCCACAGCAAAATTTCACAAGGCAGAAATCTGTACATGCTCCTGGAAACGTGTAGAGTTTCTCCTGTGAGTAGGGATATCTATTTCACAGTTACTTCCTAAGGGATTAAGTGAAGGAATCTGTGTAGATTATCGTCATTTTAGTGGTAAATTACATTTGACTCCTAATCAATACTATTTCTTTTGCTGGCTTTAATATAGGTACCTTGATCCAGTGCACTGTTTTATGTTATGCTATAATCTACTAGTAGTTCTTTAAGTTTTATACTCCGTAGTGAGTAAATCTGATTAAGATCTTTCATCTGTTATCTCCTGTCTGTTCATTTGTCTTAATAAATATTCATTTTTATATAAATACATCTGATTTGTCATCAATAAAACTTGCAGAACAAAGTGATTCCTTAAACTGTTGCCAAAATCTGAGGCTAAGGAAAGATTTATCATCATTTAAACCCCTTTCTGTGAAGTCATTTAAATACACAAGGGAGTTCTTTCTTCCCCTCAGAGTCAGCAGCAGGGCTTCTTTAGTAAACTTTTTTGAAGCTCCCACTCTCCCCACAACAGTTGTGGGGTCTGGACCCCCCGATGAGCAGGTAATGACACTGATGTGGCGTAATCACAACCATCTTACCTGGCCCAATGGTCTGTGGTGGCCACTGGTTGCTGTCATTGGTGCATCTCATATCAAGAGGTGTCCAGATGATTTTGCCATTCACCTTCTTGCACGTCCTGCTGCCAAAGGTGGGGGGTCTCTTATCATAACCTGCTTGGCATCTGAAATGTAAGACTTGTCCCACGTAATGCTGTGGAGGCAGCCTTATGGAGGCATGTGGAACCGTCTTGGGAGGACCACAGAAATCTGTGGGAGCACAAGGCAGCACACAGTTAAAGCAGACAGATTTTGCATACTGCTTTTGTTCTTGAAAATCTTGTGCTCTTAGAAAATACAGACAAGCAGGATATACCAAGCCTTTCTAATTCTTGGTCAGGACATAAAATACTCATCTGCTTACACCATATTACTTGTTCAGCCAAGATATTACAGCAATTGTTTCTTTCCCTCTGTCTGCAAAACAATTAAATATTACTCACCGTTTTCACACCACACCATGGAAATCAGCAGGAGAAGTGTTACAGTATTGAATGAGTTCTTATTTACCTTTTTGCTTGAACTCTGAAAGTTCTTCTTGCTTCTGGGGTGCAGGGCTCCTTGGTTCTCTTTCTGGCTTCTGTGTAAGTTCTAACTCCGTCATGGGAGCCATTGATGAAAAATTTTTCTTAACTGTGGAGAAGTTACAATTGCTGAGTTACAGCAAGACAAATATCAGAACAAAGCCAGAACACTCAAACTTTTGGAGGTGGGATAGAACTGTTTCAAGTTTTAACTTAGAGAGATAAGCATGAAAGAGCTTTTGTTAATGCCCAGTTGTGTTTTATACCAAGTAACACATTGGAAAAACACCTCTATGTATAGAAAAAAGACAGTGCTCACTCACCAAGGCATTTAAATTCCCCGTATTTCCAAACAGCACCCTGCTGTTCACTCTTACACTGAATTCCTGGGTATGAACCAGGTTCTCTGTAATAGCCAGGGTGACACTCATAGTACAGTTTGGTCAGTAGTGGATACATTTCAGCAGTAACATCAACAAAATCAGTTGTTGGAAGACGTGGGCACATCTCTGCAAATAGAAAGCCTGAGAATCAGGACAGCCTGGCATTCTACTTTATGCATCAAGAACTTCCCCATTCTCAATACCAGACATGTCCAGCAGATGGGCAACATGAAACACTATCAATATTTTCTTAATGAAGCTGTGCACACTCATTTTGGAGAGCAGCTGCCTGCACCAGAGTGTGCTGCCCTGAGTCTATGGAATGAGGCACAATAGGTAAAAGCAAGCAATTAAAAGTTGCAATCATCTACAAGCAAAGATTTGGAATGGGTGTAGACTCAGTTCTGTCTGAGGACACCAAAGAGCAGCTTACTGTGAAATAAGTTTGTAAACCTAAATATATCTTGTTCCAAAACAAGGACGTGAAGTGTCGTGTCATCAGCAAATCATATCTAAATATACTTCTCAATCAGTTGGAATGAATTAAGTTAGATCATTTCAGTGCACTTGAAAAGCCTGATCAAGCTGAGCTGGAGACCTAGAAGTTGATAAAGGCACGACTTAATGATTATTTAAGGCCTAAAGGCTGTGAAATTAAAAGATCAGTCTGGTTGCACCAGGGCTGGCATTCTGGATCTTTGGGTGCATGAACCATGGTCCTTTATGCTTATGCACAACAGTAACAGCTTTTAGGATTGAAATTTCTTAGTCACCATATCCTCACATTTTCTGCAGTCCTCCCTGACAGCTGTTCATCATTTGGAGTCTGCCCTTGACTCCCAAAGTGCCTTCTCCTTGAAAGACCAACAGCGACTCAACCAGTGACTCCCAGCCCCAGCCCTGCAATGCCCTTTTCTTTCATTTCCTCACTTTGCTATTTTCTGCCCTTTTTACTTTACATTGTCGTGCTGTTTAGTAAAAGTCACAAAGTTTGAAGAAGGCAACAATGAAAAAGTATGTGAGCATAGTTTAACAGCTAATCTGCATAAGGGTTGTTTTAATCCCCTTGTACCTTTGTGTTATCAAAGGATTTGCCTTGTAAACTACATCAGACTGTGGCTTTGAGAGAAGTGACTGCACCCGAAATAGTTAACCACATGTTTTACCACAGACTGTCAGGGTGATTAAAATTAAAAAGTTATCAGATCAGCAGCAAGCTGAGATCATGTACTCTCACTTTCCCTGAAAGCTAAAAGCTTGTTTCCCTCAAGACTTCAAAAGCCTCTTTGAAGCAGATTGCAGATCCGAATCTCAGCACAAGGCACTCAAACCTACAACTCATTAGTCTCTTCTTAAGAAAACCCACAACATTTAACCTACTCATCATAAAGGGGAAGCATTCTTTTAATTGATGATTAAATGTTGGGTTCTTCTGAACCTGCACACATCAGACAGAGATTGTGCAGAAATGGTGCACTTGGGACATGGTGAACATCCACATTGCAGCTGGATCACACACAACCTTCCTCGGATCCAGCCTTTTATTTTCATCCACATTGCTCAAATTCTTGTCTTCTCACATCTAAATAACTGCAGTATCTTCTCTGGCCTTTGCAACCATATTCCTTTCCCTGATCCACAAAGAATTTTGAAAGATGACTTTCCCAGGTCTTGTTGTGACCTTCTGCCTGCCTCCCTTTAACTTTTAATGGCTTCATTGTCACATCAAATATTTTGCTTCCATTTTCAAGAACTTTCTCCTTAGTAACCATTCATAACCCTTCAAGACACTGGCTCCTCCTCCCACACTAGAGCTCCTCACCAATGTGTTTGATATCAAAGTCATTGGCTTTTGGGTTTATTGTACCAGTCCTCATACTGGTGAGGAGCCGTGCATGAATATGGATATTGCAAGATACCCTTCACTATGATTACTCTTAATTGTCTCAAAATATCTTATATACCTTCAGAGGTGCTTGTCTTTATTTGGTTTTTACTCATCTTTCTAGAAAAAGTAGGCACTCAGCATGTAACCCATGCACCGTCCTGCCAGGGAGTTGTAGGGAGTGAAAAGGTCCTTCCTGAGCCTGCTTTTCTCCAGGCTGAGCCCCCCCAGATCCCATCAGACTTGTGCTCCAGACCCTTCCCCAGCTCCACTGCCCTTCTCTGGACATGTTCCAGCACCTCCATGTCTTTCTTCAGTTTCATGTCATGGGACCTCCTGGAATAATGTGGGAAGACTGCAGAGAGGATGCAGACCTGGCAAGGTTCTGGACAGTACTGACCTCGGGAGTGAATCGTGCCTAAAACTTCATTCCATCTCTGTGCCCAAGGAAACTGCATGGTTTGCCCCTAAAAAATCAACATCATTGTTGCATGAGTGGTAAAAGAGCCAAGGGATGGGAAGAAGCCAGGGAATAGGGAATGGCAGGGTAGGTATGCTCCTTCATTAGATTTCTGACTTTTTACATTTTTAGCAAAGAATAGCTTTGCTTTTTTTTCTTTTAAATTTTGCTTTTTTGTTTTGTTTCTTTTTTTGGTGGGTTTTTGTTTGTTTGTTTTTTGGTTTGGTCTGGGGTTTTTTTTTGCTGTTTTGCTGTTTTGTTGGGAATTGGTCAATCAATTTGAGTTCACCTGACATGAAAATAATAATCTTTAAAAAGTCCAGCACATCTGGGCATAACACAGGCTGCCTCACAGCCTGTGGTGGCTCAGTTTTGCACAGCCCAGATTTCCCTCGATTCTGCATCCCTCCATAGCTGCTCCAGGGTTGCACTCCTGCTATTATTTGTTGAAAATATTGCCCTCACACTGCCTTGAGATCTCGAGGTTTTGTTTGCCTCTTCATTTTCCCTTCCCACATATTCCAATTTTTCATCCCCATGACAAGGTGTTGTGTGCCACTATTTCCTTCTCTTTCTATCCTGATGTCCACTGTTTTCTCTTTCCTTCATTCACAAAATTCATCAGCTCCTACCTACCATTCTCACTTCCCACACCCCAAAAGTGTCCTGGGACTCCATTTCTCTGCACTTAGAGGGGCCAGAGAGGTTGGTGTAATTGTGTTCATGGGGATTTTGCCCTTCTGTCAGCTGCAGAATTATGAGAACACATAGCTCTCCTAAGGCAGATGTGAATTTCTGTTTCTCCCCATATCAATGGATTTTTGGTGCCTATAGCATTTGTGGAAATTCTGGAGGTGGTTTCAATTATTATGATGGAGTGGATGGAGACAAACCCTTGGAATTAGAAGGAGACTTGTGAATTCAGACAATAGCCATGAAACATAAGAATTTAAAAGTAGTATTGTTTCTGCTGGAGTGCTCCCCAAATTAAGTTTGATAAGTTTTTTGAGACCTTCAAGCTCTGTCATCTGAGCCAACAGATATGTGTGAGCTAGGGTGTCTGATGCCATTTAAGATGTCTCAGGGCCTCTGGGATTTCCACATGAGCTGTCAGATACCACACAGGAGATATTGAGGGAAAGAAACCCAGCAGATAAATCAGCAGCAGTTCTTTTAGGTTTCTTCCCTCACGCTTCCCATTCAAATACGTCACTCACCCAACCACAAAACTGCTCTTAGTGGGTGTGCTGGCAGTACAAGGCTTCATGAAACCCTCCTGCCTGTTTCTCTTCCATGTCTGAGTTGGCAGAGCAGTGTTAGATGAGGCATCAGAACAACACCTTTAGTCCACAAGAAGTGAGTGGGGAAAATTTGTAACAGGTATTTTTAGTGCTAGGTAAAACACAGACGGTGAGTCACACCACAATAACCTAAACTCAGAACTTCCTCTATCACATGGCCATGTGTCACCAGTGCTGACATTATTCTTATGTCGAGTTAAAACAGCAAGGTGCAAAAATAGGATGATTTTCCCCTTACTACAAAGGCAGTAAAATGGGATTGGTAGAAGCTGGATGTTCTGAAGACTTGGGCAGAAGCAGTGGAAGAAACCAGGCACTGCACACACCTGCCCAGTTCAGAGATGAAGAGCACCTCTCCCCAGAGACACCAACAAATCAAACCAGGCCAAAATGAAGATATTTCCCCAGCTGTGCCTGAAAAGCTAAATCAGCCCTGGGGATTTATGTGCTGTGTGAAACTGTGCTCTCTGAATGGTGCAGTCTCCTGAAGATGAAACTGATACAGGCAAAGCGAAGGAGTTGATACCAACAACAGGACTGAAATGGTAATGAACTTTTTCTAACTTTAAAACTTATTCCCAAAGGATCCTTTAACAAGCAAGCCTCAGCTCTGCAGGATTGTTTCCCCTCCTATTAAAATCATCATTTATTGCTTATGTGGATTTGCAAGATGGGAAGAGATCCCAGCTGTGGAGTTGGGGTACAGACCCCAACTTTACTGTAATTTGCCGGTGAGATTTTTAATTTAACTGTACCTTAGATTATAGAGAGATTATCTTAAAATATATTTTGAGTAGTAGTGAGTCTGCAGAGTAAGTGACAGAAATACAGTGGAGATGAAATGACCAGGCACAAGTTTTAATACGAACAGCAATGAAGGAGAGATCAGCCTTACAGGGCAGGAGGTGGGTTTGAATATTCCCAGCAGTGGAGAAGAGGAATGTCCTGTTCTAAGGATTTGGCAGTTCAGTGCCTGCTGAGTTTTCTGTACCAGAAAATGTCTCTGTTGGAAAGACAGTGTAAAATAAACTGGAATATGAACTGGCAGGAGCTCTAGGACCATAGAAAACTGGGTTTGGGAGAAATGCACTTCTCTTATCTCTTGGCTTAATCCTGCTGACCAGCTATTTGCCATTGACCAAGGCAGTAGAATCTAATGCAAAAAAATTCCATATACAGCAAGGCTAAATTTGGTTGGACAGTGGACTAAGCTTTCTCATGCTAAGCATAATTTAGCCTCTGGCATGTGCCTTCTTAGCTCCTTCTGTGAGAATTGGAACTGGGCAAACCTCTCTAGAGCACAGCAGACACCTAATTTACCTTCTCCAAAGCAAAGCTTAAATGTGCTTCTTTCTTTTTATCAGCTGCAGGGGTGGGAGAACGTTCCTCCATGTTCACGTTAATAATCAGAGTGGTTTACCTGATGCATTGATGGATCTCACACCTGCCCTAGCAGGGACGCTGGGTTGGGGACTTGGACTCAAAATGTGGAATCGGAAGTGGGAACATTAGGAAAGAGGGAGAGGGAGGAAAACTAGCCTGGGCACAGTGCACTGCATAGAAAGTGCACTAAGTGAAGAATGGGGAACGTTTGTTTTTGTTTCTGGGTGTTTATAACATCCTTGGTTCCGCGGTAAAGCCGCAGAGCTCAGATTCTCTACATGCAACCACGGCACATGGTTTTGTAGCAGAACAGAGCCAAGTCTTGAGAATATCATATGTGAAAGCCTTGTTTTGGTATGTGACATTTTTGCTTAAAGAGACAACCTCAGTAACACACATGTCTTTGGTATTCTCATCTAAAAGGAAACAAAAAATTGTCTTTTTAAACAGCATCAGAGGGTTCAGATTCTTTCCTTTGTCTGGAACTTTCTCAGCCTTGCCTTTTGTAGGGCTGAAAGGGCAGTAGAGAATATCCTCTCTGAAATTAATTGAATGGTCTAACAAGTGTGTGTCCCAGTCTTGGGAAAGTGAAAAAAAAAAAAAAAAAGGTCTAGTGGGGAAATTTCTACTTCAAATGTGGCCTAAGGACTCATCTCACCTGACTTAGGGACTTAGCATGGTCATGGAACTTTTCCCCCAAAAGTGTGATGGAAATTTTCTACACATGGCAAGAATTTTTCTGACCTCGTCATGCATGAAATATTTTTCCACATAGAGAGGGTTATATATTCTTCATGTGAGGGCTCACACTTTACAGATTAAGAACATCAAGAAAAAGCAGCAGGTGACAGAGTGCTGCTCCCCTGGCAGGGCTGAGGAATAGGGAGCCAAGTGAAGAAAGCCATGGAAGGACTTTGGAAATGTGAGTTTTGGGGAAGTGTTGGAGGAGATGGAGCAAAGACTCAGTGAGCGACGTTGTTCCAAAATTCAGGACCAAGGTCAGGGAATGGAATCCGTGAGTAGAAAGTACCCGGAAGCTGGACTGTGAAGACAGCATTAATGCAACAGGGAAAGCAGGGCAGACATAGCTGAACATCGAGGATGTAGGGGAACCAAAATAACAACACTCTGAAGGCAACAGGGAACAAAGGCAGAAGCAGTGGCTTTCTAGAAGTAGATACAGAGTGGATTTTTTTCTGCAATAGAAGGAGAAAGGATATAACATCTCACCTCTGATGAGGTGGGAAAACAATTCGTCCAGCTGAAGATGCAGGTACTGCAGGATCTCTGTCTGTAATATCTGCTTTTCCTCAGCAGGATCACACTTTTAAAACATTTTTTAACATTTTTTAAATTTCAGCTGTATATTGAGCCCTTTGTTGCTGAGGGCCACTGTAGCTGAAAGGTTTATAAAGGTATTTGCTCTCTAGTTGACCTTAAAAGAATCACTTGTCCATGTTTGACAACTTTAATGTATTCTGCATTGCATTTCAAATCCATGGGAGCCAGCACTAATATGCAAGTATAATGGGAAAGAAATTCCTCTCATTTACATGACTGAGATCTGGTACCCAACTTGTGTGAATGAGATTCACTTGAATGAAATTCCTTCTTTTGTGAGTTTTAATCCTTTCCAGGTTTAACTTGCAAATCTACTCAGTGTATCCCTGTATGATGAACAGCAAGATGGAAAGGTTGTAGGAGCACAGCTTTTACCTTGTGTTTGACCCTCACTTCAGGCTTCACCCATGCCTACAGCTTCTAGGCAGCTGTGCAGAATAAAGGAGATAAATGAGATGCTCCTCACAGGAAAATCAGCATTTCTCTTATTTTTAGTACTAAGGTGTGGTTTAATTTTTAGTAAATTAATAAATGATCATCCCATGCCTTAACTTCCCCAGTCCCCCAGGACTTTGCCCTCTCAAAACACTTTGAGAACCATCAGTGAAACTGTTCTGTAAAACAAAGGCTTTTTATTTTCTTTTTCCTCTAATTACATTTATTCCTGATAGTGCATTTTGCCAAACACCATCTGGGGCTGGATCTATTTACAAACCTAAACTTGCAGTGCTGGGATGAGCTGAAAAGACTGAGGCAAAATAATAAAAAAAGCACTGTATGTGCTGAGGCCTGGTTGGTTTTTGACCAGTTTGACCCAGCCTCTTT
>NW_008239288.1:4556193-4566643 GCF_000691975.1 Corvus brachyrhynchos | reverse complement strand
TTTTTCCTCCCTTAAGGAATTAAAACCAACGGGTCTTACAGCCACAACACCTTGGGTGTGTCTATGATTAAAAACCCCTAAATTGGTCAAAGGTGGTGTTTCTATTTTAGCATATTATTTGCAGGAAGAAATTGCAAATATATATATAAATATTATCTTTAAACTTTGAGAGAGACCTTGAAAATAAGTACAGGAAGCTGAGGAAAGAAGAGCTTAGAAATACAGTAGAGAATGCAATACTAGGCATTTATTCATTCAGTGGTGAATAAAATCACATCGAATACCATAAAATGCAACTGCTCTGACACGGCTCGATTTTTTTTCCAAAAAACCAGAAAGATTTCTGATAAACGAGATCTGCCTGCAAGAAATTTCACAACATGTTCCAGGCACAGTAATACAGAAAGTGTGATCTGGGGGACCTGACTCATCCCAGAACTGATCCCACTGACACATCTCTGGCTGAGCATCTCACGGTGCTGCTCCTGCACACAGCACCAAGCGCTTCCTGTGGGCTCTGGCACCTCATCTGGCAATGAAAATGCCCCATGCAGGAGAAGGTGCAGCATTTACTGGCAAAATAACAAGAATAAAATCACCTGGGGCTTCAACATTTGTGAAGGTCCTTCCTGCATTAATGAGTTTGGTCATTAGCAACACACTCTTCCCTTGAGATGGCCAGCCCCAAGGAAAATTCCCAGCCCTGCTCAAGATGATCCATCAGCAGTTACACAACCAGCATATCTGAGAGCCTGCCTTAGGCTGTGTCTGTTCATACCTCTCAGCCTGGACATCATCATCAGACACAGAAGGAAATATCACATTTATGGAGCATGGAAAATAGAAGATATTTTTCCCCCCCTTCGAACAAGGCAGTTTAAATTTAAATACACTAATGTATCACCAGACCATTTCTCAGTGCACACACTTGTCACAGCAAATAAGCCAAATCTAAGCAGTGTCACCATTTATAAATGTGTCAAATTATGCTGAATTGGATTAGCTGTCTCCATTCACAGTTTATAGGCACTGCTGATTGAGAGCCATGGCTGAAAAAATATTTCATGTCTATAGTACCCACAGCAAATTTGGATGGTATCTTTTAGCTAATAGCATTGCCATCAATTTTACCTACAGGGGTACTGGCATTTCGGTGTCTATTTTTATCTTTCCTAAAGTTACAAGCAAAATGGAAAAAGCAAATTCAAAGGGCTGCCTCAGGCTGCTTTGATCTTCCCACTGTTCCAGTGATGGGTTGGAGGATACATATATTAGTCAGACAAAAAATATCCTCTAAAGCTCTGGATTTTCTGCAGTTGACAGTTTGTGGGCACAAAACCCATTTCTCTCATTTCCTTAGAATAATAAATTCCTTAAGCTCCTTAACATTTTTCCTTTGCTGAAAGGAGTCAGGATGTTGTGAACACCCTCTAACAGCCACAAAAAACCCCAAATCATATTTTCCCTTCCCAAAAGGCAAAAAGAGTCCTTTACCTGGCTTGAGCGCCTTGATGAATCCAAACAAGAGCCACATCAAAAGCCACTTGAGTTCCATGGGACTTGTCCACATCTTTTCTCCGCAAGTCTGAGGGTGAAGTTTCTCAGAAGTGATGAGCTGTTGCCAACCAAGCCAAAGAGCTGGTTACTGCCTGATGAGTCTGTCTGGGAGCGAGGCTGCTTTGATCTTCCCACTGTTCCAGTGATGGGTTGGAGGATACATATATTAGTCAGACAAAAAATATCCTCTAAAGCTCTGGATTTTCTGCAGTTGACAGTTTGTGGGCACAAAACCCATTTCTCTCATTTCCTTAGAATAATAAATTCCTTAAGCTCCTTAACATTTTTCCTTTGCTGAAAGGAGTCAGGATGTTGTGAACACCCTCTAACAGCCACAAAAAACCCCAAATCATATTTTCCCTTCCCAAAAGGCAAAAAGAGTCCTTTACCTGGCTTGAGCGCCTTGATGAATCCAAACAAGAGCCACATCAAAAGCCACTTGAGTTCCATGGGACTTGTCCACATCTTTTCTCCGCAAGTCTGAGGGTGAAGTTTCTCAGAAGTGATGAGCTGTTGCCAACCAAGCCAAAGAGCTGGTTACTGCCTGATGAGTCTGTCTGGGAGCATCACCTACGTGTACAGCGAGGGCTTTGGTCAGCAAATCATCGTTTTGCTGGCTCCACAGGAAAGAAGAAAGGCTGCTTTCTGTTCAGGTATTAGTCTTTTATCCAGGAAACCAAACTCAATGCTCGGTGTGGCAGAGCGTGCCTTCGTGTGTAGGAAGTGGTTTGACACATCAGAGCTCCTGGCTCCAGAGCTCTTTCCCGTTTCACTACAGCTGAGGTCAGTAGAAGTGGGGAGACTTTAACAGGTTTGTGCAGGTGCTCACCCCAAAATCTGTGGCTGGACAGGTATTAGAGAGGGACCATGGCTGTGGAATAAATGTCTGATGCATGACAATGGATCTCAGGCAACATCTGTGGGCTCTACCTGCAAAAAAAAAAAGGTTCCACAGCTTATCCTTTTGGCTTTTCAGGGGTCTTCTGTCAGTGATGATAAAGCCACACTGTATTTGGTTTTGATGGAAGCGTGTTTGCAGTTTCTCTGAATCCCAGCTGATCTTGTGAAGAATGGACAGCTTGATTTAAAAAAAAACCAAACCAAAACTATGAGGGTGAGGCTGGCAGGTTTGGAAAAGGTTCCCTTGTTTCTAAATTGTCTGAGTGTGACATGCTTCAGTGACATTCTTCCAAATGCCAGTGGAAAACTGGAAATTATCAAGGAAGTATCACACTTTATGTAGTTTTACTTCAGCCATTTCCACAGAAATTATTTCCTGTTAGTAACTAGAGAATTAATTGTGATAGACTATAGAAAAAACAGATTTAAACTATCTGTAGTATTCTATCATGATTATTACATGCTGGGCACTTATTTCTCCTTTATAAATTCTCAGTGAATTAAACCCTCTTAACAGGCAAGCTAAGGAATAGATGTCACACATTTTTAACTGCTGCTATGGCTGCATCCATCAGTCTGCCACCTTTCTCCTGATAAAGCTCCCTTTGCTCCTTCCATGAAAGATTTTGTGCAGCTTTGTGATGCAGGTGACAAATCCTCCTGCAGGGTTTGCCAGCTGCGAGGCTTTGCCAGGAGATTACTTCCCAAATCTAAATGCAACAGGGTGTGGGAAACAAGTAAGACTTCTGAAGCAGCTGCTGTGGGTAAAATGCTCTGCTCACCCTGGGCTGCTTCATGCTCCACAGGTATTTACTGCCTTCACTTTAGTATCAAGTCATCTTCTGTCTTTAACAGTGTAATAGGAAAAGCTCATGCCAAAGCCCTCTGAAGGACTTAAGAAAGTTTTGCTCCTGAAAAATCTGTCTGAAAGCCTTAGACCCCCAGTCCTTCACCTTTTTCCAAGATGCCTGGAGATATGTAACTGCCTGAACCCTGCAGCCATCTGGGCTGGTAAAACATTTATTACATTGCCTGGAAAGAAATCCCAACCTTTTTATCCTTTCCTTACTAAACATTGGATCTGTTCTTTTGATGTGAAGGGATTTACTGGCCAACATCTGCTTCAATTTCTTGTTTGGTCTAACTATCTAATTCCATAGCTATTTTAATGATGGAGACAGAGATGGGGGGTGTTTTCTGCAGTCCTCCAGCTCAATCTTTCATGTAGCCATTTGCTTTCAGGTAGCAAACCCCAGCACAGGTGGGAAACAGCTACTAAGATTTTATTAGAAATTTAGAGATTTTATCCAGGAATGAACATGGAAAGTACAGTTAGAGGTAGTGGAAAGAATGGTGACTTTGGGTGGCTCATTGCTACAAAACCAGGTAGCATGAGAAAGACCTTTACACCTTTTAAAGGTCAGAAAAAACAGTTATGGTTTGTGAGAGGAATTAGCCAGATCAGCTTTGGGAAATAGGTCAGTTTGCTGAATGATTCTAGGAAAAAAACAGTGCTGATTCTGCAAGCAACTGCCCCAAGGCAGAGTGAGGAAGGGAAGGGGAGAGTGAGGACAGAGAGAGCCAACAAGCGGGAAAGGTGTCCAGGCACAGATGAAAACAGGGGTTTATGAGAAAAAAAACCATAACTGGCACTATAATTTACATGATTAACATGAGATGTTAGCAACAGAATTAGGTGTGGCAATAAAGGAAGGGGAGTGCTGTGAAAAGTCCATGGATATCTGGGAACTGGTGGAGGGATATTAAAAAAGGCATCTTGAGAATCAAGGAAGGTGTAGGAGAACAAGAAGGTGCTTGGGTCTCTGTTGCTCCTTGACTTTCCTCCATTGATGAGCAGAGTTTTGCTGCTCAGGGAAGTTCTCTGTTTCAGCATAGAGCTGGGAGGAAAAGAGCCTGTCACGTAGCTCAGGCCACCACAGACAAGATTATAAAGATTATTTTTATTCAGTGTCACAAGACCACAACAAATTCAGAAATGGAGTTGCCAGGGAGTAAACCACAAACACAGCTACAGCCTTTTTAGGTGTAGGTTTAACAAGGGCCTTTTGAAACGCTCTAAGTGCTTTTAAAACTCTACACAAACTCATTTGCTCTGGAGGACTGTCCTTTCCTTAAACTGATCTCTCAGCCAGCTTGCAGAAAGGACAACAGTGTGATCTTATTGCAGCTCTTCCCAGTTCAAAGCAGTTGTAAACATCCATGTAACTCACTGAAATAAGCAAGCTTTGTGTTTTGTTCAACTTTTCTGCTGTGAATCACTCTTACACAAGTCCTCCATTCAAGGGAATAACATTTCATATGGACCTTCCCAGGGAGGGTGTGAGGGTGGCTCTAACAGCTACCTGAACTCTATTAATCAGCATATTGTTTTTGCATCCTTAAAATGATGGTAATGGTGGTTGTGAACTCACATTATGCACCCACAAGGGCTCTTCCCAACCTCCACAGCAGCATCCAGCTCTGCTGCAGAGCAGAGGTTTGGGGAATCCCGAGTTATACCATGTCCTAGAAATTATCATCAGAAAATTTCCATCCAATCCATAAAGGTCAAACTGGTTTTAATCACTTTTTAGTTCCCATCAAAGTGAGACAGAGCTGACACGAGGCACACAAATTTCAAGCCTTAAATGGAGCATCTTTACAAGGTCCACAGGGTTCAACTCAAGAGAGAGTTGTATGGTCAATACAGTTGTCAAAGTTCCCCCTTGAGTCAGTGGAGAGTCAATAAGGGCATCTAGAGAGTGATCTACCTCCTCTTCTGGACATCTACCTCCACCACTTGAATCACTATTCTCATCTTCTCTCCCTCTCTCCCTCCCATCTGCAGACAACTGTTAAACCAGCACAACAAGTCTTTTAGGTAGCCCCAGCTGGATGAGACGAATCCATCCTGAAAATCCATCCTGAGTTTGAAAAGAGAATTTAAATTGATTGTTTAGTGACTGAGAACAGTCTTTCCTGTCAAACATCCTGGATATGGTTCATTATGCTCCTATTAACTATTCCTTTCACTGGTGATGAGTTGTAAGAGAAATACATGAGGAACATGAAAAACCCTTGGATATATTTAGTTTCCATGTAGTGAGTTCTGCCACAATGTTCTTAACACACCAGTTCCTAGACTGGTTTCTTTAATACTTCCACATGCAAATACAGCTGAATAGTACAGATAACTTCCTTCCTATTCTTATTTGCAATCATCATTCCCTTGGCCTGAGCAAAAAAAATTGAGGAACTGGTAAATGAAGTGTATTATTGCATGGTAATATTTGCTCCTTCTCCTCTTTTTATTACCATGAGGTTATAGTGAATCAAATATATTTAATCCTGTAAAGTGCACAAGTCTTAAGACAGCCTCTGCAATGAGCTACTTACCCAAGATAGCATTTCTTTGCTTGATTTCAGTAAGAATTTTTATATTATCTGTGAAGTTATGGAAATATAATCTAGATGAATCATGAGGTGAGTACAAAATTTATTGGAAAATCCCTGAAAAGAGAGTGCCCTTAAAATGGTTCAAAACTCTGTCAAATAGAAGAGCGTATTGATAGGCACTGATAAACTCTCAGAAGAGAAGGATGCACTGAAAGGTGGTGCCCAGGTGATCCTTTGGTTATTCAGTATTTTCAGCAGTTCCCTGGACAATGCAGACCAATTGGCAATGTCACACGTGAAAAAATTAAATCTAACTCTGAAATGTACAGCACATGCAAAGAAATCCCTTGTTAATCCCTTGTTTTGTGCTGTGATGGTGAAGCCGTGGATAGGATCCTGCCCCTACTCGTGGGCATCGCACACTGAGAAAACATGGAGCAGCAATGGGAATGACAAAAGGGCCTCGAAAACCTTTTCTAAAAGAAAGAACCAAATAACTTGAAACTGTCTGAGCAATGATGATGGAGAAGGGAACAAAATAAGAGCCTTAGCAGTGGTAGTGATGGAGCTGCTCTAGGCATGGACTAGATGAGCCCTCAAGTCTCCTTCCAGCACTAGAGTCTAGGGACTATCTGAAATAGGACAGATCCCCCTTATTAGAGGCATCTAAAATCAGGAGAGATGAATGTGAGCAAGTTTCAATGCTCACTTTGGCACCTCACACTATTCCCATCCCACCTTTGGCCCTTAAATTGCCAAGTGAACTTCCCATGGTTGAAGATCACCATTAGAAATCTTTCTGCTGCACTCAGAAGGCACTTTCCTACATCTTTAGCTTCACAGGCTGGGTAGGTGCTTCTGTTTAGGAAGGCATAGCTCAGTGCCTTCCTTTAGCTTGGTAAAAGCACAGTTAATCTTGGCTGTATGAATTTTGTTGAGTCAGCTCTGAATTTACCACCTCATAGGAAGCTGATGTAGATGTTCCAAGAAGCGGGGCTAAATTCTCTGCCACAGAAATTAAAAGCAAACAGTTGCCTTTCAGTTCTTAGACCTTAATCTACCTGGGAGTGAAATCACTTAATCACTACCCTGGGAGTGAAAAAAACCTTCTGAACTGGATGGATTTTGAGGATTTCTTATAGAAATGCAAAAAATTAGAACTTTGAAATGCAAATAGTAGTAGGAACTATTTAGAGAAGTGTTGGGGTTTTTAGGAGTTCTCCTGTTTTCTTTTTCTCTTAAAGAATTTTTCCCATATATGTTGTCAGGGCAACAAATTACTGTATGCTTAAGAAAAACAAAAGATGTGGCCACAGAAGGAGGGGTCCAACTGGCTACTCTCTTTCACCTGGGGGTTGGGTACACCCCGGGCAGGCTGGTGTTCTCGTATTTAGAGAAGTGTTGGGGTTTTTAGGAGTTCTCCTGTTTTCTTTTTCTCTTAAAGAATTTTTCCCATATATGTTGTCAGGGCAACAAATTACTGTATGCTTAAGAAAAACAAAAGATGTGGCCACAGAAGGAGGGGTCCAACTGGCTACTCTCTTTCACCTGGGGGTTGGGTACACCCCGGGCAGGCTGGTGTTCTCGGCTTTGGGACAGAGAGAGGCTGCCATCGTTGTGGAGGGATTTTGTCACTGCTGCAGGCTTCTGCTTTCAGCTGCCTTCCTTCTGCAGTGAGTGGAGCCTGCTCACTGGAGCGGCTGTTGCACCGGGACCCTAACACCCCACCTTAGTAAAAGAGGGACCTGTTCACCATCTGCTCGGGTGCCTCAGGGAGAAACCCCGGGGTTCCCAAGCCCGCCTTTCCCTGCCCTGCTGGGAGCCGGGCTTCAGCCGCTCTGCCCCTGTCACTGCTTCAAGCCTTCGCTCTCCTGTAGCCCTGCTTGCCCTGCCTGCTGAGACCTCCCGGGGTTCCCACTGCAGCTCCGGAGTTCGATACATCTCGTCTGCCACCTGGGATTTGTGCTCGTCCCTGCCGTTCCAGCCTGCTGTTCCCGAGGGTCCGGCCGGACACCGGGATCGGCTGCCCAGGGGTTTGTGAAGCCTTTGTCCCATCCCTTCCCGGGATCCCAGGGCACCGGTGCCGCGTGCTCCCCGAGCTCGCTCCGGAGCGCCCCCTGCAGCCGCGGGGGAACCATCGCACCTGCCCTGCTCACCGGGAGCCAGCGCCCCTGCCGGCTGCGAGCGGAACTGCACCCGAGGGGAAATAGCCTGACAGCCGAGAAGGCTGGGACTGGGTTTGTGATTGTTTGCTGTTACTGCCATAGTTACTGTTGTTTTGTTTGACTGGTTATACACATTTAGATATATAATAGGAAAGAGCTGTTATTTCTGTTCCTCATATCTTTGCCTAAAAGCCCCTCAATTTCAAAATTCTCATAATTTGGAGGGAAGGAATTTGCATTTTTCATTTCAAGGGAGGCTCCTGCCTTCCTTGGCAGACACCTGTTCTTTCAAACCAAGACAAGAAGTTCTTCAGCTTGAGTAACTTGGAAATTTCTAGATCTAACCACTAACCAAGAAAAGTTGGTGTTCAGGTGTGAAAATTTGTGTGGTAATCAGGAAGCAAGTACAGAGTGAGAAAATGAAAAGCTGAGTGGAAAGGTCAGGATGCATTTTGCTTCAGCCAGGCTAAAGAAACAGAAAATAATAGGAGTTTTTCCTTCTTGAGCAGAAATTACTAAAGCTAACCCTTTTATTCCGTGCACAATAAGGGTTCATGCCTTGTTTCTTTGCTTCTAATGAGGCTCAGGACTTTGTCCAACATCTTTGTGATGAGCCCCAAATCCTCTTCTTACAGAATCAAGTGCAATCCTTCCAATTACTGCCAGAGTAACTCAGGCTAAGATTTGTTACAAAAGTCAGACCTGATGATTTGGGACAGAATTTTGAAACCATGATTTCCTGTGGCTGCTCTAAGGTTTTCTCTGTAGGGCATTTTTCTAACACACATTCTGTGATTCTCAAATACTGCAGTGACCCCAGTACACCTGGCTGTAGATGAGGCAGACTAAAATGGGATAATTAAGCATTAATGAGGGAGCACTGATGGTCAACAGAGCTGGACGTTTGAAGACAGAAAATTATGGATGAGATATTAAATAAATAGCTCACTGATGGGTACCCTTTCCATTGGGTCAGATCTCCATGGGCCGTTTTGTTGCAGTTAACCTAACACCATTTTCACTGACTGAGCATTATTTGTGAAGGGTGGGATTGGGATGGAATCTTGGGATTACCAAATCAGAGAATTTTAGAGTCACAGACTGGTTTGGATTGAAAGGAGCCTTAAAGATCATCCAGTTCCAACCCCTCTGCCATGGGTAGGGACACCTTCCACTGTCCCAGGTTGCTCCAAGTCCTGTCCAACCTGGCCTTGAACACTTCCAGGGATGGGGAGTCAACAGTCTCTCTGGGAAACCTGTTCCAGTGCCTCACCACCTTCATAGTAAAGAAATTCTTCCTAATATCTAATCCAACTCTACCCTCCTTTGGCTTAAAGCCATTTCCCCTTGTCCTATCACTCCCTGCCCTTATGAAAAGTCCCTCTCCAGCCTTCTTGTGAGCCTCCTTTAGATACCAGAGTCTGCTCTAAGGTCTCCCCAACCATGAGGTGACAGATGTTTGGGGTCCAAAGCTCTGAGTAACCTGACAGGCCTGTGGAGGATTTCAGAGCACTTCGTATCTTTCTCCTGAGGGAGCTCGACTGCTAAGACAAGATGAGAAAAGAATTTTGGATCAATAAGGTGATTTTCACCTTTTCTCGGTTAATGAGATGTTGGTGTAGACACAGACTTCTGAGTTAGTCACCTGTCTGCTGTCACTGTGAAAGCAGAGGAGAAGCAGCAGCTCAGATGACCTATTTCTGATGTCTGCTTTGGGGTGAAATGAGCTCTACTGTGAGGTGGCTGCTTCTCTGCACTGACTGTGAACACCCAAATGCAGTACATATCACATCTGGTTTGAGGGCACCCACCAAACCTCCCACCTGGCATTCATCTCCCACAAACAAACTCCGTCTGCTATAATTAGCACCAAACATTGCCCTGCGTTGCCTTGGTGTCCGTGACAGTCTCCCAGTGCTTAGAGACCTCAGCAAAAACAACCTCTGCACCACCAGGTTTAATCTCTTCAATCAGATGAGCTAGAAATTTGTCAATTATCCTGGATACAGACCTTGTCACCAACCCCACCATCTCTCTGACTCTTGTGCACAGGTTATAAATGCTGGAGCACAGCAAGTTTGGGGCTGAATTCTGGACAACTTCACTTGTAGATACAAAAATGCTGCTACCAAGGATTTCTTGCTATTTTCTAAGCCCATGAGAGACTTTTCTCTCTCACAGAAGAGGTAGCAGAGTTATATAAACAACCAAACACCTGCAGCCTTGAAAAGTCTCATTTATAGTACAGTAGGAAAATATTTTGACAATGGATGTTTTAGGATTTTAGCCAATCACCCCCAAGGGGTGGCTGATTCTTTGTCCAATTAGCCTATGAAGAAAAAAGTCTATAAAAGAGTTTGTAAAATAATTAAATAAATCAATCTTGCTGCACAATTCCTGCCTGCTGGATCTTCTCTCCTCCTCCCTACGGC
>NW_008239288.1:4546570-4556087 GCF_000691975.1 Corvus brachyrhynchos | reverse complement strand
TGTCCACGATGTTCACTGCAGCCCTGATGCTCACACTTCAGGACTTCTGATGGTCAGTGCCTCTCTAGTGCTTGGGAGGAGAAGGAAAGAGGAAGGTGACCTAGACAGGATCAAGCTGACTGTAAAGCATGTTAATGAAATGCAGGAGTTATTTCCATAAAGCAGTTCATATTTCATGCCCTGTAGCTGTTCTTCCAAGAAAACAGCAGCTATTTATCAGGCTGTTCAACACAAGTACTCGTACCCTGAGGAAGTTCTCCTCTGACCCTAAGGAATTAAACTGTCCACACTTCACAGCCAGTCTTTATTTCATGATCTCCATTCATCCAGCTGAGGGAACTGCCTGGTGGTTGGCTTTGGAGGTTGCAGAGGAATCATTCATGTGGGGCAAATGGCCTCAAACTTTCTCCCAGAGATCAGGACAAAGCTCTTTGTAACATAAGAAGATTCAGTGCTGAAAAGGGGTCCTGAAATGCTGAGCTCAGACAGTGAGTGCAATTGGCTTTGAATCTGATTGTATTTACCAACTGCACAAAAATGTGCAAATTTTGCTGGCGGTCACCTTTATCCAGCAGAATTCCATCATGTGTGGGATGGTCTTGTGCTTTGAAAGGGTACAGTGACACTGCAGGCAGGAAATCAGACAAAAAAACAACATGTGGGATCTTTTATATCTCTTCTGGATGTACACTCACCCTCTTCTCTACTGATACCTCTGACTATCACAGTTCTGCCCTTCTGAAGCCCTGTCTATTTTGATCACTGCATGGTGATCACCAAGGACAGCGCTATATGGTCCTCTGAAGAAAGGATAACAATCTTATAATTTCAGGCTCTGTCCTAAGGTGGATAGTTCCAATGCCTAAATTTCTTTATTTCTAATTCCCAGACATCAACATTCCCTCATCTTGAGAGTCTGACTTGCAACTTACTTTTAATATAGGGAATTATTAAATAAGTCTCTGAAAGCGAGAATATTTTGGGCAAAGAGTTTCACATGTCCTCATGTCACACAGACGCTGATGTCACTTGTGTTGAAGGAACAAAGAGAGGACAATTTCCAGTGCTGATTTACTTCCTATCAGCCAGACTGCCCCTCACTCAGATGCCCTCATGACCATCTTCATTATATCTGTCACCTGCATGATACAAAGAGTAGCACTCAAAAAACATCTCATTAGCCGTTTTCATGGTGAGCAAGTGGAAAACCTGAAATATGTGATGTGACTAATAAAAGCCAGACACTGAGCCTCCTCAATTTGGAGTGTTTTTGTCAGGTCATTTAAAGCTAGAAGTGGAAAGTACTCCAGATGCTGTGCCAGATATGTGCAGCTCAGATGCTATAAAAGAATAGATAAAAGACAATATGAAAAAATAAATCATAATAAAATGTTAGTATCTACCTGCTTGGCTGTTCAGTACTCATCAAGATGATTACATCTGTATCATCTCTCTTTAGTGCGATCAAGAAAATTCAAAAATTAAATATTTGCACAAAGGCAGTAACTGCACCCATTTTAATGCAACTGGATTTGAATCCTGGTTGCTGTGGCATCCCAAACATCCATGCACAGCCAAACCTCAGCTTCTCATGCTCCCCAAAAAGTGACATTGTCTGAGCAGAGCTGCTGGCACTCACTGATTGTCACAGGCATTGCTGTGAGCTCCCCATGGTGGCACAGCCTGGCTCTGCCCTTGGAATGCTCCATCCCGGAAACATCCAGCTCCAGTGTGGAGCTCTGAAATGAGAAATCATAACCAACAAATGGGGATTTCTGATAAATGGGAAACCAGAGGAGCTGAGAGAGGGAGAGCTTCATGAGAATGACCTGCTGCCAAAGGCAGCAAGAATCATAAGGAGGAGCCCAGAGGAGACAGCTAAGAGCACCTCATCATAATTTTGGCTCCTCCACTAACTCCAAATGTGGATTGGGAAGTCACCTCCTTGCCTTTCCCCTTGCCCAACACCTGTAAACTCTTGAGTACAATACATTCTTGATAAAAACCTTCATGTTAACTGCAGAGATGTCTCTATGTTCTGCTTGATGCCATGTTCAGTCTTTGAGTTAAGACAGGACTTTGTCTTAGAATCACAGAATCATTTGGGTTTGGAGGGACCTTAAATATCATCTTGTTCCAACAACCCCCCCTGCCATGGGCAGGGACACCTTCAACTAGACCAGGTTGCTCCAAGTCCTGTCCAACCTGGCCTTGGACACTTCCAGGGATGGGGCAGCCACAGCTTCTCTGGGCAATCTGTGCCAGGGCTCACTACGCTCACAGTAAAGAATTTTTTCTTGATATCTGATCTAAACCTGTCTAAACCTATCTGATTTAAACTCTGTCAGTTTAAAGCCATCCCCCTTTGTGCTGTCACTCCATGCCCTCACACAAAGTCCCTTTCCAGGTCTCTTGGAGACTGCTTAGGTACTGGAAGGTACCTGAAGTTCTTCCCAGACCCTTCTCTTCTCCAGGCTGAAGGATCACTAAAAACATCTCCTCCTAATTCTGAATAACTAGAAAACAACAGAGCAGAAGCTCAGTCAAAATGTTTCTACCTTACATCTAAAAAGAAAGAGAGAAAAGCTTCATTTGTTTTTGCTTCAGGAAGCTCTCTGCACCAACGGAGAAGAAAGTCCCTTTCTAAAATAACAAGAAATTCTTTAGCACTTCTTGTACTTTTTTAAGGTCACCATTATAGATATTTTTGATAACACATCCTATTACGTACATGTGGTCTGGTCTGATGGTGGAGATAATGCTGTTTACCTGAAGAGTAGGTTTGGGGTGGGTTTTTTTAATGTCTTCCTTGTTTTTCAGGAACAGAAGGATGGATAGCGCTCACACCTGGCCATTGCTCATTTATGGTTAAGGTATTGGAATGAGTGTAGAAGGAAAAACAAGGCACATGGTGAACATTGTCAGGCTGAAAAAGATGACAGCTCAGTGTTCAACTTTCATCATTTCCCTTCCATGATACAATGATCTGATCCATAGTAGGATCAGATCATCAAGGACTTTAGGGGACTCTATCTCTGGCTACACCACTTTTTTTTTTTTTAAGAAATGTAAGAGTTGACAGGCTGGGCTACATTACCTGTCGGGGTAGTTCAGTATCAGGTCCTTTTCAATAATCATATAATATTTCTGAAGGAAGAGGCAAGAAATCCTACCTAGACAAATGCAGGATAATCAGCTTTTGTTCCTAATCTTGTTTTAACATATTGTTGTTTTGTAACATATAAAAGTTTTTCTGTCTTGTAAGAGATGTACACTCAGAATAAACACACAACTCTTTGTTTCTTACTCGAACAACATCTTGTGAATTGTAGAGTTACCAAAACTTCATGGCAAACAATTATTTATTTTCATAAAATTAAAACTATGACCAAAAATAAGTCCTAGGATATAAAGTGGAATATGGAAAATGTCCCAGTAAGTAAGGAAACTGCTGTTCCATGGATTCTGTTCTAGAAATGATTGACCACCTGGCCTCAGTCCATGCTTGCAAACGTATTGGGCATCTCAGTTTTAGAAAGCTAAACCTGGATGAGATTAATTATAATTGTATAAGACAACATCCTTGAGTCCATATATCCAATATACATGATCCATTGGTGAGATGGAATGTGTAACTTCTAAACAGCTGGAAAATGCTGCTTGGGGCTTAAGGAAGCTCTGAATCCTAAACCAGAGTCATATCACTTAGACCAGATTGGTCAGGGATGAGTGTGTTCCAGTGCTCCTGTCGCTGTTTGCATCACACACCTCTGTGGCAGAGACAATCTTGAAGGGTTGACGTTTAAGTCCTCCAGGACTGCCCTAAACCAGAATTCCTACATTCAACAGATTCTGAACATCTGTCTTAGCTTCAAAAATTCACCTGGAATATCAATGCCACTGGACATACTTCAGGGCCCAGGATGCTGCGCATGACCCACATGGGGAGAAATCCACACAAAAAGACAGAGATGAGACCATGTCCCAGTACAAAATTCTGCATGGAAAATAAGCTGAATTTCTATTTAAAAGCTGGCAATCCCTAATGGAGGAGCAAACTCCTTTTGACATTTTCTCAGTAGTCAGAGCACTGTGAGAGTAAATCCAGAGCAAGCCTGGATGCTAAATCTTCTCCTTCATCTCTCTGGAGAAGTACAGCAAGCAACAAAGCCACAGAAATAATCACTGACTCATCGAACAGTTCAGATTGGAAAGAAAAGGCTGGTTATGAGATCCCACCTGGATTTTTACTCTGTTGGAGCTTGCAAACCTCCAAGGATGGAGACTGTGCAACCTCTGTGGGCAACCTGTTACTGTCCATGAACATCTCAGTGCCCATCAATGTGCTGTTAACATCAAATAGTTCTGTTTATACCCAGAATGTCGTGACAGCCACCATGACAGGATGTCAGAGAATTCTCTTTGAACTTCATGTTCTTGGACTCAGCTGTTTTGGACTGAAAACAGTTGTTCATGAGAACTTGATATGAATCTTGAGCAAGTGGAAGGGTAACCTCACCTATCAGTGAATCATCAGAGCAGAGGCATTTCCAGAGTGATGTTGCTCCGCTCAGTAACAACCCACAGTTCTTAGAATCTAATCTCATATCCAGAATTTTATTTCAGTCCAAAAAGTGTGCCTGTAAATTTGGACAGAGATTTCATTTAGATGTTTGTAAAGCTGATTTTTTCCTTCTCTTCCAAACCCTTCCTCACTGTTTGCCTTGGCTTCCAGTATCTTTCTCAGTTATTAGTTTTAAAACTGGTGACCAATGCAATGGACGTTTAACTCCCCCGTCCCCCTCATTTTCATAAAATCACAGAATATTTTAAGCTGGAAGGGGCACACAGGGATCATTGAGTCCAACTCCCAGCAAAGGTTCTTAACCCAGATCTTTGTAGGTCCCTTTCAACTCACAACCTTCTAGGATTCTAGAAAGACAAACCTCCTGAAATCCCTCCAATTTCTCAGGCAGTAGGATTTTCAGCATGTAAGAAACCTGCATTTTTGGCACAGAGACCCACTGTATGGCTAACACAGGGGAGTTCTGAATAATTTCTTATCCAAATCCTTCCTCTAGCAGAACAGCACAACCCTTTTTTCCCTCAGTGATGGCAGACATCCCATCTGTACTGAGTCTAGTCATGTGTAATATTTTCACTGTTATGTTTTTGACATTTTCTCACTTTTTCAAGCAAGCTTCAGACAGTGGTGGTAAGACAAAATGGTCATTTCCTCATTTAAAGCATGTTATTTTTCCCATGGCTGGCCAAACAAAAACACTTCCTGGGCAGTGTCAAAAGCAAAGGAGTTTTCTTTAGTTGTCATCAAAAAATATCGAAGTATGTGTGTCGGAAACTTCATCTGTGATGAAATGTTTCTGTTCTGAGACATTTCTTACTCATTTTAGTTTTGCAACTCAGCCAAAGTATGAAATGAGGTGAAAATGTGAAGCAAGTAAAAAGTAGGTGAAAAACCCCCACAATTTTCTGGGGGTTTGGGTTATTCTATATATGGCAAAAAGGCACTGTTTCCTTCATGCTTTCACAGTCACATTTTCAGCTGTTCCCTTAGCAGAAGAAAGAATATTTCAAATGCCTTTCTAACCATTTTCAATTCCTTCAGGTTGCTACTCCTCGAAGTTTGGATTTGGTGTTTTTTCTGAGCCAGCAAACCTAAGCCAATCTTCCCAAGCCAGGACAAGTTTTCTTTCCACTGGGACTTTCCTCTTCATATTTCATTTTGCCACGTGGGTAAAGCTGAAGATCGTTGGGAAGACAACAGCAAGCAATTATTTTCTGGGGGAAAAAAGTTAAAGAAAATCAAATCCAGAAAGGTTTGAAGGTGCTGCTAGGGCAACCACAAAAGAGGTAGAAGGGTTGGTTCTCTGCTTGGGATCTCCACCCTTGGCTGTAAACCACCATTTAATGAGATTTAACTACTTTTTGAGCAGGTTGACACTGCTCTGATCAGCCCTAGTGTTTTGCTTTTGTGCCATGTGCTGGTCCCCCACCATTTCCCACCTGTGTGAGTGGGAGCCCCTCTCTTCTGATCCTCAGAGGTTTTCAGAGGTGGCTTCCCACACTCAGGATTGCCACCCCAAATATTCAGGTTAGGTTGCCATGCACTGCCCTCTAATGCCATTTTGGGATATTAGCAACCCTCACCCTCAGAGGAGATCTGTAATGTAATACAAACGATTCACATCCACCAAAAACTGCTATCAATGTTTTACAGAAATGAGACATAAAGGAGACATTTATAGGCTACTCTTTTTTCCCCCCAGCACTGCTTTATTTTACACATTCATAGAGATCACCATCAGGGAGAAAAATGAGAACTCCCTATTTACCTTTTTTGGACCATTTTGGGTGCTTGATGCTTCCAGGGTCCCCTTCAGCTGTCTCTTTTCACCCAACATATCTGATTTCTTTAAGTTTTTGTATTGCACTGCTGGTTCTTGGAGGCGATAAGATGCCCAGGAATGCAGGTGGCCACTCAAAGGTGCATGTGCATGTTGGATTTATGAGGATATTTTCTCATTTTTTAAATTTTTTATGCTTCCCAGCAGCCTGTTTGCTTTCCTGCTTCCTTCAAAGCACTAAGTAGGCATTTCTGGGAAATTATCCACAATGAATGCAGCATCTCTTTCCTTAATGGAAGCAGCTGATTTAGAGCTGCTGCTGTGTGTGTTTTGTTAGTGCTATTTTCTCTTGTGTGCATTGCTTTGCATTCATTAACACTGGGTCCCATCTGCCATCTCATCACCCAGCCAGTGCTATGCCATCCTTCTGCAACTTCTTGCTTCCAGCTTTTGGCTGATTACTCTGAATAAATTGGGATTTGCAGCAGATTTCATCACCTTGGCTGTTCACTTTTTCCAGGTGGCTTGTTGGTAGAATGAGGGGTACTAATCAAGGCTGGTTGCTCTTCTCACAGTGGAAAAATCAGTTTATTCACAGCTTTTTGGACCTCCCTGTAATGAATCCATAATCTCTCCTCTCCTCTCCTCTCCTCTCCTCTCCTCTCCTCTCCTCTCCTCTCCTTCCCTTCCCTTCCCTTCCCTTCCCTTCCCTTCCCTTCCCTTCCCTTCCCTTCCCAGAGTTCAGGAGACCCAGCTGCATTGAACTCACTTCAAAATGATGAGAAAATTGTGAAATTGGGAGAAAAGAGCTGCAAGGTACAGACAGAGCCATTTGAGATAAGAAAGGCAGGTACAGAGGTAGAACTGCTGACACAGCAATCATGAGTGGGATTCAAGAGGAAAAGCACCACCATGGAAAGGTTTGAAATCTGAATGGAAAAAAAAATAAAGATAACTGGAAGATCAGACTTCAGCAACTGTGAGGGTCTGTTGGAGGCATGGAGCTGGCCAATGCTCCCCCACCATTGCAGATGTAGCTGAAAAGGAGATTTCAGCCACAATTACCCACCTTCAAGATGTGTAATGCTGGGGATGACTTCACAAATTTCCCCTCCATTTCCAGTCTGTCTGGGACCTTGGCAGCCGGGTGAGGTTTCTGTATCTGCCTGAAGCCTCCCTGAATTTAATGAGAAGGATTTTTTCGGCTCCTTTGCTCCTAAATGGGTGTGTACAATTGTGGCTATTATTACAGTGATGGATCAGTTTTGATCCATGCCTAATGCATTTTTCAGACTTAACCAAGAGCTGCTTCTCTCCTTGTGAGTTATGTGATTCATGGCTTTAATAGGTACTTATTTACAGGTCTGACAATTTAGCCTTTACCCTCCCTGCTATGACTTGTTCTGAGGAGGAACTGAAATCTCCCCTTGCTATCGTGTTTTCCACCTTTGCAGACTCTAATCTCCTTTTAGTTTCTCCCAGTGACTGTCATGCTGTGATATTGCTCTGTGACATTTCAACTCACAGGGATTTCTCTCAGTACCTTTTGATGCAATTAATTATTTGATTCCTTCCTTTAACATAGGATACCAGTTCTTTTCTCAGTGGGATTCTGACACCGGAAAAGTAGTGCCTGGCTGATTTTTTTGCTTCCATAAGGTTACAAATACATTAATTATATCAATCCTTCCTTTAAAAAATGCAGGCATTGCTAAGGCAAGGAACCGCAGGAAGATACTTGGGAGATCCCCTATAAACAAAGTGAAGATAATTTCTTCTTATATTTAAGAAACTTTCACTGTTACTATGAAAATAGACATATCTGTAAACGTGTTTAGAAAGATTGGGTTAATAGAAAGCAGCATAAGTAGGAGGGGAAGTAGTAGCTTTATTTTATTTATTTTTTCAGCTAACCATGGGGAAATAAACTGCACAGTAGCACAGTCGGAAGCAGTGCTGGAGATAAAGGCTTTCTGATTAATACAGAGATAGTACTTCTAATATTTTGAGGCTGAGGTGCCAGATCTATCTGCTTCAGGGCTGGAGGTTGTGTTTGGCTTTGCAGACAGTCTTGCATGTTTATTTGCTTCATCATGTGGTGCAAGAAGCCATGATTCTTAGAAAACTCAGCTCATCTATTTCACTTGCTTGGTATGAGCTGGAGATATACCAGCCCAGTATAAATACAAAGGAAAATCCATTTTTGCCACTGTCAAAAAGAAAATATTAAATAATTAGTGCAAGATAGTGGGCTGGAAAACTGGTATGGTTGGGTAAAATCCAGGCTCAGACAGATACAGAATTTTAAGGTTTGCTTTAGAAAAGAAACCTATTTCTGCAGACCTAACCAGTCCACTTCAAGCCCAAGTGACATAATTCAGTAAGTCCTCCTAATAGCCCAATATTTTGCAATAACAATTAACCAGTGACCTCAGTGGCAGTGATGGCACAGTAAAACGGCAGCAAACATGTTAGAGTATTAGACAGGGATGTTTAATATACACTTGATGAGAAAAAAGTTTTCTTTCTTTCCAACTTCCTCAGTACATGTGCGTTGTCAAACTCAGAATCATATTGTCTCCATTTTTTTCCCCAAAATCACAGGCGCCCTTGGTATGTAACTGGGAACGCTGAATGCCCATGGGCACGGGTTACTCGTTGAATAAGCTACCAGAAATTTCTTAAGGAGTTGGAAACATGGTATAGAAAACAGGGAACACAGTATAGTACAGGGAAAACAGTGTTGGGCATAAATACAGCCCTGCCCTCGGTGTCTGTCACTGTCACCACGGAGATGCGTGCCTGCCCTCCTGCTCTCGGGGCCGTGCTGAAAACCCCCCTGAGGTCCCCCCTCAGCCTCCTCCCGCTGCACAACCCAAGTGCCCCTCAGGGCTTCCCCTCCACACCCTTCCCCATCCCCGTGGCCTCCTTCGGACGCTCTCCGTGGCTCAGTGATTCTCTGATTCCATAAAAGCTCAGAGCGCCGATTACACTCGACGTGCGCTGTGCGAGCCCGAAGGAAACGGGGCTTCGTATTCTTCGGACAGGCAGCTTCTTCGCGACTGGGAGGGCAGCTGAGGCGGGGGCAGCATCCAACCGCCTTGCTCCGCTCCCTCCCGCATCTCCCAGTCTCCGGGGGGCGCTGGGCCCCG
>NW_008239288.1:4503875-4546302 GCF_000691975.1 Corvus brachyrhynchos | reverse complement strand
AGGGGGGGGGACGTCAGGGCCTGCTTCGCCCCTTCTGTCCCCAGATCGACGGAGGTCGCAGCCCGTCCTTTCTTTTATCGTGGGGACAGCCCCTGTGCCTCGCTCCCTTGTCCCTTCCTCGCGGTGACAGCGCCCTTCCTGCATTCAGCCGTACATCCATACATTGTCCGCGGAAGGGCAACGGAGCCGGGGAAGGGTCTGGAGCACAAGTCTGAGGAGGAGTGGCTGGGGGGGCTCAGCCTGGAGAAAAGGAGGCTCAGGGGGGATCTTGTCGTTCTCCACAACTGCCTGGCAGGAGGGGGCAGCCGGCTGGGGGGTCGGGTCTGCTTACAGGTAACAAGCGACAGGACAATAGGAAATGGCATAAAGCTGCGCCCGGGGAGGTTCAGGCTGGCCATTAGGTAGAATTTCTTAATGGAAAGGGTGGTTAAGCATTAGAAGAGGCTGCCCAGGGAGGTGGTGAAGTCCCCGTCCCTGGAGGTATCCAAGGAACCATTGGATGTGGCACTGAGTGCTCTGGTCTGGGTGACAAGGTTGTCTTCAGCCAAAGGTTGGACTCGATTATCTCAGAGGTCTTTTCCAACTTGATTGATTCTGTGATTCCCCCAGTGCATCCTGTCTCCCTCTGGACAGCATCACTCCTGCTGCCTAAATCCAACTGCTCTGTGGTAGGTGGGAATTCCTACAGTGCTCTGTCCTCATCCTGTGAATCTGTGCCTTTATAACCCCTGCTGTGTTTCATCCCGAGGCCAGATGTTTAATAATCTTCAAAATCTCCTAGTTCTTTGTTGCAGTAAACTCCATTCTGTTGAGCCCTAATTGTTCATATTCCACTGCGGGAAGAAATTAATTCTTGAACAGTTTTCATTACCTTTCAAACTGTTACTTTTATACAGCTTTGCTCTGGTTATATGTATTTGCCACTAGCCAGAAAAAGGTCAATTTTCTATGCCTTTAGGAAAAGTAAAATAAAATATGGTGTACCTATACATGCAAGCTATTAGCAAATAACCTGGAAATAGGTTTGTTGTGTCATCTGGAGGTTTTTTTTCCTTTTGTCTTTCAGTTTTAAATTGAAGAGAAAATGTCACTTTACGATGACTTGGGGGTTGAGACCAGTGATTCCAAAACAGAAGGCTGGTCCAAGAATTTCAAACTGCTGCAGTCTCAGTTGCAGGTGAAGAAAGCAGCTCTCACACAAGCAAAGGTACAGTCCCTTTGTGGTTTTGCTTTCTGTTTTTCAGACTTCTTTTGTGTTCAGTGCATTGTGTTTGTGACCTCAGAATACCAGTTTGGGGTAATTTGCTGGGATTTGTCTATGAGTTTGTAGCAAAGAACCTGGCAAAGTGGAGGGGGGGAAAGGGAAGATGCATTTTTCTTGATGTGTCTTAGAGGGAGTGTTGCAAAATTAAAATTGAAGGAAGCACTGATGTATGTGCTGCAAACTTCAGAGCTTTTAACAAGCAGAGCCAAAAGCTGATCTTCAAGTTTAGCTTTAAAGATAATGAAATTCAGCTCTTTAGGGTTTTTTTTTTAATGTAAGTAGGGGTCACACTGTGACTGATTATTTACACGTTTGCATCATTTTATGGTTGTTATTTAAAAGGCTCTTGGTGCTAACCTGCAAATCATTATGTATTAGAAATTTTTACAGCAAGTGTTCTCAGAGTAGATGAAAGGGAGGAGTACAAGCTAATTCTTTTTAGACTGTGACAGAGCTATTTTATCTTTTTATTGCTGCTGCTTTTTTTGTCACCCTTTTTCTTTGAGCAGTGTTGATATTTTGGTTCCGGCAGGACAGGAGTGCTCTGTGGGGTGTGTAGGTTCTGTAGAGAGATTAATTAAAAAAGAAGCAGTAGCACTGATGCCAAATACTTAAGTAGGCACAGCATTTTTTTCCCCTGGAATTACTCCTGATTTGTGCTGCTGAAATTGGGGGCTGGATTTAGTTGATCCTTGGAACAAACTGCATGGACGAAACTTACTGATTGCTATATTAGTTATATTCTTTGTCCGTGTAACTGATGTGCAGTGTATCCATAGCCTAACAGAAGAATAGGATAGGATTAGAAAACTGAAGTTCAGAATAGATTAAAATATTTTATCTGATGATAAATGGGAAGAACAGTAGATCTTTGGGATAAGTCTGAACTTCTTAAAAACTAACTCAGTTCAAACTCACCTGAAGAGGTTGTATGGATTTCTAATGGGTGTTCCTGGTCCCAGTGAAAACCAAGGACCATTCACCTACCCCTGCATGAGTAATCAAGCAAGCTCATTTTTAGAAAACTGTATTATCTTTTTTAGACATTGTGTGTTTTGGTGATTTTTGCAGAGTCAGAGAACAAAACAAACTACGGTCCTTGCTCCAGTGATTGACCTGAAACGAGGCAGCTCCTCCGATGAGAGACAGATAGTGGACACACCCCCTCATGTAGCAGCTGGGCTAAAGGTAAGACCAGGGGGGCTAAAAGTCCAGCTGTTAACAAATGTTTTGGAAATTAAATGTTTCCTAGTGGTCAAAAAAGTGATTGTTTTCTGAGAATGTTTTCCTCTGCTTAGAGTTTTTAAGTAACATTTCAACTTTATACAGACTTCCATGTGGTACAGCATGGAATTACCATGGTTAATGTGCAGTTATAAAACAGTATTCTTAGAATCCCAGACAGCTTCAAACTACCTAGCAAGATAGCAATTTGGGCAGCTAAGTAATGACTATAACTGTGATTGCACCAGTGTTGGAGCTGGACCTGTATAACAATCAACTGAAAAATAAATGAAAGCCACCTAACCTTTTAAATTAATTTCTCATGGTAAGGAATCAAGAGAAAGTTTGTCCCTGCAGCTTTTTCGAAGAAAAAGTTCTGAAATGGTTCTTTCAGATTAGAGAAGAACAGTCTGTGTGCCTCTGTTGGTACTGTATTAATAGCAGCTGATAAAAAGCCTGATGAGATTGTGTGGGAGGACCCTGGCAGATGGTTGCAGCAGCAAGATGCCATAAAGCTTATAATAATGCATTAATGGGGTTTGAAAATTCTTGTCCGTGCTGATTTGCTGCTGCTTTGCATTTGACAAGGGGAGGGGGTGGTTCTTTCTTCATGGGAAAATTTGAGATAATGAGAGACTGGATGAAATGCTAGTTTTAAGTAAAGCCAAGTTTTCTTGTAGTACCAGTGGGATTAGGATATTACCTGACATTACAGAAGTCAGGAATCAGAAGTGTTATATTTTTGCTTTCCAACTGAGTGTTGTTTTCAGCTCTCAGCTGAAAAAACTCCTTTTTCTTTTTTTTTTTTTTTTTCCCCCCCAGGATCCTGTCCCCAGTGGTTTTTCTGCAGGAGATGTGTTGATTCCCCTGGCAGATGAGTATGATCCCATGTTCCCAAATGACTACGAAAAGGTGGTGAAACGTCAGAGAGAGGAACGACAGCGGCAGCGGGAGCTGGAGAGACAAAAGGAGATTGAAGAGAGAGAAAAGTAAGGCTTTTGTTTAAACTCCTGACATATTGACTCTTATGTAAAGAATAGACATGTCAATTTGTTTCATTTTATCTCTCTACTTTCAGGGAAATTCGTAGAGGTTTTGTGAATACTGCGTGCTTGTAGAAACAAGTGCAGTGTTTTAATTAATATGTTTTAATGCCCCTGGTAAAAATCACCTAACAGTGCAAAACCAATAAGAACTATCAGTTTTGCAGCCTCTTTGGCTGAAAGACCTTTGTCAAAATTATTCTGAATTTACTTTGTTTCAATAATAGCAGCAATATTTAGGTACTTCATGCATCATTATCAGACTTCCACCTTGCAGGTGTTTTAGAGTATTTGTTGTCAGTGCCACCTGACTACAGAAAAACCTTTTCAACACTCAGTGATGAACCATCCTTTTTGCTTCTAAAAACTACAAACTGATCCATGAATGCATTCAGTTTTACATGTGGCTAGCAGAGCCTTTGAGAGGCATAGTTGCATTTCCTTTTTTAATACTCTGCAGTCAGTAAGTTAATAAGTTAATTATGTGTTTAATACTCTGTTGTCTTTGGAGAAAAGAAAATACTACTTTATTTTTAATGCCCTTTCCCTGAAATAAGAAATCTCTGTAATCACATTAAGGAAGTTGAATGCAGACTCAGTATCTGATTGTTGTAAGTGGTAAAAGGTCTGCCAGCCAGTCAGAAGATTACATTCACTCGTTTTAAGTGAAGTGAATAAGTTGTCTTCATCGCAGTATGAATCATCTGAAGTCTGGAATTACAGTTCTTCTGCCCTGTTTAGATTGTGGAAATTAATATTTCTAGTCATTGGGACTTTTCTCTTGGATATATCTTTGTTGTTTCGCTGGAGAAGGAATGCCTAAGGCTCTGTCCTACTGGCATGCAAGACCTCAGGAATCTGGGATGTCATTCCTACAGTTTCAGCATTGATTGCTCTTTAGTCATATTTGTACTTGTGTGTGGGCCAAGAGTCTTTATACATATAAACATTAGAGAAAAGAAGTGAAAAACAAATAGTACATTCTGATTTCAAACTGGGGGAAATAATCTCAGCCAAACCTGCATCAGATGTGTGCTTTGGGATATCAGGCTGTACATTTGTTTTGATTTCAGAGTGTAGAGATTCAGAAGTTCTGTGTGGTTCCACAGTAGAGCTGTTTTTAGCATCCTGTAGCACAGTTTTGGTGGCTGTGCTAGGAATGAGATCTGATTTATGCACTTTGTTCTCTTAACTTTTGAGGAAAAGTGCTTTTCCTTTTTGTTGTAAAGTATTAAAATGAGTAATTTCCTGATCACACTAGATAACAGCTGAAGTGCAAACAAATCTTGAAGCATTCCTTACTTCACGTTAAAAGTTATGCCTGAATCCTATTTTAATTAAACTTCTCAAAAATCTGATGTTTAAGCATGAGGATTTTTTTTAATTGAGTAAATCATATTACTCTGTATTGCCTGTGATGGGAAATGTAAAAGGGATTCTGTGCAAAGCAGGGTGATCAATTAATGTCTGTGACCCTGCTCTCTGCTCCATCCAACACCTGTTCCACTGCAGTCATTCAGTCACTCTGGCCTCTTTGGACAAGATTTATTCGGGTGCTTCCTCCTTTCCATACATTCTTCTTGGCTGACTTGCAAGTGGAAAATGATCTTGGTTTAGATTCATCTTCTGTTTTACCAAAAATGCCCCATGAGGATAAAAACAAAAAAACAAACGGTGAAGGTGTTTACTTGCACTTTCATGGGAAATGTGTTAAATGTCAGTTGGATGGAGCAGAATAATTCACCTTGCACAGGTGGGATCACAAATAAAAGCAAAGAGTTGATTTCCATGGTTTCTCATCCTAACTTGCTGTGTCTCCTAGAAGGCGTAAAGACAGACACGAAGCCAGTGGGTTTTCAAGAAGACCAGATCCAGATTCTGATGAAGATGAAGATTATGAAAGGGAGAGACGGAAAAGAAGTAAGGGAACTGCTTATGGTTTTGGTGTGGAAAGAGGAGAAAAAGAGGGAGGGGGATTCACAGTCCTGTTTCATGGATTCTGTATTTCTCTGTCCTCACATGAGTACACTGTTAATTCTGAGCCTTTAGAATTAGTCTGGCATTTTATTACAACATCATATAATCCAGAAGACCGCTATTTTTCCATGGAGATAGATGGCAACCAAGTTATTTGTGAAAATACCTCTATTTGCCTTAGTTTGTAGATACTTGTTGTAAGTTTCTGCATGGTGCAGGTTCCAAAGAAGGGGTGAGGCATGACATAAAATCAGGCTGTGAGAATCACTGTCAAGTTTTCACTATTGCAGGCTTTCATTCCTGCATTTGTTACTTCAGTCCCCTTAGAGCTTGTCAGGTGATGTGATCAGAAATACATCATTGCATAAGCAAAATTAAGCTTTACTCTCTTTCAGCAACAAAGTTACAGTAAATAAATCAGGTTTGTTGTGATATCCTCCAAATGTGTTGTGTTCCATTTTGCTCATAGGTATGGGAGGAGCTGCCATTGCACCACCCACTTCTCTCGTTGAGAAGGACAAAGAACGTGAGTGCTCCAAAAACCACTTCTCTAAACCCAGCAGTGTTAATTTCTCACTCAACTTCCTGTTTGGTTAAGTCCTCCGGCTTTTCCCGTTGGAGTTTTTTGTAGCAGCAGTACATGAACAAGTTCTTTGTTGTTGTGGGGAGGCTGTGGGGGACCTGTGATGCTGCTTTGCTTCACATCTCTGTTCTGAAGGATTCTTTCTGTATTGCTGGACAAGTGGTTTGGCAAACTGGGCTCTTACCACCATGTGCAGCTACTCACTTCTGATGTGAAAGAATAAATGTCACAGGCAGGTTTCTCTGGATAGACTAGAAACCTCCACAGTGTGGAGGGGGAATTTTTCCATTGCTCTTTCCTTTAGGAGGTACTTAGTGAATGTCTTTTCTGAAGGAGTTATGCACTACAGGCAGAATTTTATGTGTTTTTCAGGGGTACAGTTTAGCTGAAGAGATTTGTGTGCAGTGGTGGTGTGAGGATCTTAGTTGTCCACGAGATGGCATCATCTTGCTTCCCTTTTTTTTTCCGTGCCTACCTGTTTTAAATTTTAAAATTGGAATAATTAGCTGTATATTGTCTACTTAAAAAAATAGTAAGAAGATTCTTATGCACACAAACGTTCCTTTGGGAGTCCTCATTGTATTTATGAGAATATTGAAAAATAAAAAAACCCCCACAGCTTAAGTGAATGAAACAGCAGTGAAAGCGTGTGATGTAAGTAAACATTCAAAACAGAAAGACATTGTTTTGAGTAAATAATTAAGAGCAATTGAGTGGTGTCAAGGAAAAGTAAATATAGGCTGGAAATAGTAGAAATATCCTTATGGGGAGAGCTTTTAAAATGTGACATAGTCATATTTTAAAGAAACCTTTATGTGGCTTCTTACTTGATGCTCAAATCCAGGCTGTAAGAAAACAAGAAAATATTGGTCCCATAGTCCAGTCCATTTGCTGTTTAAATAGGGATTGGTTTTCCTCATATGACATCCCCAGACTTCACATCTGACCTTTTATTTGATAAGATACAAAAGCTAGTGTAGAAGAAAATACTCTGAAATTAAGTCAGTCTCATCAAAGTCCATAAGTCTTTTCAAAAGTGATTTATTTATTTTTTTTAGGGTTTCTATAGGTTTGGTTTTTTTTTTTTAATTTTGCCATTTGACTTGTCAGTGAAAGGTGGTTTAATAATCCATCCAGTATAATTGAGATATCCAGATCCATCTCCATCCCCAGGAAGAGCTGCAGTTCAGAAATTCCCAGTGAGATGAGTTGCATTCATTTTTTTTTAATAGACTGGTTTCTCTTCTCTGCAAATGTGCAGTGTATTTTTCTTACAGTCCTTGGGCCTTGAGTTCTGTGCATTGATCCTTTTTTTGTCATAATTCTGTTCCTGATGAATGGGAGTTTGTCCTCTGGATAATCTCACTGTAGTGCAGGTGGCCTCTTAATGTTTATTTTATCCATTTAGTAAGAGGTTAAGAAGTGCATTATAGAGCTGTGGGAATCTATATCCAATGAGGAAAATCCAGAATAACTCAGATCTTGTTTCCGAGAGAGAGAAGTGAGGGGATGTTAAAACAGCACATGCAAAGGAAACATACTTCTGATTTAGATTTATATGGAAGACTTTTTTCATAGTTTGTTAAAATTTTATTGAAAAAAACCCAAGTGTGTTTGTTTTCTGCAGCTGTAGCATCATTCCCATATGAGGAGGAGTCGAGACCTCGGGCACCTTCTTCCAAAGCAGCAATTCCTCCTCCAGTGTATGATGAGCCAGAGAGACCTCGTTCCCCCACAGGACCCAGCAACTCCTTCCTCGCCAACATGGGGTAAATGAGCGACCTCTGCACATTTTGTGGGAAAAGGCATTGGAAGGTGGTGGAAACCAAAAGCTGAAACAGTTTGTCAGGAGAGAAGAGCACAACCCATTGCATGTATGTGGTTAGTCTGAGTTCAGAGAGTCCAAACTGGCAGGATACAGAAAAAATGTGTATCCTGGAAAAATCGAGGATTGACTGGATTGAGGGAAACACATCTGAGGTGGTTGCATTCAAGGCTGTGTTTTTAAGCCAGACTCCAGTATAGTGTTTATGGCCTGTATTTGGCCAAGCCAAACAATGCAGTATACTTGAAAACACAGGTGGCGCATTGGTTCTTCTAGGTTTCTTTTCCAGCTTTGTCTTAAATTTGCTGCATACCAGCAAACTGATATTTCAAATCATTTCAGCTCTGCTTTGTTCAAAAATTCAGGAGTGTATTTGCATGAATGTAGCAGCTGTGGCTGCAAATCTGCCCATTTACTGTCCTGCCTTGTATGTGATGCTTGTGTTACTACTGTGGAAACAAAGTGAAGATGAGTCTATAGCTAAAAACAGCTCAGAGACCTAATTTTTGGATTTCGTGGGGGTTTTTTAATTGTCCAGAAAAAGATAATCAAACTTGGTACTGTTGGACCAGCTTGTGCATTGTTGCCACCTCTAGTTAGCAGTACCATGGAACCTTCACTTCATTGAAGAAAGGGCTAAAAATCTGACCTAACCTGCCTCACTTTGACCACACAATTGGCTGTTTATTCTGTCCCTTAGTGTTTTAACCTTTCAGCATTACATAGCCATACTTTTTAGCCTTTTGCTTAGAAAAAAATCACGTAACTTGTAGTAGCTCTTGTGCTTTTTGCCCCTGCATAAGGAGATTTTAGGAGGTAGAATATTTGAGCGCTCAGCAGAAATGCAGTGTTAATGTTTTCTGGAAGAAACCTTTACTAACTGATGTTTTTTCTCTCTTTGCAGGGGGACAGTAGCTCACAAAATCATGCAGAAGTATGGTTTCAGAGAGGGCCAGGGGCTGGGCAAACATGAACAGGGGCTCAGCACAGCACTGTCAGTAGAGAAAACGAGCAAGAGGGGTGGCAAGATCATTGTTGGTGAATCTACAGAGAAAGGTAACTGTGTTCTACACCAAGTCTGTGAGAAATGAAGCTCCTGGGTTTTTGTTTACCATCTGTCCTTGTTGAAAACATTGGAGTTGGAAAAATGACTTCTATTTGTTCTTGTGGAAATTTATCTTTTTGCAAAGTGATCCCATATGCTTTTTTTTTTTAGCTCATCCTCCCCTTCCTCCATCAGCTGTCCTCCTTTAGTGTCAGGAAGCATCTTCACTTCCAGGGCTGATCCTGCTCTGCCCCAATGGCTTCCTCCCTCTCACGTCCTGTAGACATTGCTCTCATTTCCCTGCTCTTGTCTGATCTAGAGACTACATCCAGGCTTCTGAGTACAAGTGATGGAAGTCAGAAGACTTTTAGTCTTCTAGTTCTTATGAATTATTCTGAACTTATGAATTATTCTCCTCAAAGAAATAGTACATTGTCAATGTTCTTGCTTAATTCACATCATTGGAATTGATTTTTCTGCTTACTGTCATTCTCAGTAGCTACAAGTTGTGAATAACTGTTCCTCACCAATATGAAATGACATTTTGTGGCTTTTATTCCATTGTTTGATCAATAAGATTCTGATAAAAGTCCCTAATTGAGCTTTAATCATAAATTATTCCCTGATTTGCTGTTCTGTCTTCAAACAGAAACAGGAAAGAAGGCGGATTCCAACCCCTTGACTGAGATACTGAAATGCCCAACTAAAGTGGTCTTACTGAGGGTGAGTTGGGAGTAAGGGAACATGTCTTGGTGTTGGAATGTTTAAACCTCTGTTCCTGATACAAGACTCTACACAGTTCAAATGGTTCTGGCCTGCACCCACGTGGTGTTTTGTGTTCTGGGGAAGTGATGTGACTTCCTGGGGTACAAGCTGTGACTTTAAATCAGCACTGCTTTAAATTGTACAGTTCTCTTGTCCTAGGGACAGGGAACTGTTTCCTTCTGTAGCTCTTAAAGTACTGGTAGTCACAGTTCACAGAGCATCTGTGATTCGTGTACACAGTCACCTACACAGACTCCATCCAGTGAGCTGGGTTTATTCTTTGACTTTCAGAACATGGTTGGTGCTGGGGAGGTGGATGAAGACCTTGAAGTCGAAACTAAGGAGGAATGTGAGAAATATGGCAAGGTTGGGAAATGCGTCATCTTTGAGGTAAGAAATAATCTGTCTCTCTTTTTGGCTGCTCTGAAAGTAAACTGGGCACTTGTCCCTCATGACTGGTGTGTTACTGCCTAAAGCTGCATACATAGAAGATCTCTCAGGGTCCTTTACTGTGTTGGGATTCTGGATTTTCTGTAAGATACAAATTTCTAATAATAGGAACTGGGCAAAAATCTCTGAGCATTGTGCTTTTGGAATCTTTTTATTTCGTTCTTTTCGTTGCCTTTGTGAAGATCAATGTAAAACAGTATTTTTGCTACTGTTCTAATTACTTGTGGCTTAGGGTTTTTGATTTGTTTCAGATCCCTGGTGCCCCTGATGATGAAGCTGTAAGAATATTTCTAGAGTTTGAACGGGTTGAATCTGCCATCAAAGGTAGGATCCTAAATTGTGTCCTGTGAACCTCAGAGTTAACTTCTGTAGAGAGATTAAACAGTGTCAGTGGTCAGGCTGTTGAGTTAGAGATGTTTATTTTATTGAATTACTGCTTGCTGATCTGATCTTCGTTTCAATTCCAGCTGTTGTGGATCTAAATGGAAGATATTTTGGAGGCAGAGTGGTGAAGGCTTGTTTCTACAACCTGGACAAGTTCAGAGTGCTGGATCTGGCGGAACAAGTTTGATTTTAGAAATCTAGCTCAAGGTGTCATTGTTTTGGCAATCACGTTTTCAGCAGTAGGCTGGGAATAAAGAAGAGAAAAGTAGCTTTCCTAGCAAACTGGAAACAGGCCTCATTGAATGGATTTTACACATTCGTTGTGACTTACGTTTTTTTGTAATATAAAGCCCTTTGAAAGTAAGATTCACATCTGTGTGGTTTTGAATTGCACATTTCTGCTTACTGCTCTGGGGATCCTGGTTTTTTTGAGCTTTCAGATGACTTTGTCAAAAACCCACTGCTGAGGAGATGCTTTGTCTGTATTCCTGCTTTCTTTGTTCTGGTGCTTCATCATGGAGTCCCTGTGCTGGATCCACGATAAGTGTGAAGCTTTGGACAAGGACTGTGTGCTATGATCTTCTCTTCCCTGATGGTCTCCCTTAGAGTTAGAGCCTTGCTCTCCTGAGTCCTCATCTCTGCACACCAGTGATTTGGGTAATTGGACAGTTGCAGCTGGTTTGTTCTCCTGACTCCAGGACAATGCCTTCTGTGCCAGAATGGAGACTAAAATAATAAGGATTGAGTCTGTCTTCAGATCAAAAGAAAATCCATGTCTAATCCAGGGAAATAGAAAGAGAAAGGAGTTTAATGGGCTCTTAGCAGGAGCTCTGTGCTGTCAGGCAGTCTGTGCTGGGAATATCCAGGGATAACTGAATACAGATTATTAGGCAGGGAGATGGGAAACTCCTTCATGTATCTGGCCAGCTGTCACAATCTCACTTCCTCTAATTCACACATGGGCAACTAACTTTGTTTAATCATTTCAAACCTGGCATTTGCTCTTTCTGTGTATATTTCTATATCTGAGGTCAAATACCATCAGGGTTATGCTTTTTTTTCCTTTTGGGAAGGAGTGCCTGTGGAAGTTTTCAAAGTAGGTGGCCATGGAGGGAAGTTCTTCTATGAAAATCTGAAGAGTTGACAAACTAAACTACTAAACACTACTACTCTTACTTTTAACTTGATGTAAAATAGTACACAGCTCTCTGCTCCTGGTTTTATGTTTGCTTTTCGTTTGGGAACCGTATGTGACAAAGAGGTGGCAGGGGGTGACTCTGCAATGGTGGCAGTTGTCTCTGTGCCCCATTACACCTAGAATTGTGCAGATACTGAAATGCCTGGGAGCCCTGAGAGCATTTTAGCTGTTTGAAAGCTGATGCTGGATGTCTTCTTCCTGTTACACACAAGGACTGGGGGGAGGGGGGATAGACCTGTAGTTCAACGCTGTGAATATCTCCAGTTATTGCCCTTTTGTTGAGTTTTGGCCACAGATTTCTATGACAAAACCCTTGGGTCTTGTGTTTTGCTTATTTTGTCCACTTGTGTTCCGCCAACCTCTGTACAAACATTTGCTTGTAAAACGGAATTTTTAAAAAAACCTGGTATTTTACCTGCTGTGTGTTGGCTTCCTTACTCTGCTCTTGTGTTGTGCAAGGCCTTCCCTCAGAGCTGGCCACTTCTGCACCATGAGTTGGCTCTTTCTCTAATGCACCCTCACTGCAGCAGAGCTGAGGAACAGGCCTGACTCCAAAACCACAGGACTTGGGGCAAAAACAGAATCTAGATTCTGTTCCTGCCTCTGCTCTTCGTTTTCTCTTTGACTTCGAGCAACACTTCAAGGCCTTTGGTGCCGTGTAGTAAAACAGAGATGAGCCTGGTATGAATTAGCATAGGCTTGCTTGTAATACTCAAATAATTTGAGTGGCTGCTGTAGAAAGTTTAACCACTGGTAACAGATTTAGTGTGATCTGAGCTTGAAATATGACTTACCTTAAAGCAATGTGATTTATTTATGGCTCTTATTTCAGCAAATACCTCTTGAGTGACTAGGCTGTAAACATTTCCTGAAGTACACAGACTGGTTTTTGTGCCTTTAAGCAGCTGTTTTGCTTTTTAGCACCAGCTTCTGAGCTTCCAGTCTGATAACTTGAAGGTTTTCCATTTGCTGAGAATGGCTTTATTGGCAACTTTTGAACGATTTCGTTCTGAGAATCCTTATTGTGGTTGAAGACAGGGGTAAAGTTTATCCATGAAAATGTAGGGGAGATAGTTTATTCGTTTCGTATTTTGTGTAGGAGATTGATGCTATAAATGAGGTGTTTTTATGTACCAAGGGGACTCTAAAGAAAGCACACCTGAAGTGGAGGAGACCTACATCCCCTGAGTTCCATCTCTGGTGGGTGCTGTACAAACACATGACAGTGGAGCCAGGTGTGTAAGCAGGTGGCCACAGCTGATGCAAGCAAACACCTGCCCAGGTGTGGAAACCTGCAGAGCTTCGGACACTCACTGGGCTCTGAGGTGGTCAGACCTCGTTTGTCTCCTTAGCAGGAAGCATTTTTTTGCAAATGCACCTTCTCCCTGTTCTTCAACACTCAGTGTGTTGGCTCAGACTTCCTCAGGCACTGCAAATGCACCTTCTCCCTGTTCTTCAACACTCTCAGTGTGTTGGCTCAGACTTCCTCAGGCATGTTTGTATCTTGCAAGCCTTGAAAAATTTGGTTCTGAATTTACTTCTCTACTGGAGAATTGGCCTCCTCTGGAATCTTGCCACTGACTTCCATTTCTAGTAGTTTCTCAAATGACTTTTTATCTAACACCTCCAGCTCTTCCTGCTTACACATCCCTTTTTCTCCTCTGATTCATCAGTGCCCTTTCCAAAGGCTCAGCAGCACTTAATTTGGAGCTCTTTGCAGCTACCAAGTTTTATTTGGTGATTTGTCTTTACACCCTGGAAACTCTGCAGCCACCTCATTCTCTCATGTACGTACATGGTGACTGGTCTGAAGCAATAATACTTTGGTTTCTCTTTTTGTGTGGTGCCCTAAAAGGTTCTGATTTTACAGAAAATGAAGAGGATGATGGGCTGTTACGAACAATTGCTTTACTGGCAGTGCAGGATTGGTTATAGTGCTTCAGGTGAAGCACCAGGTATTTTTCAGGTATGATTTCCTAAATTTAAGCTTTAATTCCTTGGCTTAAGCACCTGTGTAAACGCTGTGTGATTCTGTAATGTATTGAACAACTGCATTTCCTCATGGGCTGCGTATGAACTGTTCATTGCTTCTGGGAATTCAGATTACATGCCTGCTTAGAGAGATTTGAGTGTCCTGAAGCAACCAGCAAGCTGAGAGGGACGTGTAGGACGTGTCAGCCCGGAGCTGAATGAGGTGCCCAGTGCATTAACAACCCTGAGGTCTTAAGGACAGGGATTTGTGCAGTGACATCACCGTTTGCTGCCCTGTTCTCTTCCTAATTGGGAACACTGGCTACTATTTTAACAGTGGGGATTTAGTGACTTGATTACTTTCCTAATTGTTACAACCCCAACGTGGTGTCGCTGAGCAGGAGCAGCTATTTCAGAGCCCATCATTAAGCACATAGGTTATGATTTGTTTTCTCACCTGCACTGTTCTGCACTTAACCTGTGTTGAATTTCACCTGTCAGTTTATCACTTTGCCTACTTGGTGTCAGACTGCCATCTGAAGTGAGATGGAGCTCGCAGGGAACATTTTTAACATTACTATTGTCAAAATTTAAGTTTGCTTTGCTGTTGTTATATGAAAGGTGAGAGTTGTTGCCCCACAGAACTTTCTGTCTGAATAGCCAGGGAGGGAGGGAGGCAGGTACAAGAAATATCTTGCCCAAGGACATGCAGAAGGTGGTTTGGAGAGTTGGGATTACACCCTATTCCTCTGTACTTGCAACTGTGCAACCAAAACCCACATTCCTCGTGGAGCTGCTTTTTATTTTGGCAACAGAAAATGGTCAATTCTCTTAGCCTTGAGCTTTGGATTCTGAAGCAAGTTCAGAAGGAGATGTAATTCATGTGCTGCCGTCTGTGTAAGTGGTTGCCTTAGGAGGGGTTTATCTGAAATCAAGCTCCTGTGGGAGATTTGAGTGTTTCAGGGGATTTTACCCTTCTGTGCAAGAGAAAATACGTGTTGTAACCTCATACAGTTTTCTTAAAGATAGACAAATATGGAAGGTTTCAAAGAGGATCTTAAACTCTGAGATCCTTCTTGCTCCACAAGCAGAAGTCCAATGAGGGAGTGAGAACTTCCAGTCCTTACAGCACTTGGTGCAAGAGGCCCTGAGCAAGACTAAGATTCACCCTGTGTTTCATTGAATTAAATCCCATGTTCGTGCCTGGGATTGCCTCTCCCTAGGTACAGGACCTGGCACTCCTTTTTGAGCGCCATGATGTTCCTGCCAGCCTCTTCCCAACCTGCCCAGGTCCCTCTGGGTGGCAGCATGACCCTCTGAGGCTGCTGCCACTCCTCCCAGTTTATGTGATCTGCAAGTTTGCTTTAATTAAGGTGTTAAAGAGGACTGGACCCAGCATTGACACCTGTAGTTCACCAGCAGCTCCTGGCCTCCAGCCAGACCCTGAGCCACTGATCACTGGGACCAGGCATTCAGACAGTTTTTGGTGTCTGCTCCTGCAGCTTCAAGAGCTTCTTTGTGAGGAGGTTCTTACAGGACATAATGTTTGGAAGTCTTACATGAGTCCAGGTAGACAGTACCCACAGCTCTCCTCTGCCAGGCCAGTCATTTCATTTCAAGGTTATCAAGTTGGTCAAACATGACTTCCCCCTTGGTGAATCCAAGCTGACTGCTACTGATGATTTTCTTGTCCTTCATAAAAACAGTGTCCAGGATTAGCTACTCACAGAATTGCAGAAATTATTTTAAATTCTCTAAAAATTGGAAGAGAGCAAGAACATCCACACAGCTGGGGGCCATGTATGGATGCATTTGGCACTGGTAACGTGTTCCTAGCTGGGTGCAAGATTAACCCTATTCCTTTCCCCAAAAAAGCAGGAGCTGCTTGTGATCATGGAGGACTTAGTGTTGCTTACAAGCACTTTCTGTAGCAGTAAGTTCAGCACTGTAATGATTGAGTCCTTAGGGAAATTCCTCCCTTCAGGTGATCAGGCAGTTGTCCTTAAAGACAAACAGGGATTGATTGTGATTAGCAGTGTGTGCTCTGCTAATTTGCTGTCACTGAGCAATGAGAAGACACAGCCAGATTTGGATTTCTGCTGTGCTGCTCTGTGGAGATGTAGGTTCTTCATAGATGGGTTTGAAAGTAGCACCTGGGCTTTGGAATTTTTTTGGTGTGTTCTATAGACAGGACTTTCAATAAAAGACTGCCCTGTGATTTTATTCAAGCTGTAGAGCAGTTAAAGAGCAATCCCAGTGCCTTTATCATCCATCAGTCTGGTTTATCCTCACACACCACCACTGACTTCTGGTTGTGACTGTAGAAGGGACTTCTGGAGTCCAGCTGGAGATGGTCAGGCAGCTCCTGGCAGGACACATGGCCCTTTTGTGTTTAATATGTGAACACAGATGGTTTTTACCTGTGATGTAGTTTAGTGGACAAATTCACCTGCTTTGCCTTGTTTTGAATCATAAAATCAAAGAATGGTTTGGATTGGAAGGGACCTCAAAGACCATCTAGTTCCAAACCCCTGCCCTGGGCAGGGATACTTTCCACTAGACCAGGTTGCTCAAAAATGAACATTTTTCTGAAAAGACTTTAGTGACATTTCCTGCTTCACAGAGGATGACAGGATTTTTTAAGGATGCAAAACCTGGTAATTATATGAGTTGCTCATAACATCAGCCAGAGCTGACAAGCCTTAACCCCTGGGCAGCCCTGGATGTAATCATAGTTACCCATGCCTTGTGTCAGGAGCAATAAAGGAGTAGCTGCTCCTTTTTCCTCCTCACTGAAGGATTTTTTAACTCTGAAACTTCTTCTAAATGAGTGCTTTTTTATTTCTGCAGGTCAGTGGGTTAGAAGTGCTGCTTGCCTTGAATGTCCAGCATGATTTTACCTCCTATTTACTGCAAAAAAATGTTTTGTGTCACTTGAGATGCAACTCAGCAAGTTAGTGGCAAGGAGAAAAAAACTGCTGTAAAATCTGCAGGACTTTCAACTGCTGGACAAAAAGGTGGGCAAACCTAAAGTCTTTCACTTCTGTTCCTGAAGAGAGAAAATGAATGACAAACTCCCTGTGTGCCTGTGTTTGGTAATTTAACCAGAAATGTGCAGTAGCTAACAATAAATACGAATGTGGTCCTGTTGTCAGCCGTGCTCCTTTAGGGATCTTGCTCCCTGTTTGTGTCAGGTGGGGTTGGGTCTTGCTGGTGGCTTTTTGTCCACAGGTGCAAACACAGCTTTCCATGCCATTAAGAAAAAGCCTGTTTGAATGGGGGGAGAAATGGGTATTGAAGAGGAAAAGGTGCAGTGGAAGAACAGGCATGAAAGCCAAAGGAAGCTCTGTAAGCTGAACAAGGCATAGTGTGCGTGCTCCTGCAGAGGTTTCCTCTCATCCCCCGATTCCTGATCCCTGTTGGGCTCATGGTTGTGGCTTTATGGCTTTTCCTCTTTTCTTTTTAGCATCAGGAAATGGGGAAATCCCAGAGCACAGCGTTGTTAGTATAGAAATGTAAGAACACAGCCTAATGTCTTGTGTCCAAACAAATGTCTGGTGTCCAAACCCCGAGCTTTCAGCCCTGTAGCTGTGGGCACCAGGGGACAGGGCACAAATGTCCTGCTCCCACCAGGCCCTGCCTCCTGTGCAGGACATCCCCCTGCCCTGCTTTGGCAGCCCCAGCAGCTGTAGCACATGCTTAAAGCCCAAGACACCCTCAGCTCTATGGAAAACAGGATCTTTCCCAGGAAGATGCCTAACCCTTTCCTTTCTTCTCTCCCGCTTCTTATTCCTTCTCTGGGAAGAATGTGGGCTTTTTTCAAAGCAGCTTTCAAGCATCTTGCCACTTCACAGTCCTTGAGTTGTTTTTCCTCTCCCAGTCTCTGAGGTGTTGATCTCTGGCCTCCATTTGAGAGCTTGCAGCAAGTCAACAGCTCAGGAATCCACATGGTCCTGCCAAGACAAAGGTCTTCAGCTCATCTTGGGTTTCTCCACCTTCTGCCGCAGGCACAAAGCTGGGTAGCACTTTTGGACTTCTCTGCTTTGAACTTGTAAAACTTGTATAGCAACTGTGAACCAAAGCTCAAATGATACTCTGGCAAAACACACCGAGCTCCTCTTGGGAGGATGGGAAGTGAAAACTGGTGGGGTTTTTTGTTTTTCCACTCTGGGAAAGTGCTGGGTTTGTGCAGTTGCAGAGACGCAGAGTTACCACTGGGAGAGGATGTGAGCTGGAGCAATTCCCGATGTCTTGTCTTCTCTCTTTGTAGGAGGGGGTGTTGCACTCGAACAGCAAAATTTAAAGACCTTTCCAGGCAATCAATCCTGCAGCAATGAAGTGTATTCAAACTGGGGTTCAGGGATTTGCTTCAAGCCCAAATTTCATAGGAAGATCCATCTCCCTGCACCAGTTACAGCCCTGCCCATCATCCCATGTGACACAACTCCATTGCATCCAAAGACACTGTCCCAGAAGTATCACATTCACCTGCAAGGACTCAGCTCTTCTGAGGAAGTCGGGAATTTAGGGCTAACAAGGAAATTAAGTTTTGAAAATGTCTTCAGCTATGACATACTAGTCACGCATTTCCTCCCCTTTCTTCACTTGGATTTCTACCTGATCATTTAAAAGTATTTTGCTTTGTTTTATTTCTATCCAGCAGGCTGATTTATTCATGGGCAAAGCCTGATGGGTTTTGCTTTTCCTGCAGTGTTGGGGAACATAAAAGCCTGGAAACTTGAGGCTGCTATCAGCTTTTATGTTAAAAAATAATGGTGTTGGCATCATAAAATCAATACATCCTTTTTTTTCCTGTTTTTAAAAAAAAGGGGGGAGTTAACTGCATGGCAAGGATTTGCCTTAGCAATCCTGGACTGTGTGAAATAGAATTGATTATCTGTCACTCTTGATGAATCAGAAGAAGGATGCAGATGTTCCTCCAAACGTGACATTTCCTCTTCAGTGCCAGGTGGGTGTGTGGTAGCAGTTCAAAGCCACAGAAATCAATGGAGAAGGGAAACTGAGTTTCCTGCATGGAAAGAGCAGAATCAAATTTAGAAGCCTGCTGGAGCTGGCAGCAGCAGAGAAGCCAGGAAGGTTTGTACCTGGCAGCTGCAGTAACTACTGCCTGCAGATCACCCCTGGGAAACACTGTCTAGTTCTTTCTCTCCAAAACCCAAAAGCTGAAAATTGTGCAGAACAGGAGACCAGGATCTGGAGCTGTGCAAGGCACCAAGAGCACCTGGTCACAAAATGGTTTGGGTTAGAAGGGACCTTAAAGATCATTCCAACACCTTCCACTATCCCAGGTTGCTCCAAGCCCTGTCCAGCCTGGCCTTGGACACTTCCAGGGATGGGGCAGCCACAGCTTCTCTGGGCAACCTGTGCCAGGGCCTCAGCATCCTCACAGGGAAGAATTTTTTCCTTATCTCTAATCTAACCCTGCCTTCTGTTAGTTTAAAGCCATTTGTCCTTGTCCCAAGTCTTTGACCTGCATCTCTCTAATCCAATCTTGTCTCCACACCTTTATAGAGCACCTAATCTTTGTGATATGAAGATAGCAGCACTAATACCAGAGGTTAATAAAAGTAATCTCCCTAGGTCAGGCTACAGTGTACAAGGGGGGGTTGGCTGTAAACTCTCCAAAAGCTCACTGTTCCCAGTCCCTTCTGCATCTTAAGCCCTGATGACCCGGCTGTGTTCTCTGTTCTCCCAGCAGGAACAGGCCACGAGCCTCTCTGCAACTTTCCCCTGCTAAATCTGCAAGGCTGAAGCATCAGGCTGGTGGTCATGTGGGGAGAGCATGTGGGGAGAGCTCATTGTGAGAAAGGGAGCTGGGCACCAGTGTCTGGCTGCTGGAGTGTGGGGAGATCAGCAAAAGCCTTGAAAACCTGAGCACGGGCTGAAAACAGAAGTGTAATGGTCAGTGCCTGGTCACCTTGAAGATTGGCTTAGGTGTGACTGCAGCAGCTCAGCCAGGGAACAGCTGAGCAGTGGGAAAAGGGGCCTGATGCTGATGGGGAAAGCAGCACCTTCAGGCAATGTGTAACCAGGGGAGGAGGAGAAGAGCCTGCCTGAGCACTCTGATGTACGTGCCTGGTCACCTTGAAGATTGGCTTAGGTGTGACTGCAGCAGCTCAGCCAGGGAACAGCTGAGCAGTGGGAAAAGGGGCCTGATGCTGATGGGGAAAGCAGCACCTTCAGGCAATGTGTAACCCAGGGGAGGAGGAAAAGAGCCTGCCTGAGCACTCTGATGTATTATAAAAGGACAAAACAGAACTTTGCAAGCCAGATCAATCATGTAAGAAGATCCCCTGGTGTACCCAGCAATTCCCAGCACCCTCGTCTTCCTTGGGTTTGTGCCATGCAAGTCATTCCAAATATTATAAATATTTCAAAGGAGTTGTTTGCATTCTTATTTGCTTGTAGAGTACTAGCCCTGCAGTGAAGGAGATCCCTGTGACTGATTCTCAGGCTAAAAGCACTGACATTCCTGTCTCACACTGCTCCCACCCATTATCTCGCTAACTGGAAAGGGAGACCAGTTCAATACTGATTTCCTGGCTGGGGATGTGCAGGGCAGCTCATTTCATCCCTGTGCCCCTTGATGCAAAGCCTGATTGCGCACACAGATGGATTCAGTGCAAGGTGGGGAAGGCAAATTAAATCTCCATCCTGGATAAAGAGGTTTTTCTGGGCTTAAGGATGAAGTTGAGGGAAAAATTCTTCCCTGGGAGGGTGCTGAGGCCCTGGCACAGATTGTCCAGAGAATATGTGCTTGCCCCTGGATCTCTGGAAGTGTCCAAGGCCAGGCTGGACAGCACTTGGAGCAACCTGGGATAGTGGAAAGTGTCCCTGCCCATGGCGGGGGGTTGGAACTGGATGAGCTTTAAGATCCGTTCCAACCCAAGCCATCCTAGGATTCTATGAAATATGCAGCCTAAACCTGGGAGAGCAGTAAAAGGACCCTTTTCCAGGTCAGTTCCAACTAAACAACCCCCCTGAAATATTAGCCATTAAATTATACTTTTGTTTCCTTTGGAGACAGCTTCCTACAGGACACGGCTGGGAGCGCTGGTAGCAACCATTGAGGCTCCAAGTGCCTCTCCCACAGAAACCAGCACTTGAGAAGATCCCAGGAAGCTTTCTGGACCATCCCTCACCCCTGGGGCACAATCAGTGCTGGCTGAAACCCTTCCCACCGTGTTTGCCCAACCTGTTCTGAAAACCTCAAGTGATGCTGAGCCACTGCCAGCCTCTCTGGCCATGCAGCCTGGCATTTGTGCTCTGCCAGGAGGAGAGATGCTCTGATTTCACTGTCCTGGACCACAGTTCGTTTAGTTTCATCTGAATCTTATTTTGGGACCACCTTGATTCTCAGTAATTCTTTTAATTATGACTATTTTTACTTTTATGTTGTTCTTTTTAGATGCCAGACAGAAATGCTGTTGAACTGTGACTAAGGGGTGAAGATCCCCATATATCATGTTTGAAATCTTCTCTGCTTCTTTAAACTGCCTGGCACTACTGAGATGCCTGAGGTGCTTTCTGTGGGTGAGACCCAACAGTATCTGATTTAGGGAATGATGCTCTGACTCCTTGGAAGCTGGTTTCTGGAATTTTCTGGAAAATGGAAAGCAGATGTGTGGACAGCAAGGACAGTCCCATCTGAGATCTTTCTAGGTCAATGCACAGAATAACTGGAGCAAATCCCAGGGCAAGGACCAGGTGACAGAAGCACCTTAATGTGGACCTGAACCATCATCCTCTAATACATGTCTTGGTTGCAACTATGAAACTCTGGGATGCTCCAGCTGGGCAGTTTTTGGAGCTGAAGTTGCATTGTCCAGGCAAGATCAGTGTTGCAGAAAAAAAACATCCGAGGAGTTAAGCCCCTTCCAAGGTGTGCAGGCACTGAGCAGGATGTTATGGACAACAAACTTGGACATGAGCACCCAAACATGGATTTGATTGGTAAGACACTCATTTTGGGTCTAACTCTGAGTATATTGGATTAAGTTTCTTTTGCCAAGCCTTGGAATCATGAGCTGGAAATACCCTTCTGGAGATGAACTGCTAATCTGCATTTATCCTGGGACATAAAACTGTAAAAATCTGGTTTTGTGTTTTGTAGAGAGCTGAAAGCTCATCACTCCAAGGAATTTCACTCTTTTGCCAGAGCAGAGGACTGGGTTAGAGCTGAGGTGGACCAACAGAGCTCCTGGGTCATGGTGCCCTGGCCTTGGGCATGACTGGGGTGTCCTTCCCTTCCACCTGCCTTAAATTTTTCCAGCCTTTGGCCCTTTAAGGTTACTAAACATCCTGGGAAATTCCATTTTTAGATGATTTTTCCCCAAGGAAATGGTTGCCTGCTCAATTAGCTTGGGCAGACCCCCAGCCTGTCCTGCTGTGTTTCCCAGGGGCAGGGCATAAACCAGCTGCTGTAACTGGTTCCAGTCACTGGAAGAAGCCCAGCAGCCCGTGCCATCAAATCTTGAGCACTTCTGTTCCTCACATGGTGCTGGGCCTCAGGAACATCTCCACGTGCATCAGCCAACACTCCCTGAGCAGGACAGAGGCAGCAAAGCCATGTAAGACATTGATGTCCCTGTCCCTGCCATCCCTGCTGCAGCCACAGCTCTCATAACAGCCTGGGGGGTGTTTTTTTGGAGTGCTCCTCACCCACTGGCTTAAACAGGTTTCTCCAGTGGGGGTTAAGCCAAACCTGGCAGACTTTACCCTGGGGAGGATGAAGAACACTCACCTGGAGCATTGAGGTGGTCTGGATGGGGCTGGAGCCTGCAGGAGATGGATGGGGAGGCTTTAGACCACACAAGGGATGGTTTGAGGAAAGTCTTGTTGACTCCAGGAGGAGTCCAGTTTTGCAGGGAGCAGAGACACAGCGTGGAGCTCATGGTATCGCTGGCAAGCACCACGGGGAAAGGATGGGGTCCAGTCATGCACAGTTCAAAGAGTTTCTCTTGAACTACCTCCAAGCCAATGTCTCTTTCTACTTCCAGGGAGGGCATGAAGGAAGCACAGTAAAAATAAACAACCCTCCCCAGTTCAAATGCTCCACCTTCACCTCCTGCTGCAACCCGAGCTCCAGAGAGCTCCCAGGCTGACACGCACACAGACCTGATGCTTTTCCAAAGCTGATGGCTCATCCCAGCCCTGTGATGCCAGGAGAAGGGTATTTGCTCATCCTCAGGATCCAGCACAGCAGGATCTGAACTCCCAATTGCCTGTGCAAGGGCAGGAGATGCTGAACAGGGGGATCTGAATTTCTGACACCTTTGTTTCTGAAGCAAGTGTGTGTTCCCAGCTTGTCCCAGTGCCACCACAAAGAAGATGGGGTTGGTGCTCTGATGAGTTCAGAAATTGCATAAGTGATGCAGGAGGCCCAAATTCCATTTTCACACTCACATCCATTACACTCAGTTCTGTACTGGTCCTACAAAAAAAAACCCCACCACACATAAACTCAAGAACCCTGTCCCGGTACCTTCCACCCCTTTCTAAGGCCACCAGCTCCTTGTCCTGTTCCTGTCACCTCCCTCCCAGCTCTGCTGTCTCCGGGAAGTGAAGGGTTAAAAGCTCTGAAACTGCAAGAACTTCCTCCCTTCTGCAGTGCCACCCTCGGAATGACGCTGGTTTCTGCCGGGCTTTGCCCAAGTATGTCCGTTTCCTTCTGAAAGAAGAAGGAGGAGGAAGGAAAGAAACAGAGATACAGAAGAAATACATATTTTATATTTATATATCTAAGAGGAAGCGTTCGCGGAACCCAGTAGTCCGAGCGCAGCCCTGCCTCCTCCCGCTCCATGCCGTTCCGCAAAGGTAGGGCTGGATGGGTGGGCAGCATCCCGGGATGCTCCCCCGCAGCGCCGGGACCGACCTGGGGATCCAGGGATGGGTCCGTGGCCCGGGCTGTGCCTGCTGCAGGGATGGGAGATGGGAGCACCGAGCTGTGCCCGGCTCTGCCGCACCGCCGGCTCAGGGGGAGGATGGGGGACACCCCTGAGGTTGTGTGTGGGGTGCGTGTGCGTGTTTCTGTGCAGCCTGGTAAGGGCAACTGTCCCCTCTCCGCCCTCCCTGGGGGGTTCTTCGTCTGTTCCCGGGCGAGGGGAATGAGCTGCTCTGGGCGGTGCAAGGGCTGAGGACGGAAGGCAGCAGGATGTTTCTGGGCAGGGGGTGCTGCTGGGGGCTGGCTGGGGCGATGCAGTCTGAGAACTGGCGACCTGCGAGCATTTGTGTCCTTGGGAGGTGCTCGGCTGAGGGGCTGGGAGCAGAGACTGGGGAGGTAAAGCAGCTTTTGAGGAGGGTACCTCACCTGCGCAAGCCCCTTCCGTGCCGTGGTGCCCTCGGATCTGCGCCCCAAACCATCTCTTTTCCACAGAGCTCCATCCCAGCAGCTGGCAGAAATCCCCACTTGCCACCCCCTGGCTTGGCGGTGTGGGCAAGAAGCACCCAATATGGGACCTAAAGCTCTGATGGGTGCTCCTGTGCTGCTGTGGATGAGTTTTCCATCCTCTCCGAGCCGCTGTGAAGCAGAGACTCTTAAATGTCACCTCCTCCTCTTTCCAGAGGGAAGTGCGGGCACGGTGGGACACAGAGTGGGATGCTTGTGGTGGTCCCTTTTCCCAGCTCTACTGAGTGGGGAAATGGAAGGTAAAAAGTCTTCTCCGTGAGTCAAAAAAGCCAGGGGAGGCAGGGTTAAGTCGGGACGTGCAAGGACACGGGGAGAAGGTGCTGCTCAGCATCGCACACAGGTGCTTTGGCCAGCGGGCAGTCCTGTGCTGGGGCAGGGACCGAGATGTCACCCGCTGGGACTGGCATGGCATCGAAGGGCAGCAGGGAGGGAATGAAATTGGCGCGGAGAGGGCTGGAGTTGTTTTTGTCCCCTCTCCCTGCTCTGGGGAGGGTGTTTCGGGGGTGAGGCATCGCCCGCGGTGATGCTCACAGAACCCGTGTCTCCGGCGCCGAGGTTTCTGTTGCCTTTTAAGGCTCAGCGGAGCGTGATGTGGTTCACACCCTCGCATCTTGACAGCGCAGCAGACTGCAGGGCTCGATTTAATTTTAGGTGATAAACGGATTAATCTGGAGAAGAGGGAGAGGTGCTGGGGGTGGGCGGTGGGAGGAAAGCAGAGTATGACGCTTTGAAAGCGCTGAGCCCTTAGTGGGAAGCAGGGAGAGACCGGGGGAATTTCCCCTGTTGGAGGGCAGCTCCCGTGGCCCAGCTGCAGCCCCAGCAGGGGTAGAAATGACGGGCAGGTCTGCAGCACTTGGGGACACATGGTGGATTTGCAGCAGTTGATGCTTTTCCATGCGGCCCTGCCCAGCACACCTAAACTGGGGAGGACCCTTTTGCTGGGACACCGTGCTGTGCTTGTCATCGCTGCCAGACACGTGGGCCACAGCTGACCTGCAAATCCTCGCCAATTCGGTCCTGCAGCCATTGTGCCACCGTCGCAGCTCGTCTGTCTACAAACTTCCTCTAGAGGTCAACCTTGAAGTGCCAGAGCAGCTTTCAGCTGCTCCGTGCATCAGCCTGCAGCTCCAGAGTCTGAGATGGCAGAGGCCAGTGGGGATGGGTTTTGTCCACAGCTTGTGTATTTTAGGAGAAATTTTGTCACCACAACAGTTGTCAAGGACTGCAAAAGTGGTGCCTGGGGAAGTGGTGGAGTGACCATCCCCGGAGGAATTTAAAAGACATGTAAATGTGGCACTTGGGTACATGGTTTAGTGGTGGCTTAGCAGTGCTGTGACCCGGCCGCAAACTTTAACCCCAGCTCAGAGCATCCCGTTGGGCTGGTGGGACCCCACATCACCAGCCCTGCCTGGAGCACTGCTCAGTGGCTGCTGCTGGGCTGCCTGGGCTTCCCAGGAGCACATCCATAAGCCACCAGGCAGGAGGGTTGTGGAGAGCATGGCCTTGTGGCTGCCCTTCAAAAGCTGCCCACAGCAAGCTGTGTACATCCTTAGTTTACAGGAGAGTTAGGCATGAAGATATTTTCCTTCTAGTTCAACTTGGTGCATAAAAAGCCTTGCTTAAGGTGGTGGCTTCAGCTGGGTTGGAATCTGGCTGTGTTCCTGACCCTCCCAGAAGAATATGGAGGCTCCAGGCAGCTCAGCAAGGAGGCTGAGCCTTTACTTTGGAAGCCTTTTGGGAACAGCATCTCACCTCAGGGCTTCCTCACAGCCACCCTGATGCAGGGTGCAAAGAGGAGGCTCTGCCCAAGGGCTGCTGCTCTGCAAACCCCTGGTAGCTTGAGGCACAGGGAGCCTTTGAGATGAGCATTTTGGAGGCTCTCAGCTGTCTTTGCACACCCCTGCATGTGGAAATGGAGCACCCTGTGGAGCAAATGCAAACTCCACCCTGTCTTTGCCGGTTTCTCACTACTTGCAGCTTTGGCATCACTTTCCCGTGTCTTCCTGAGAGGTCTGTGTGAAATCCTGGTTGTCTTGGCTCTGTTCTGCCTCCTTTCTCCTTGGGCATCACAGCCAGTGGCATTGCCCCAGGATCTGCACTTCATGTTTGTATAACAGCTGCCATTTAGCAAGGCATTTGGCAGTTTCAGATATTAAAGAAAGGTCTTTCTAGCAGGGATGCTCAAGGACAGCCAGGAGTTATGAGCTTAGGACAGGAATTAATTTCTTCCAGCATTGCTGCATCAGCTGGGAGCACTGGAGAGAGCCCTGCTCCCCAAGCAGTGCCATTACCCTGGCAAGGGCCTGTCTGTGGCTGCAGCTCTGCTGGCAGGAGGTGTTGGGAGCTTTCACCTAAAGTACCCTTCCTGAAAAATATGATTTAATTACTGCAGCTGACGCAAGGAAGCCTGGGAGTGTGCAGGTGATAAGCTGGCAGGACATTGCCAGCGAGCAGGACATTTGTCATCTGTCAAAGGACAAATGAAATCCTGGGGCTGCTGGCTGGGAAGGAGCTGGAGATAAGACTGAAAGCCAGCGAGCAGAGATGGAACACATGATGATAGAAGCACAGAACAATTCAGGTTGGAAAGGATGTAAAAGATCACCTAGTTCCAAACCCTCTGACAGGGCAAGGACACCTTGTACTCGAGGAGGTTACTCAAAATCCACTCTAACCTCACCTTGAACACTTCCAGGGAGGGGGCATCCACCACCTCTCTGGGCAACCTGTGCCAGGGTCTCACCACCCTCACCATAAAAAATTTCTTCCTTATTTCTGATATAAATCAACCCTCCTTCACCTCAAAAGCATCACCCCATGTCCTGTTGCAACAGACCCTGCTAAAAAAACTGTTCCCATATTTCTTATAGGTTCCCTTTAGGCACTGGAAGGGGCTCTAAGGTCTCCCACGAGCCTTCTCCAGAGCAACCCCAGCTCTCCCAGCCTGTCTCCATGACAGAGGTTGTCCAGGTCTTGGAGCATCTCCGTGGCCTCCGCTGGACTTGCTCCAGCAGCTTCACATCCTTCTTATATTGGAGACCCTGAGCTGGACACGGGGCTCCAGGTGGGGTCTCACGAGAGCGGAGTGGGGCAGAATCCCTCCCTCTCCTGCTGTTCTCACTGCTTTGTACGTTCTGTAAGCAGAAGTTATGACATTTCCTGGTCTCATTTCTGCTTGCTGAGGTCAAGGAGGCTCTTGTTAGCAGGAGCAGAGGTGCCTTTTGCCCGTGAGCATGAAGGGAAAGGGCAAGACTATGCCACATCCCGGCACTGCAATTTCTGCTGCCTGTCCCCTGCTCCACCGAGCACTTCCTTGCTGTCCCAGCTCCTGCAGTGACTCAGATTACAACACCCCCTGATGGGAAACTGCTTTTGCAGAATGGTTACAGCTAAAGGTGGAGAACTGCCTTTCTGCAGCTCTTTTCAGGTTTTGGAAGGGATAATCTTGTCACTTCTGGAGGCTTTCTGGCTTGCTGGCAATTCCATGCAAACTCACATGCTGCTGCCTTTGCCGGTCACGTCACTCGTCGCTCCTCGATGTCGTGTCTTCCTGGCAGCCCTGGAAAAGTTTTTATCCAGCATTTCCTGTCAGAGGTACTGGACAGGATTTTTAAGCACTGATGGGCTGTACACATGATGCAGAGAAGCCATGTGAGGAGTCAGGAGCTGCTTGAGGGGGATCCTGCCTGCTGTAGCTCCCTGTGGGGACTGTCCTGGTGACGGCAGCACCGTGGGTGTCTGCTCAAAGGGCAGGGAGGAAATGTGTGGCAGAACTGGCCCTGGCTCTCCTGACTCACTGGCTCATGCCTGAGTCAAACCATTGCCTTGTTTTCACTGAACACCTTTCCTGGAAGGCTGGAAATCCCCTCCTGTCCTGCTTTGCCCCCTGGCCTATGTTGCTCACTGTGGTATTTTCCTTCTGGCTCTCAGTTTCATTTCATCCCCTTTCACCTCACCAGCCTCTTGAGCCAAAGGACCCAAAAGAACAGGTGTCTGTGCCCCCATCACACCCCTCCCAACACCTCCCTGCACTTCCAAGAAAGCCCTCCGTGAGCACGACCTTTCCGCTGCCCCTTGGCCCTTGCACTTTCTTTAGCATTTATGGCCACTCACAGGGAGTTTTTAATGGATTTCAGGGTCACCATGCCCGGTCTTGTTTCCATTGGTGCTCACAGGGTCATGAACAACCGAGCAGCAGAGCCCACCACGTCTCCTGGTGCTGGTGCAGGGGGGCAGATGCCAGGCTGTGGTGGGCAGGTGGGACAACCTTGGCTGCCACCAGCTGCAGGTTGGAACCACCACTCCACTAGAAACATTTGTAGGAGGTTCCTAAGGGCTGTGCAGCTCTGTGAGGTCCAGTGGGATTTTTGAGACCTACTCTGTGTTCTTATCACTCCCCAGAAACCAGCTGGTGGGGAGAGATATGGGTTATCAGCACCTCTCAGACTTCCCGAGTCTGGGAATTAAACCATGTGAAGCTATTGAAGGTATATCCTCATGTCCTAACCTGGGAGCAGGCAGACACACCTATAACCTGCCCTGCCAGGGTCAGCGTCCCACCAAGCAACTCAGGATGCTGGAAAACCCCTCCTTTTGGTGTCCTGCCTCCCTCCTGCAGGGATGGGGAAGGACTCTCCATTGCTGTATTTCCAGCCACCAGCTGAAACCCAGGCTCAGTGGCAGTGTCACACAGGAAAGCAGCTCAGATTGGGCTTGGGCTTCACCCCAGTGCTCAAATCCCACCACCAACACCCCCCAGACCCCTTTTCCACCTAGCATCCGACCATCCTTGTGCCAGCGGGGGTCTGTGCTGGCAGAACTGCTTTCCCTAACACACCCTCTGTGATGGAGAAATTGATCTCAGCACAAAACGGCTCCAAAGGCTTTAAATCAGATGACCACAGGTGTTTTTCATGGAGGACGTGGGAGGATTTCAAAACCAGCAGCCGGCAAGGTGTGATCCCTGTTTTCCTGGTGCGTGCGTGCAGGCACACACAACTCTGCAGGGCACCTGATCTATTCCCCATCATAACTACATTTTAAGGCTGGGGAAAAAAAAAAAGGGATGGGACACAGGCCCCAGCTGGGACTCAAGATCAAACCCACACAGATTTAGATTTCCTTTGTGTTTTCCCCTGGAGAATTCCTTGTCCTGGCAAGAGGTATTAGGATTCCACTAATACTGGGACAGCATATCTTGTATAAACCTTAAATAATTCCTTGCTGTAAAGAACAGCTATTACCTTCTCCACGCCATCCTTTTCCAGGCCAAAAGCTATTCCACAGTCTTCTCCTTCCTGGAGAACAAAATCACTCTCATTTTGTGCTCTCCCATATACCCCATTCTGAAGACATCTCCTTGGTATTGCCCACCATGTCCCATCCCAGATTAAACTTCTTCCCAAAAGAACAGGGCCTGGAGTGAGATGTGCCCTGCCTTGGTGCTGAGGAACCAGAACCATCCAGTCCAGAAAACCCAACCTCCTGCATTTTGTATGCCACCCTCTTGCTAAAACATCACGGAATTGGGCTTTCTTTTTTATATATTAATAATAATAATGATAATAATTTTCCCAGGGACCTAATGCTGTTCATTCAGAACTGACTGCTGGGACCTCTTTGTTCCCCCTCTCCCCAGTGTCTTACTCCTCATTGGATGATTTCCAGCTTTATCAATTGAGGCAGGGGAAACTGAGGCACAGGAGGGTGCAGAGATGGGCTGGAGGCTGCGCTGACAGTGCCTTTAGCTGCTCTTATCCATGGATCCAGCTCTCTCTGCACCAATCCTGGCTGTGCCGGAGCACCCTGAGGTGTGTTCCCTGTGTAGGTACATTTGGGGAGGGTGTTACCGGTCCAGACCTCATTGTAGTGCAGTGCAGAGCTTCCAAACCAGCCCCTGTGGGCAGGAGCAGGGTGTAAAAACCGCACCTGGAGAGATGTTGATTTGGGTTGGAAATCAAGGAAAGTTTTCTCCTGGAAAAGATTATGTGAGGACAGAGGGGAAAGCTGAGACCGACCAATGTCGCCTTGTGAAATGGTTTGGGGAGAAACGATGCTGCTGGGGAAGGGGTGATGGGGACGGTGATGGTAAATCCACGGGGGAAAAGGAGGTATTGCCGTGTCCTTGTGCAGCCCCGGCCCCGCTTTGGGCTCTCTTTGGGCAGGCACACGGCAGGGCTGCTGTTACACGGCTGAATCCCTTCAGCCAGCCTGATTTACCCCCTCCCTGCCGCCTCTGGAGCTCGTTTATCCGACCTGAGGCGGGGAGAACCTTTCCCAGGGCAGCGGGCTGAACTTGTTTACCCGTTCATTTATTATTTCATTGGCCTGCTGGCATGCGGACAGCGGGGACACCGGAGCACGTGCCAGCCCCGGGAAGCCACACGGGCTGTGCACGCCCCGGCCACATGGACACGGGGAGGAAACGCTGCGGGCTCCGCTGGGCCGACCGCCGGCAGCTGCGCCTCCTCCTCCGGACACACGCGAAAGGAGCGTGCGAGAGCCGGCTGCTGCTGGGCTTTCCAGCTATTTCCAGGATGGCCGGAGAGCAGCTGAGGCTGGTAAACAACAAGGATGACCCGCCAGTATCGGGGGTGTTTTGCTCCCAGTGGTACCGCGAGAAAAATGGGGTGTTTTGCCTCCTGCTCCCAAATCCACGAGCCCCAAGGAGGGATGTGGCTTCCCAGTTTCGGTCTCTCCCGAGCTGAGATGTTCTGGCTGGTTCTGCTGAGGGATAAACAGGAGGATGGGTTGCACTGGGTCCTGATGGGAGGGATGGAATAACTGGTGGAGCTGCTGATTTCTCTGCCTGGGGGACCAAATTTTTCCACCCCTAAAAATGCAGGTGGGCACTGCAAAATATAGGCTCCTCAGTCACCAATGTAAATTTATTTGGCGGAAACTCGTGCCTTCATCCCAGGCATGACCCAGGGAAGTGCCCCACGTTAATGCCAATAGGAGACTCGAACATGGCTGGAGCAGAAATTTGAGGATTTGACTTGTTTTTTTCTCCTTCTCTGTGATTTTCTTAGAAATCCTCCTTATTAGCCAGGGATTTCTCACAGGAACAGTAGGACGTAGCTGAGGCTATGACTTGGGCTTTGGCAGCCTGATAAAGCCCCTCCACAAAAGGAATGTGGGATGGCTTTATGCCAACACCAGGTGCTCCAGGGATGGATCCATGCTTACAAAATAACATTCCCATTCAGAACAAAATAAAGAAAAATAAATTTCTGGAAAAAACAGTATCAATAATAATAATAATAATAATAATAATAATAATAATAATAATAATAATAATAATAATAATAATAATAATAATAATAATAATAATAGGTTTTTTGCTGGAGGGCTGGATCTCATTCACGGCTGAGGACAAGGCTTTGGGGTGGGAAGAGGGACTCAGCAGTACCTTCACCACCAAAATCTCCATGTTGCTGAACCAGGCTGAGCAGGAGGAGTTGAGACAGAAGAGGCACCTCCCAGCAGTGACTTTTGTGTTTATTTTTTTCTCCAAGGTGGCTTTGCCAAAGGCAGGGAATGGATTTCCACCTCCTGCCAGCTGTGAAGATCATGTGCATGGAGGAACACAGTCAGCAAAGCCTGTTTCCCTTAAACCTTAAATCACTTCTGGTTTTTTTTCTTGTCTTCATAATTTTTGGGTGCAGCTGAGCTGCTGAGAAACTGATCACGTCCAACACATTTACACCGTAAATAAAAGAACAATGCAATAAACCATTAAATCATGTATGGCTGTTGCAACAGCAGCAATTAGGTGGAAGGCATGAGGGTGGGAAGTGTTCTTTTATGGATGTGACTTTACTAGCCCGAATTCTGGACGACCTGAGGTTACCTTTTCCAGCCTGGCTTGGGATGTGCTGTCACACCGCGCTGGCAGCCATGGGGTTGGGTGGCCTGGTGGTAACGGCCCGGCTGCAGACAAGATGGGACAAGGCAGTGTGGGATGAGGCTGGCGTGTGCCAGGGCTGAGCTTTAGTCACCCCTGTCATCGATGACTGGCTCTGTCTGAATGCAAGAGGACCAGATTTCTGAGTGGCGTCTGAAGGCACTGGCGGCTGCCAGGCACGGGGTGGTTGCGTGTGCTCCTGCACGTGTCCAAGGGAGCTGTGCTTGCTCAGTCTCTGGGTGGGCTTGAGCCTGCATGAGATGGGTTTTTAGGGATATTCAGTTGGTCAGGTCTGGAATGAACACCAGTGATTAGGGCAGGACAGGGAGAGGACACGGCGCATCCATGATCAAAGCATGTCCTGCAGATACTACAGCTCCTGTGACCCTCTGGCTACCCCACCTTCATCCCAAACCCATCCTGGTGGGATCCCCCTTAGCCACAGCTGCAGAAAGGCCTGGCTTTTACGTAGCTGGCAGGTTTGGGAACTGCTCTGGGCTCTGCTCCATGGGTACAAACCGTATCTCCCACTGGCTCAGTGACCATCCATGGAACCCCTGAGACATCACAAGCATCTTCACCCAGCAGTGGGTGAAAGGTGCCTGTCAATCAGGTGCCTGGGGCTGTCCCAGCCTGGGTAATAAACACACAACATGAAGCCAAGGAAGGTCATGCCTTCCTTGCCAAGCCCGACTCTCCCTCTTTATAGGGAAGTTGGCAGGAAAGCCTGGCCAGGAGTCAGGTGGCCCTCAGATCTCTTGTTGACTGTCTAGCAGTTGTTTTCATTCAGGCTGGGCTCTGGGTAAACAGCTGGGAAATGTGAAACCCTGGCTGTGGCCGTGCTGTCACTGCAGGCATCAGCCCGGGGACGTGCAGGGAACAGGAACCCACCAGCGCCGTGCAGGGAGCACAGGGAGATGGACATGTAAGGTGAGCCCCTGTCCTGGGGTCATTTGTTTGGTTTACAAGGATTGACAAGTGTCCTGTTTGTGGCACAGAGTTTGTGCTGGCACAGGGTGCCCAGAGAAGCTGTGGCTGCCCCATCTCTGGAAGTGTCCACGTCCAGGTTTGATGGGGTTTGGAGCAACCTGGGCTAGTGTAAGCTGTCCTTGCCTATGGCAGGGAGGTTGGAACTGGATAAGCTATATGGCCCCTTCCAACCCAAACCATTCTGTGATTCCCTAATGAGTGGTGTTGCTGGAAATGCTGAAGCAGACACAATAAAAGTGGTTTTCCCCCATCTCCATCGTTAGTCAGTGAGGACGAGTCACAATCAATGGCCAAGATGTGCTTCCACCTATGCCATCCCCTCCTGGCTCTGTCTCTCAGCTCAAGTAACAGCAGTTGTTTGGGAGAAAACTGAGGCCCTCCCAAGTGCTTTGAAGCACAGCATCTTTCCTTGTGACCCCTGCCAGGCACCCAGACACTGCTTCGCTACTCCCTGTTAAACTCCAGGGCAGAAATCAAAACATTCAGCTCAATTTTCTTTTTTTTTTCCTCAAGGAGCTGTTAGCAGCTTGTCATTGCGGGTTGGAAAATATAAATGTATTTGAGAAAATATGTTGGCAGCAAGCTCCCCATATTGTTTCAGCTTGCCCCAAAATTCCAGAGAAATTTTCCATTAATATTTTTCATGTCTGATTGGAAAATATCGGGGACAGAAGAAACAAATTCTGTAGATATTTTTAAACAATTTTAGTTTTTGTTTTTCCTTTCCCAGCCAGGTCTTCATGGCATAGAAAAAAATAAATGAAATGCACAAATGAAAATCATCTGCTAGGACTTAAATGCATTAAAATCATTGTAAGTGGAAGAATTTTAAGAAAACCATGATAAAGAAATTTGGTTATTTAACTTCTGCATTCCAGCAATCTGTGTGATCTGATTCCGGTGATTTGGGTCCAAAACTCGGTTAGGAGTGGTGTTAGGAAACTGGAGGTTCCCTGAGAGAGGTTTTGACTGTAGGGAGCTCCAGCAGAAGATATGAAAACAAAACTGAACCTTACCATTCTAAATTTCAGCTTGTTGACCACACACTTTCCCTCTTACTTGTGTTTCATAGACCTCCTAAAAGCAATGCCTGCAGGTCTCAGGTTTAAAAGCACATGGCAACACTGTTGAAAAGTGGGGCACTTAGGCCTCACCTCTGGATGCCTTGTGGTTTCCACCAGCTGAATGGAGAGGGGAGCCCTTGGGGAGGCTGATCCAGGGAGCAGCTCAACCCCAGGAGTGGTGCTGGTCCCAAAAGTGGTTCTTCTTGGCCAGAGCTGAGGTGTGTGGGCCACTGTTGGGTAACCATTGTCTGGATCATCCCAGCCCTGTGAGGAAGCAGGGATGAGCAGGTTGTCCACAGGGCAGACGTGCTCACAAAGGTGAGGTGTGGGTGGGAAGATGCTCGGCACGTACACGATTTTGAAATGCAGCTCCTCACCAGAGCTCTTCTCTCCCTCCCTGCATGGGACTCTGGATTGGACAAGGAATTGTGTTTTGGGTCGCCTCGTGCTGGAGAGCACTGAGATGTGCATGGAATGGTTTTGGGCATAGCTCTGAGGTTCTCTCCGTGCTCAGAGGACACAAACTCCTCCAGGACACATCTCAGTTTGCAGTCAGCACCCACAGCATGGCAGCTGAACCGTTCTGAGTGCAAGTGGGTACTCATTTCTCTCCACAGGTGGTAGAAGTGGTCAGAGGTGACCAATTCCTTGTAGACACCTCGAAATTACATAAATTCTTCCCAAACTCTACCCACAGCTTTTCTGTGGATGGAGGAAGAACAGCAGGAGCTGAGCTTTGATGCCTCCTCCCTGCTCAGCATCCCTCAGGGGAACCTTTCCATCTGAGCCTCCCAGGCAGTGCAGATCCTTCTGGGATGCTGCTTCAAAAGTCCCTGTACCAGGAGCCAAACAGATTATCAGCGGGGGTTGAGACCTGAGAAAAAAAAATACTCTTTTTCCTAGACTGTGATTAATCTGCTGCCCGCTGCTGCCTACAAGCACGTCCTCCTTGATCATCACAAATACAAACCACCACATTTTCTTCCCCAGAGCTTCATGTTTTAGGTTTTTTGCATTACTTTGAAGAGATTCCCCAGCATCTCTGCGGTATCTGGCTTCAGCACATCATTGCCTACAACTTTTTTAGACGCTTCTGTGTCACCATGACAATGCTGAGGTTGTCACTGGCCCGGGCTTGTTACATAATGAAGGTGAGTCAGCCCCAGAAAGGCCACAGCCTTTGCCATTGTTTGACTTAATAACCTGCAATGATGAGATAACGATCCAGGTTCTTAATGAAAGGTGGGTGGTAATGAGAAGTTAGGAAACAGTTCAGTAGCAAAGTCCATGGGATAATGACAGGCTGCGATTTCCGGAGGGGAATGGAGGCTGATCATCCTCCACCGTAAATGGTCTGAACAGACTCATCGTCCGTCGGGGGGTTTCACATCCAGCACTGGGCGCCTGCAGGCAGGAGACCTGGAGAGACCCACGTGCATCACCGGGCTGGGAATTAAGTTCTTCATGAGCACAGTCAACTTCAGTCGTTGGGAGGTTCAACCTCCATAAAAACAAATCCTATAACAATCTGTGCATGCAGGAGGGCTGGAATTCTGTGTTCTTCCCATCAGATCTCCAAAATGCTGCATCACTTTCCAGCGTTGTGCCTGTTTGGGCTGGGACAGGTTGATTTTCTTCAGAGTAGCTGCTCTGCGGCTGTGTTTTAGACTTGTGACCAAAACAGTGTTGATAATACAGAGATGTTTGTGGTTTTGCTGAGCAGGGCTTACACAGAGGCAATGTTTTTCTGCTCCTCACCCCACCAGTAAGGAGGCTGGGGGGGCACAAGGATTTGGGAGGGGACAGAGCAAGGGCAGCTGACCCCAAACTGACTAAAAATATTCCATAACACATTTTGTCATGCTTAGGAAAGGGGGGACATTCGGGGTGGTGGTGTTTGCCTTCCCAAAGCCACCGCTACATGCGATGGAGCCCTGTTTTCCTGGGGATCACTGGACACCTGTGGGAAGTGGGGAATTAATTCCTTGTTTATCTTTGCTTGTGCACGTGGCTTTTGCTTTACCCATTGAACGGTTTGTGTCTCACCCCCTGAGTTTTCTCACTTTTTCCTGCCAGTTCTCTCCCCCATCCCGCTGTGGGGGGAGTGAGCGAGTGGGGCTGAGCTCCCAGCTGGGGTTAAACCACAACAATCCCAAATTAGGTCTTGTTCAGGTGTGAGAAAAAGGCTGTGATTCTGCTGATTTTCCCCGAGAAGGCACTGTGGTAACACATGCCAAGTTCTGCTGGCAGCAGCAGGACAGGGAATATCTGATCTGGCAGCTGGGACAGAATAGCCCTGTAAACACACTTTTCTCTCAGACCAGCAGGATTTTTGTGCTGCATCAGTGCCTTGTTGCAGGTGGTTGTGGCCTCTTGATTAGGGATGAGGTAACCTAAAGTCAAGTTCAGCATCCTGTGGATTTACTCTAAATCAATCCCAGGACTTTCAGTGGGAAATTTCACACCTTAAAATAACAGGGCAAACAGGGAGGTGTTCCTTTCACACAACTAAAAGTACCTGGGAGTAGAAGGCTCAACCCAATGTCAGACTCATGTGAATATTGTCTTTTCAGAAGCTCTAAAAATGCCAAAAACTGAATTTTGTCTCTCTGACTGATCTGCACCCTCTGACCCTTGCTGTTGGGACCAAGCCTGAACTTTTGCAGCCAGGTTTTATTTCAAGGAGAACCAGTAATAAATTCCTGAGACTGGAATATGCCAACTTCTTGCTGTTTAGTTACCCTCTGACCCCGTGTTTCATAGAATCACAGAATGGCCTGGTTTGGAAGTGACATTTAAGATCATCCAGTTCCAACCCCTGGCATGGGCAGGGACACCTTCCACAGAAATAGGTTGCTTCAAGCCCCATCCAACCTTGAACACTTCCAGGGATGGCACAACTTCTTTGAGCAACCTGTGCCAGGGCCTCACCACGCTCACAGTAAAGAATTTCTTTATAATATCTATCCTAAATCTACCCTCTCTGTAACCTATGGAGTCAATTATCTTTATGATTTAGCCCATTTATGGGGTGAGTTTTGTTTTGCACTAGTCTTACAAGGTCGGGAACTTTCACAGGACATTACTCAATCCTCCTGGACCTGTTTCTGAGCAGAGCTGCCAGCTTTGAGAAATATCCCTGCTCCAAAGGATATTTGCAGCTTCAGAACAGTATTTCCAAATTATATTTTTTGAGAAATACAGAATATAATTATTTTTTAAAATTACAAATAAACCTCCTTTCCTGGGATTTTAAATATGAACCTCAGTCTGGGAGGCTCCTTTGGGGTCATCAGTCCTGGCCGATGGACACCCATCTTACATCTCCCTATCCTTGGTCTTAGGATTTACTGGGTCTTCCCAGGGGACCATCCAAGACCTGAGCACAGTTGGAGGCATCCACTCTCTGAGGACAGTGGAGGGAACCTTGAAATAGTTTGCTTTTAATTTGGTGAATTGAGATTGAATCCAGGCTCTCATCCTTTCTTCTTCCCCATATTCATCAAAGCCAGGCATTGCATTTCCAACTCTCCCATTTCCTTTGCTGTAATGCTTTAACTCAGCCAATTATAACCAAACACCTCTAGTTAGGGCACAAGTCGGACCACTCGAACAAGGTTTGAACCCTTGTCCTCCTGCCTGAAGGGTTATAAATTAAAATAAATTTAAAAAACCCCAACAATTTGCAGAGGGTTGACTTCAGGAAGAATTTACTCTTCTTGAAAGAATTCCTGCTTGGCTCCTAGTGTGATGGTGACAACACACGGCGAGCTCAGAGCAGAGGGCTGGGCAAAAGCAGGGAGCTCCCTAAGCTGCAATCAGCTGATTAAGGCTGAATTCTGCATTTCTGCAACCTCTTCCTGACTTTTCCTGTCCCTTGGCTGCCAGGAAAGGTCAGCCCTGGGTGCGATGTTTGACTGGGGCTGATACTGTGGGGTGAGCAATGCCCTGTGCCTCTGTGGGGATTTCCCCCTCCGGGGCTCAGCCCTGGTTTCTCAATGTCAGAAGCTGAACCCCGTTGAATTTCCCCCCTTTCTCTGCTTGTGGCTGTCTTTAAGCCAGGCTGCACCCACAGGCAGGCGTGTGGCAGCCCGGGTCTTGCTCCAGTGGTGTCGCAGTGCCCAGCTGCTGTCAGCAATGAGCTGAATTTCTTACACCCGGCCAAGGAAGGAGTCTCATGAGCACGTCAGGTGCAATCAGAGGGTGCAATAAGCTGAAAAACTGCACGGCTTGTCCTCAGCCAGGAGAACGTGTGTCTGCTCTGGTGGGTGGAAAGAAGGAGAGCTCTGGGGCATGCGATTTTCCCTGCCCTGCCTGCATCCTGCACCCCCGGCAGGGCCCAGCACTCCCAGCTGCAGAGGGACCAGGAGCTCTCCCCTGATTTCAGGGTAGGGGTCTGTAAATCCCAATGCTGAGAAACATCCCGTAATCCCTGCGGGGAACCCTGTCTGCAAATTATACCGTGAAGAAATGATTTTGCCTGATTTCAGTTCCTTTTTGCCCGATGTGGCTGAAGGAGGAAAAGGAGTGTTAGACTGCAAGAACAAGGGGGTGAGAGGCAAGGAATGAGGAAGGAAACACAACTTGTTTAGAGGAGAGGAAAGAAAAAGCTGCTTTCCACGGCAGAAGCACCCCGATCCATTACAGGGACAGATGCAGGAGCTCTTCGTGTTCCCCCCCGGGCATCAGGACCTGGGCGGGATGAGGGAGAGGGAGCGGTGATATCCTGGTGATACAGGTACAGTTCACACTTTGCTCCTTGTTTATTTATTCCTGTAACTGAAATACCTGCGAGGGGCGAGGGAGGCGATTGAAACCTGCAGGCACAAAGGACCGTGAACTCCAGCTGCCTCTCCAAATCCAAACATTTTTATCAGCCTGATAAAAATCAGACATTTATCACCCTCCCCACTATGAGCCTGACCCTTAGCAGCTTTTTTTCAAGTCCTTCCAAAGAAAGCGCCATCAGCAGAGAAAACTACTCAGCATCCAGCTGGCAAGAGGAGGGGCAACCACTTGGTTTCCTTCCTGACCTTTCTGAAAGCATCTAATTCCCCGAAAATATTGCAGACAATTTTCTTGGTTTCTTCAGTATCCCACTATTTAAAAAAATTTTTTTTGCAAGTGCAAAATTTAGCATTTTGCTTTGGGGTTTTTGTTTGTTTGTTTTGGTTTCTTTTGTTTGGTTTTTGTTTGTTTGTTTGTTTTGTGTTTTTTGAAAACCACATAAATATGCCTTGGTCAGCCCAGAGGAATAAATTTCTCTGCTGCAAGAAAATGTCGTTAATGCACTAACAAAATCTGGACAGCTGCTGCCTGACTTTTGCAGCTCCCGGGGTAGGGAGCACTTTGGAATGGCATTAAACTGGATGAGAGTAGATTTAGATGGGATATTAGGAAGAAATTCTTCCCTGTGGGGGTGGTGAGGCCCTGGCACAGGTTGCCCAGAGAAGCTGTGGCTGCCCCATCCCTGGAAGTGTCCAAGGCCAGGCTGGATGAGGTTTGGAGCAACCTGGGACAGTGGAAGGTGTCCCTGCCCATGGCAGGGGGTGGAACTGGATGACCTTGAAAATCCCTTTAAACCCAAACCATTCTGTGGTTGTGAACTTTGTGCCCACATTCCAGGCCGAGAAACCAAGGCCATACTGGAAACTGCTGTAGATGAAGCTGCCCTGACATGAACAGAGCACACGAGTGGCTGCATCTATATAGTGATGCACACACAGCTCCCAGCCACCCCCTCCAAATTCTAACCCTGCAAAGAATTCCTGGATGTGTGACCAGGATCCCACCAGGCATCTCTCCCCCTCTGCACCCCATGCCACGTCCAAAGGAGACGATGCGTGTGGCACTGGACGTAGGCAAGAACGTGACAGGTCCTTCCCTTCCAAGTTTCCTTTAGAGGAAATCAAATAAATACAGAAAATAAAGACATGAAAAGAGGAGGACGAATCATGGCTTAGTCAGAGTTGGGGCTTGCCAGAGCAGTCACTGCTGGTGCTGGCATTTTGATGCCAGGGGGAAGATGTCAGGGAAGGCTGGCTGGTAACCAGTAGGTTCTTCCAAAGGGGATGGAGAATTAAGTCTGGAGTTGTTCTTTTGGGATGTGTCCAGAGCCTAATGCCACTGTTCAGGATGGGTTGCTAGGTGCGTTTGACGTTGGAGCAGCAGTGGAACAAAGGAGGGAATTGAGAGGGTTTAGTTTTGGTGTTTTGGAGAAGTTTGAAGGCTGTAAACACCATAATAGGTGGGTGTCCCATTCCCACAGAAATGGGATTTTCCCCTTTTTCTCCCAGACTTTCCCTCTTTGCACTGCCCTTCCCTCTCCCACCTCTCTGGACCTGCTGCATTCATCCCTTGGATGCTCAAGGTCAATTTTTTCCCTATCTACCACCAGGACTTTCAGATTTTGAGCCCTGGCATTACATTTATACATTTATACATTTATACATTTATACATTTATACCCTGTCCCTTCTCATTTTTTAAATATCTGCCACCTTCTGGTTGGGGTATGTATGGCAGCACCTCCAGCCTACACTGACTGGTTGATTCCTCGCTCCACACTCTGCCACACAGAGAATGAGGCTGTGGGACAGCATCACTGGCTGTCCCATGTCACACTGTGCCTGTGGTGGCTCCCAAGGAGCTGGCACCTCTTCCTGACAACATTCAGGCCGCACCAGTGACTTAATTTCCTGAAAAATCGCTGAGCTAAGCACCCCCTTGGGCTCCTTTCACAGCAGCTGTGAGCAACAGCTTATTTACCAGTCCAGGTGCTATTTTTAGAGAGCTGGGATTTGGCATAGCACGATTTAAGAGGGCGAAAAATAATCCTCTGAGTGCACCTAGCGCTGTCCTGCTCCCCACCCTCCACCCGGCATGAAAGTGCCTTATAAATAGTAATGGTGCTTCTTCCAGCTGACCTCCCTCGGAGCAGCTGGGTGCTCGTGCCTTTGAAATCCAGGTCACTTATTTAGGAGTTGAAGCTTTCCGCTCCAGTTATTTAGGAGTTTCTAAGCCAAGAGTTACTAGGTGGATCTAATTTGAAGCGACTGTGATTTTAATTCAGGCAGGGTTTCGCTTTCAGGCTCCTTTTCATGTCGTGGGGGTGGTGATTTGTGAAGTGGAAAAGAGCCATGGAGAGGGGAGAGAGCTGCTGGAGGAAGGGGGATGATGCCCAAATTCCTTGTCCTGTAATATCATATGAATTTTTGTCCTCCTTCTGACTCATGCTCTAGCTGGGAGCCGACTTTCTGTTGCCCTACATGTGAAAAGGATTTGGGGATTTTGTGCAGAGGGGTCCAGGGAGTGCTGTTGTGCCTGACTCCCATCCCATCCTTGCCAAATGGAGAACTCACAGCTCTCTCTCATCTCCCTTCCCACATCCCAAATCTCTGGTTCTTTTCCAGCTCACTCATAGTAGCTTTTTTAAAATTTATTTTTAGGTTTTTTTTTTTTTTTGCCTGTGAATATTTTTTCCCTGTGTAGGAGAGGGAAAGATTGTGCACTTTTTACTCCATCTTGGTTCCATGTAAGGAATTAGCCAGAAATATCTTCTTTCTAGATGCGTTATAAAAATACAAGCCTTTGCTTCCAGAGGAGTAAAATACCCTCTGTAACAAAAAAAGGTTATTGAACATTTTAGGTATCCAAAATGCTCCTTATCAGGCTTTGAATTCTGAAGCAAAATTTGCTTTATGAAACACCATCAAAGCAGATGCTCCCACCTCTACAGCTCTTCCCACCTATGACATATTCCCACATTTCCCTGCTGTGGCACATTCCCACCCAGCATCCTTCCCAAGAGATGAGAGCTTGAGCACCTGTGTATGAGGGATTTGGGCGTCATCACAGGAATTTTCAGGGTGGTCCCAACCCCTCTGTGCTGCAAACAGGGGCTGTTCGGGGCTGTCACCATTGCTGGGATGCTGTTTGCAGCCTAATTTGTGGTGAAAACGTAACTTGTAGGAACCTGGTGAGTGCACTAAGAAGTTTAATAAACTAATAAAATGATGAAAATAAAAATAATTATTACGAATAACAGTTGTTATTATAATAAAATTATTAATATTAATATTAATATTAATGTTAATGTTAATGTTAATGTTAATATAATTAATAATAGCAACAACATATTTATTGTACGTGAATATAATGTGATAACTAGGAAAATATTGAACTAAGAGTAAAATAGTAAAATAATAAAATAATAGTAGGAAACGATTAAATAATAAATAATTAAAAGAGATGAAGAAATTAATATTAAATTTTAAAACTATTGATTAAAAATTAGCATTATGCGCCCGT
>NW_008239288.1:4503174-4503806 GCF_000691975.1 Corvus brachyrhynchos | reverse complement strand
AGGCGGCCCGGCACCGCATGTGCGACGTGAGCGACGTGCAGGAGCGCAGGGCCGGCATCCCCTGGTCCCCCGGGACCCCCCGGCCCGAACCCGCTGAGCGCGGAGTGGGGGGCGCAAGGGGCGCGCCGGAGGAGCCCCCCCACATCCCACCGCTGTGTACTTTGGGTTCCTTTTTTTTCTTTTTTTATTTTTCTTTGTTTTTATAATTTTAATTTTAATTTTTTGTCTCTCATTTTTTTCAATTTTATTTTTCACTTTATTCCACTTTATTTCCAATTTTTTAGTTCATTTCCTTTTTTCCCTCCTTATTTTCCCCTCTATTCCTTATTTATTTTCTTAATTAATTTTTGATTCATTTTATTGTTTTTCTCTTCATATCTTTCACTCCTTTTCAATTATTTTAACAGTTTAAAAAAGTTATTTATTATTGGATTTTAATTTCCCCCTTTTTTTTTTCCTTATATTCACTTTACATCATTTTACATCATTATCCCTCGTTGATTAAAAAGACGTAAGACATTAAATAGCACATTTATTTAACTATTTTAGTTTGGGGGTCCCCTGCGCACCCCAAATTCCCCGCTTTGGGGGGAGGGGGGGGGTCGGTGCCGCGTCCCCCCCTCGGAACAAAG
>NW_008239288.1:4500282-4502569 GCF_000691975.1 Corvus brachyrhynchos | reverse complement strand
AGCAGCATCTGAAAGCCCCGCAGCCGCTCGCCCAAACCACTGACTGCAAAAAAAACCCCTTTTTATTTATTTTTTATTATATATTTCCGCCACCTCCTTCCCCCCCTCCCATTTTTTTTTTTCCTCCTCCTCCCTCCCGCAAAGGCATCAAGGTGGACGCGGAGCGCAAAAAGACCTTTGTTTTAAAAATGCCCATGGAGCTGACGCAAAGCCGCATCCAGAAGATTTGGCTTCCCAATGACAACCGCCCGGCTCTGCCCCGCCGCTGTGAGTACGGGCACCGCAGCATCCCGGAGGGATGGGATTTGGCTGGAGGGATGGGATGGGTGGGAAGCACTCCCCTTTCTCCGCGCACCCCGGCGGGGCTCTTTGCAGCGCCCTCTCAGCATCCCTGCAGCATCCCTCCTCCCTTCTCTCCGTGCCCCAGCATCCTCCCCGTGCCCGCATCCCACTCGCTGCCATCCCGTGACTCACTCCCAGCCCTTGGCAGCGGGAGGAAGGTGCAGCCGTCACATGGCCCCGCCGAGCGCAGGATGCGGGGAGGTGCTGGGACACGCGTGGCCCAGTTTCCACTCTCCGCTCCCAGCCTTGGGATTAAAAGGAGAGGGAGCAGGTTGTTCACCTCGCACCCGGGCGCCAGCTCAGCTGGGATTTTCACGGTGTCAAGCAGCTCGCTTGGGGATTTGTTAATGACCGAATCATGAATGGTTCGGGTTGGAAGGGACCGTAAAGATAATCTCGTTCCACACCCCTCCTGCCATGTGACAGGACACCTTACACGAGACCAGCTTGCTTCAAACCCCGTACAATTAGTGTGCTAAATTTTTCTTTTTTTTTTTTTTTTTTGACGTGGAGGGAGGATTAGGGCAATGGATTTAGGAAAAAAAAAAAAGCCAAACCCAACCGAACACCAGCCGTTTGCACTTTACCACTTAACCCTGTGGGGACGAGATAGGAGGCAGGTGGAGGGGGAGGCAGAAATTAATGCTGTAACTTCTGCAGTGGTTTCCCCTTGTCTCTGAAGCTCAGAAAGATCCTTCAGTGGTTGAAACCGTGGTTTTATATATATATATAAATCGAATGCTTGGGTCATCCCGGTGTTACTATAAACCAAATCTTGATTCATGATCCAATCCGAAGGCTCAGGAGGCAGGTCCTTTAACTCGCCCACCAGCTACACTGACAGCCTGCCAGTTGTGCAACTCTTAGCTCTAAATGAGCGTCGCAGGAATGTGCGGAGCCGGGATGGAGGGGGTGGCACTCGCAGCTTGGCGAGGGATGGAAGTGGCTTGGGTGAATCAGTCTTTCCGACGCTTGTCTTCATCAGGCGTTTAAAGTCGCTTCTGATGTTTATTTACCTTCGCTGGAAAGTTTCCCCTCCTAAACAATAATAATAATTTTTTTTAAAAAATAGATATCCTATGAACTTGCCAGATGCTATTGCCCGTGGCTGTGGGTCAGGCACCCTGGAGCAGATGTTGGGATATGCAGCCTGTGCCTGGCAAGGGCAGCTCTGTAGCGGGAGCTGCCGAGGAAATGGATTTCAGCAACAGGCTGCACATCTGGGTTGCCAAAGGGCTTTGCTTAGAGTGGGACAAAACGTCTCTGGGCTTAATGCTTTGCACGTGTGTCTGTGTGGTTTGATTTTTCTCAAGGACTGGCACCTCTGAAAGAAATCCCTTGTGCACGCAGTGGTTTTTTGCCACTTCATTCACCTGGTTTTTCAGAGACACCTCCCTCTTGGCCGAGGAGAAAACTAATATATTTCATATATTAAGGCAGCGAGGGGCTTATTAATAACATAATGTGGCTTCTAATTATTTTTTCTTGGGGCGGAAACGAGCCATGCTGGGCAGCGTTTGCTGTGCAACGTGGAAAGCGGGTATTTAGACCTTTTTTTAGCTTATTCTTTTTTAACTCAAGGTATTTTAAACGCGAGGTGCTATTAATTCCTCAGCAGCAACAAAGAGCAAGGGCTGCAAAGCTGGGTGGGAACGGAGGAATAACGGAGACCACGTCCAGCGCGATGCCTGGAGGGAGCGGGAGCATCCTCTGGAAGGACGCTCCCTGGGTGTGAAATAATTAGTGCGATTGTCTGATTGCTCGTCCAGGGGAGGCTGGGGCGGCTGCAGTGATTCCTTCAGCTGGCCTTTTGACGGCGATCCATTAAATTGCTGTCACGCTGCACGTCTCTCACGTAGGGGCTGGGAAAGTCAAGCCGTCGAAGGCGCTGGCTGGGCAGAGCCGGGCGAGGGGAGGGGGATGCTCCAGGAGGGAAGGGGCTGCC
>NW_008239288.1:4483287-4499247 GCF_000691975.1 Corvus brachyrhynchos | reverse complement strand
TCTCCTTCTTTTCCATCCTTTTTCCCGTCCCTCCGGCTCGGTGGGTGTGGAAACACCCGCCGGGGATGGGCGCGTTAATGCCCGGCGCGCAGGGTTTGGGGCGGTAGCGGTTCCACGTGTGCGTGCGGTGCAGAGTGCAGGGGCAGGCATCCCTGAAGGTGTTGGAATTGCAGCGGGAAGAAGCTGGGAAAAGGGCAATCGGACTAACGGAACATGCGGTTTGGGTTCGTAGGGGGCTCTTGGGGAATACTTATGAGGAGACTGTAAAAATGCCTGAAGTGGGGAGGTGGCTGTTTTATCCGACTTTTTACAGAAGCAAATTTCCTTCCTTTGTGCTGGTTGAGGGATTTTTTTTTTTTTTTTTTCCTTCTTCTTCTCTTCCTTTTACTGGCTGGTGAAGCTGACTTTCTGCCAAATAGCAAAAGCGATGAGCTCCTTCTAAATATCCTCTGATTGAGCCTGAAAGTCATCCCTGTCCTTGCCTTACCTGGCTAGATGTCGATAAGGCATAATGAATATGTATTGAAATCCCTGATAGCTTCCCAGCAGTGCTGAAAAGGAAATGATGAATGAGGCCTTTGTGAAACTCTGGGAGCAAAACACTGGGTTCTGTTTCATCCCTGATGCAAAGTTTCCTGGAGACTTCTGGTTTGGGCTCAGATTCCTGATGAACAGTTGCTCACTGATGCCATGGTGTTTTGGGAAGTGCTTCCCAGGTGCTTTTCCACTGTCCAAGGGGAACCTGGATCTTTCCTCTGGCAGCAAAAACTGGGGGAAGATTCCTGAATTAGGGATGCTTAACTCTTGCAGCACCCTTTGGAGGTGACATGTGCATGCTCACACAGTGCCAGCTCTGGGACTGACACAGCTGTCTGGAGCCACAGGGACATGAACAGTACCCAGCATTGTCCCTTTACTCGTGAAGTGCTATTTAATGGCCCCAAATCCTCTTGGCTCTGCTCTTTGAGATCCTTTGTCCACTGGCAGGTAGAGAGAGGTTCCTTATTCAGATATTGTTCCTTCCTTCTTCCCCCTTTATCTAATAAGTGTGTGGCTTTTGTGTAAAAACAGGCTTGCACCCATAGCTTGGATGAGGATGTGAGACTTGGGGGGTGGGGGGAAGTATTTTTCTGGGTATGTTGCACAGCTCCCTTCTACCTCAGCACAGAAAATTGGCGCTTGTGCCAAAACTATTGGGAGCTGCCCTGGGATTTTTAAATGCAGCACTGGGGAGGGTGAGTTGCACAAAGGGCATGAGCGTGAGGGCAGCTCCAGCTTGAGGAATGTGAAATCTATGAAAGGGGGGGAAAAAAAAGAGAAAATATATTTTAGGTAGTTTTTAATCTCTTGCCTGCTGAGTTTGCTTTGGTCAGATACTTGTGAAGATGATGGGTGGCTCTTCTCTGACATCTGGGTACCAAGTACCATAACTCTTTCTTGAAGCCTTAATTTGGTTTCTTCAGCTGTTGGATTTATTTCTCTTCTTTGAAGGGGAAGGTAATCCCACGTACTTGGGCATGTTCTGTGGATACCTCTCAGTTTGTTTGCTTTTTCCAGATCCACACTGAGAAAAATCTACCCCAGCCCTGTCACCATCCTCGTTAGCCCCTGGCATCCCCTGGTCCCACCTTCAGGCAGCTGTGACAGGCAGGCAGAGCTCTCCACCCAGGCCATAATTAAGCTGGGTTTTATGGCTCTGCCACCAGCCACTCACTCCCTGCATTCCTTTCCTATGAGGTCTCTGGGCTCCTGGGTAGATGGAGGGGTGGGTGAGAAATCCCCTGCAGGGTCCCATCTGTCCTGCAAATGCTGCCTCTGGATTTTCTTTCCAGCTGTTTGACATGGACCCTCTTTACCACAACAAAAAAAAACCAACCCAACAACCCAGCTTGGGTTTATGAGGAAAAAAGGGATAAATCACTTGGATATCTGCTTTTGAATGTTGGTAGTTCTGTTGCTCTCTTGCCTTGTTTGTCGTCAGAAAATCCGGTTAGTTGGTTGTGTGTCAGCTGAAAATCTAGTCAAAGGTTTTTGGAAGATGCTCTCTGTGGATGAAGATCTTGGAGCAGACCTGGTATTTCAGCAGCACTGCTGCAGGACTGGGTCCAAAGTCCTTGGCTATCCTTTCATAGAATTGGCCAAGCCATGGGAATGCAAAGCTGTGCTTGCCTGGATTTTTAAATAATTTTTTAAAATTATTTTTTATTTTGGTTGCACACCAAGGCACAGAGGCTGTCCAGGGGAGCCTGGGCCAGCTGCTGGCCCCTTGCCTACTTTCAGGATGTTCTTGCCATGGCTTTCAGGTGTCGTCCAGATGCTGAAGGACTTGGAAGGAGTCTGGATAAAAACAGGTGCCTTGTAGGGTTGATGCTGGATGATGAGCTGGAGAATTAAGAGCTGCTCCTGTTCTTTTTCCTTGCAGCTTGTGGGCCTCAGCTTGCCAATTCCCCCACTGTGATAGTCATGGTTGGCCTGCCAGCCCGTGGCAAGACCTACATCTCCAAGAAGCTGACTCGCTACCTCAACTGGATCGGTGTCCCCACAAAAGGTAAGGCTTTCACTGGATTCCAGGGAAAAGCAGGAGGTGTGGTCCTCAGGAATTCCTCTGGGAGGTCAGTGCTTTGGGAGATGGGGGATGGTGGGGGATACAGGCCAAATATCTGTATTTTCACATCCTGAGCAGCCCAGGTTCTCCTTCACTTTGAAGACCAAGGGATGCCATGAGCCTTTTGCTCTAAGGATGTAATTTCTTGGCCCCTAGCTTTCTTTAACTGCAGAAGCTGAACAGCTGAGTCAAGCTCCTCATTTTGATTTTTTTTTTTCCTCCTTTCCCACCCAGTTTTCAACGTTGGGGAGTATCGCCGTGAGGCTGTGAAGCATTACAGCTCCTATGACTTCTTCCGTCCTGACAATGAGGAAGCCATGAAAGTCAGGAGGTGAGTGTGGGCACCACCTCCCTGATCCCACAGGGGTGCTGAAGCCTGTGGCTGGGATCACAGTTACCCACTTTGGGGGTGATGAACAGAGAAGCTGGGCTCTGGTTTGAATTTCCCCTTCCTACCCAAGGAGGGTTTTGAGAGCTCAAAGCTGAACCTCTATGGGATTGGTAACTTCAGGGTGACCAATGCACCCAGAGGGCATCAGGGCCATGTGTCTGTCCCCTCTTTTGCAGGCAATGTGCCATGGCTGCCCTGAGGGATGTGAAGCTGTACCTGACGGAGGAGGCAGGGCAGATTGCGGTGAGCTCTGAGATGTGCTCTGGGGTTTGGCAGCTGTGCTGGCCCCAAAGGTCTTCTGCAGTCCCTTCTCTGAGGAGGGGCTCACTGGGAAACCAGGCCTTTGTGGTGCTAATTGAGATATTTTGCTTTTAAAGGTTTTTGATGCCACTAATACCACACGGGAGAGGAGAGGGATGATCCTAAACTTTGCCAAAGAGAACGGATTCAAGGTTGGTGCATGGGGCTGATGCCTGCATTGTGAAGTCCAGTGTAGTGTAGAGTTGGTGTATGTTCTTTCACTCTTGTGTTATCCTCGTGCTGCTCCTGTGTGAGGGAGATTTCACTGCTGGGTTTGATTAAAAATATGAAACTCTTCCCTCATTTTCTGTACTTAGCCCTGGAGAAGGAATTGGTGGGAGTGGGGCTGAGGGAGAGCTCCCTTGGTCAAGCAGGGAGGAGGTTGTGTTGTGCAAGGAGCTGGTTGAATGTTACAAACCTTGTTGGTGGCTTCCAGCTGAGCTTTGCTTTGCTTCCCAGGTGTTCTTCATTGAATCTGTCTGCAATGATCCCAATGTAGTTGCCACCAACGTTATGGTAAGTGTGGAACTTGTGGAAGTGTCCTGCTTTTGCTTTCCCTCCATAGAGAGATATGAATGGCATCACCTTCACAAGCTCTGGTCCTCCTTGTGGACTTCAACCACCCTGGTATCTGCTGGAGGGACAGCACAGCGTGGCACAGGCAGTCCAGGAGGTTCCTGGAATGTGTTGATGATGACTGCCTTCTCCAAGTGATAGCTCCTCTCCTTGTTTGCTCTCCTGTGTTGCACCTTGTTGTCACCAACAAGGAGGGGCTGGTGAGGACTGTGAAGCTCCAGGGCAGCCTGGCCTTCAGTGGCTGTGAAGTGAGATGTCAGGAGAGCAGATTTTGGCATGGAGTACTATGGGATAAAAAGCCCAGGAGGGAAGAGGGGCCTGAGAAAACTGGTTAGTGTTCATGGATCATCTTCTCCAAGTTCAGCTGTGATGCATTCCGAACAAAGGAGCAGGCATCAAAAATGCCAGGAGGGCTGCGTGGATGAGCAAACTCAAACACAAAAAGGAAACCTGCAGAGAGAGGATGGAAGCAAGGACAGGCAGCCCAGGAGGAATACAGAGATCGCCTGAGCAGCCAGGGAGTGGGTTAGGAAAGAAAAAGCCCTGACAGAACTGGGGAACTACAGGCTCAGCCTCACCTCAGTTTGGGAAGATCATGGAGGAGATCATCCTGGAAACTCAGCTAAGGCACATGGAAAATAAGGAGGTGATTGGTGACAGCCAACATGGCTTCACTGGAGGCAAATCCTCTAGCCAGGGCCTGGGGCTGAAGAGTGTCTTTTGCTCCTGTTGAAAGCTGTTGTCCCATGTTGTTCCAGTGACCAACTTTCTGGGAGGTTGCACACAGCCTTTTCCACAACCAAATGTTCAGTTTGCTTTTTTTTTTCTCCCCCCTAAGATGGATTTTTTGGAGGATTTTAATCCCTTTATTTGGAAACTAATGCTTGAAGGGTGAGAAAATGAGCTCCTAGCTGAGCGTGGGATTTTGCTCCACGGGGAACTGCAGATGAATGGTGCTCTTAGTGCTGGGATCAGTGTGGAAAATACAGCCCAGGCCTGGGATGCTGCCACAGGCGTTGATCCATTGTGTTATCCTGTTGGTTTCAGGATTGCTTGTGAAGTTACCAATGTGTAATGCTGCTGTTCAAACCCAAATCTTCAGGAAAAAGCAGCTTGTTAGATTAGTTCAGGCAGGACTTAGTCCATGAGGCTTGCAGATATTCACATTGCCCATTTCTAGTGTTTTTCAACCCAGTAGCTTGCAGGAAATAATGCATGGAAAGGGGTTGAATGTTGCCATCCTACCAGCCTGCTGCTGAGCTGAGATAAGCATCTTGTCTAAGTTCATGCACTTTCCATTCTCAGCTTGACTTTGAACCTGATGGGGTTTTTTTAGCCATAAGGAAGGTCAGTTTTCCTGCTCTGCTGGGTGGTGAGGTGCTACCCCAACTCCTGGGAGAATGGGAGTGGACTGATGAGCATCTGTACTAATCATGCAAATGGTTTATACCAAGTTCTCCCACTTCGTGCTTGGTTTTGGGCCTAGTCTGCTTCTCTTCTGCCCTATGATGAGTGATGACTGTAAAGAAGTCATCACTTAGTTTCAGCTAATCACCGGTTCTTGGGAGGACTTTGAAATTCCAGATTAGCATTGTCTGGCTTGGAAAGCCTCCTAACCTCTCCTTGTGGCATGGTGTCTTTCCTGTTGCAGGAAGTCAAATTGTCCAGCCCAGATTACCGGGACTGTAATTCCACCGATGCCATGGAGGATTTCATGAAGAGGATCAATTGTTACCAAGCCAGCTACCAGCCCCTCGACCCTGATGACTATGACAGGTGAGAGACCTTGACTTCTGAGCTGCCTTGAACACCTGCCTTCTCCCAGGAGAGGAGCAGTGAGGGGTGGCGCTGTATTTCACTTTGTCTTCAAACACCTGGCTGCTCTAGAATGATCTATGGCCAGGCCTCACCTTGAATTCAGGCTTTTTTCTTGCAAATCTTGGTTACCCCTTGTCCTGTGCCAGGGAAATGGGCACTGATGCCTTCCCAGGCTCTTCTGGGCTTGGATGAGTTGTTTTAAACCTTGATCTGTGGGCCTAAATACAAAGGCTTTGGGAAAGCACTTGAATTTGTGTGGTTGAGGTGCTTTTGCCATTGTCCCAGTTAAAGGAAGGGACTGCTTGGCTCAAAGCTCAGGATTGAGCAAGCCCTGTGGTTTCTGCCTGGTTGTTGTGTGCCTTGGAAGAGCTTTGCTGTCCTCCCTGACTCTGCAGGCACCTCCCAGCCTTTCCACTGCTCACAAACACGTTTGTGTGCCCTGCACAGATTATCCCAGTCCTCCTGATCCCTGTCCTGGGGAGGAGTATGTTCCCTGTCAGTCCTGTCTAATCCTCTTTACTGCTGCAAGAGGAGGGGTGCCGATTACACTGGTGCTATTCAGCTCTCCATGAATCCCCATTACCTGTTGGCTCCCTGCTGAAAATAGCCTGCAGGAAATCCTTTGAGCTGGGTGATCATGTGGACAGAGAACTCACAGGGCTGCCTTTTGAGAATGATGTCTCTGTCTGTCCCTAGGGAACTTTCTCTCATCAAAGTCATCGACGTTGGCCGGCGGTTCCTGGTCAACAGGGTTCAGGATCACATCCAGAGCAGGATTGTTTATTACCTGATGAACATCCACGTCCAGCCCCGCACCATTTACCTCTGTCGGCACGGGGAGAGCGAGTTCAACCTCAAGGGCAGGATTGGAGGGGACTCTGGCCTCTCCAACAGGGGCAAGAAGGTGAGGGAGAACCACAATGCTCCCCTGTGGCTTCCAGGAGTGATTTGGCTGTAGTAGATGCTGTACCTTGGGTTAAGTGCATGTTTGATGACAGCTGGGCTGCTGAGGATCCATCTGCAGCTCTTGGGGATCAATGAGTATGTGGCTGCCCTTCCCCTTAGAAGACTGGTCTGCCTGCCTATGGAAGACAGCACTTACTGGGAAGCAGGGAAGAAGGCCCATTAGGAAGCTATGGACCAGGAATCAACCTCTCTTTTTTTATGTCCCGCAGTTTGCAGTTGCACTGAACAAATTTGTGGAAGAGCAGAACCTGAAGGACCTCAAAGTTTGGACCAGCCAGCTAAAGAGGACAATCCAAACAGCAGAAGCTCTTCAGCTGCCCTACGAGCAGTGGAAGGCACTCAATGAAATTGATGCTGTGAGTATCTGTGCAGCCACAACAGCTGGATGGAGCTGGTTGTTGCTTGGCAAGAAAGCATTGCTTTGCATGGTGTCTGTACTGATGCTTTTTGACTTGAGCATGTCCAGTAACCTCATGGATGTCCTGTCCTGGCAGGGTGTGTGTGAAGAAATGACCTATGAAGAAATCAGGGAGCAACATCCAGAGGAATTTGCTCTGCGTGATCAGGATAAATATTACTACCGTTATCCTTCTGGGGAGGTAGGTCTGCAGGGAGGCCCTCAGAGATGTCACTTTTGTTTTAAATGTGTCCTTTCTGTCTTCATTCTGTCCTCTACTCTTGAGCAGGGGAGCAGTGAGGGCTCCAAGAAACTAGATTTAAAAGGGATCAGGGCTCATATTTACCTCTACCTTGAGCTCTTGTGAAGCCTTGGTATATGAAGATCTCACTAAGAAATATGTCACTTAACAAAGAGTCCCACTGACTTTTTAGCAAATTAGGAGGAAAAGGTCCCTGGAGGTTTATAGTCCAACCTCCATCATTATATCCACTCGAGGTGTTGTGCTGCCCCAATTTTCTTTCATTTCCAAAAAAAGTAATTTTCACCTTGTTCTCAGCATCATTCCCTAAGGGTTGATGGTAATATCTCTGTTCCTGGTAGTCTGCTTTCAGGGTGTGACACAATGAGTTGGGAATTGGCATCAGTTCTGGATGATACTTTGGGCTGTGAATTGAGCTAATTATCCCCCAAATGAAAGTCATGCCCATAAATATTTCAAAAAAAATTTTGGGGGACATCCTCGTGACTGCGTTTCTAACAGAAGAATGTGTAGGGATATCAGCCACCAACTCTGGGTGTCTGGGGCTCCTTCTGGCTGCCTTTCATGGTTTTTTATGAGGCCCTTCAAAACCCTGGGGTTTCTTAGCTTGCTCCAGGCTTCTCAGAACTTAGAAATCCTGTATAAAATCAAATTTCAAGATGATAGGTGCTGTCTTCAAAGCTATTGTTGCTTACCTTAATAAACTCTCCAGGACTGAGCTGTGATTCGCTGAGATGTGAATGGCTCCTTCTCTGACAGAAGAAGTTCTAGAGTAGCCTGAAGATGAGGATTTATTTTTTTTTTTTAGCATTTGTTGGTTTACTCAGAGGTGTGAAATCAGCAGGGGTACCAAGACAAGGACTGCTGTTTCTTTGGGGTGCTCGTTGCTGTGATTCCATGCCTCATCTCTCTTCCCTTCTGTCCCAGTCCTACCAAGACCTGGTGCAGCGCCTGGAGCCGGTCATCATGGAGCTGGAGAGGCAAGAGAACGTCCTTGTCATCTGCCACCAGGCTGTCATGCGCTGTCTCCTGGCGTACTTCCTGGACAAGAGTGCAGGTGAGATCCCTGGCTCTGGGAAGAGGATTGGCCCTGCTGGAGGAGGGATGATGGATACAGCTCTGGGGAGATTGTGTTCACATCCTGGAGCCTGCATCTCTTTGGTGTGGGATGAAGGTGTGTGAGCCTGCCTTTGGAGAGGAGGTGGGATAACTCTCCTGCTTTGCTGTCTCTGCAGATGAAATGCCCTACCTGAAATGTCCCCTCCACACGGTGTTGAAGCTGACCCCGGTAGCCTATGGTGAGTGAGACCTTCCTCAACATGCATGGGGTTTGACTTACACCTCCTCCTGAATCCAGCCTGCCTCTGGAAGAAAAGCAGGGATCTATGATGGGGCACTTGGTAAGATCCTGTGCCTGCTGGGTTTGCTCATCTGTCTTTGTGCTCCTTTCTGCAGGCTGCCGGGTGGAATCCATCTCACTGAACATTGAAGCAGTCAACACCCACAGAGATCGGCCAGAGGTGAGTGTTGCTTTTCCCTGGAGCTGCCCTTTGGTGTCCCCCTCCTGTCCCCTGAGGTCAGCTGGCAGTGGGAATGCCTGGGGTGGGCATGGGGAGATTGCTTAGTTGGGTGCTTGGAAGTGCTGCTGGAAGACTGGGAGCATCAGATGGGTTTTTGCTCTGCAAAGTCGTGGCCAGTTGAGGGTTTTCCAAGGGAAAAGGGCTGTTGCTTGTTCCTACTTCCCAGTGTGTTTGCCCAGGGAAAACTCCTCCCTGGTCTTTGACTTCCACCTGCACGGTCATCCACTTGCCTGAGCAGGGAATGGCACCGTGGATGGAGAAGGTGCCTTCTCCCAGGTCTCTCAGTTGGCTGGCAGAGCCTGGGCTCAATGCTTGCCCTACATCTGCCTCTGAGGGTCTTTTTCCTGGTATGCCCATGGCTGTCATTCTGCAGGGTGGGAGGTGGCAGTGCTGCGCTGGGGATGCTTTGTGGAGGAGACCCCTCGTGTGGAGAAAAGTTCTTGTAAGGTTGTGTCTGTCTGCCAAGAGCTCCACTGGAGGTCAGAGGCCAGAACAGGAGGATGCCAACTTGGTGTCAGGGCTGGGCACCCACCCAGAGTGGGCCACAGAGACCCTGGTAGCACCCATGTCCCAAGATGCTGGGACACTTCCAGCTTGTGCATAGGGGTGGTGGAGCCCAAAGTGATGCTGAGCAGTTGGAGCTCTCCCCTTTTGGCTCACATCTCCTTTCCTTTGCTTCCTGGCCTTGTCAGGTGGCAGCACCTGAGCAGCCTGTCCCTTCCCACAGCTGTAGAGGGGAAGCCAGTCCTTCTCCCTGCATTGGGCCATTGATACCCTGCTTTGCCACCCTCTCTGGGGATGGCAGGAAGGCCTCGGGTAGGATGGGGTGAGACACGTGCCATGTGCTTGGGTGCCCCTGCTCGGCTTTGTCTCCATCCCTCCTTGCTTGAGTTGCAGCTTGGCACGGTGCCGACCCTCGCTGGCTGCTCTGCTCCTACTTCCCAAATCTTCCTGATCAGTCTGGGCTGGCTCATCTTCCCTCTTCTTGCTTTCACTCCTCTCTCTGGGTGGGGGGACCAGCTTTGAGGAGGAGACTGATGGGCACCTCTGTGTTGTGAAGAGTCATGCCTTGATTGCTGCTGGGTGTATTTAGCTACCTGTAGTTACTTTTTTTGTCAGCTGAGACTCAGATGAGGAGGAAATCTGTCTCGTGTCTGAGTGCAGAGCCTTTTTTTTTCTCCCCTCCCCTTCTGCGCTCTTGAACATTTTGCATCGGGTTTTTTTTTTTTTGTGTGTCCAAAGCCTTTCAATGCATCCTTTGCTCATTGACAGATTGTGGGGAAAAGCAGAGGCCGCTTTAAAAAAAAAAGAAAACCAAAGCAACCTGCTTCTTTTTTTTTTCCTTTATAACTGTTGCCTTCTTCCTTTTTTTTTATTTTGCTTTATTTTTTTATATTTACTTTTATTTTCTTTGTCTCACTTTAATTTAGGAAGCAAAGAAGGGACCTAACCCGCTCATGAGACGTAATAGCGTTACCCCTCTAGCAAGCCCAGAGCCCACCAAAAAACCTCGCATCAACAGCTTTGAGGAGCATGTGGCTGTTTCTTCTGCCCTGCCAGGCTGTGTTCCTCAGGAAGTGCCCACGCAGATGCCGGGACAAGTTAGTTGAACTCTTCTTTTCTTTTTTTTTTCCTTTTTTTTTTTTTTCTTTTTTTGTTGTTGTTCTCGTTTTATTGTTTGTTGTCCTCCTGTCACTCCTGAAGCTGAGGAGCCTGCTTGCACTTGTCATGACCTGTGCCGCTGTCTGAGATGCGTCTTCCTCCCACGGCTGCTGTTTCTCCCTGCCTTGGGTCACTGTTGATCCTCTTTGGGTTTTGAGAACCTGAGCTCTAGGCTGCATTAATTTAGTGCCTTCACCATTCAGCATCAACCTTCTGAGGGGTCTCCTCCCTGGCGTGAGCAGGAACAAAGGGCTCGTGCCTTCCCTCTGGGTGTGCTTGGCTCTGGTGTAGACCTGGGCATGGCAATAAATCAAATGTTCTTGTGCTCCTCTTAAGGAGGAGCTGCCAAGACTCACCTTTGGCTGGAGGGGTCTCCTTCATCCTGGAGCCATAGGCAAAATTGAGTAGAAGGCTCTCGGTGTGGTGAACATGGGTGAAACTGTGTGGGTAGCTGCCATGGTGCTCATGTGTCCTCTCCTCTTTCACCCACCCATGAAGGGACATAGGAAGAGAGGCCTTGCTTGCTGCTCACTTCTCCAGGCACAAACTCCCTCCTAAGCTCACTAAGGAGTCCTGTATAATCTATAGGAGCCTTTGCCATGCTGCCCTTCCCACCAGCTGCCTGTTGGATCTCTCTGTATTGCCCAGCCCCTCTCCCTGTTGTCTGTGTTGTGTGATGTCCTTTCTCCCCTCCTCACCCAGATCCCGAGCAGGTTAGGAATGGCTCCGTGCTCCCCCATTGCTCTGCTTGGTTGCTTTGCATGAGCCTCCCAGGACTGCTGAGTCTGTCTCAGCTCCCAGGGCTCTGCTTGGGCTGGTTGAGCCTCACAACAAACCTTCTGCCAGCTCTGGCTGCCCCTCGCTGCTGTCCACTGTCCTCTGCCCTGCGCGGCGCGGGGTTACTGACACCTCTCTCTGTTCTCTGTCTCTCTGCAGCCTTTACTAGGGAAGGCATGCCTGTAAGTACCTTCTTGCGTCTTATTCGCCCTTCCAACCCTTTTTTCCATGCCTCTTGCCATCCTGCTGGGGTGTTTTGTTGTTGCAAAATCTGGATGGGGTGGGGACAACTTGGAGTTGATGTTTTGCTGGTTTTGGGGAGGATTTGTTTTAGGGAAAGTAGAGAGGAGACTGTGGGTGCTGTTTGTATCCTAGCTTGATGAAATATCCCAAATTTGTTGTGAAATTAAGCAAATTCTTGCTTGTGCTCTGATGGTGTTGCCTATGGGCGATGCTGCTGGGTTTTCCTGGAGTTGTCTCCTCTGAGATAGCACACTGTACTGTAGGTGAGAGACCTGGGTGCTCTGTCCTTCCTGAGGTCTCTGAGTTGTGTCTGAGTGATGGCACCAGAGTGATATCTGAGAAGCTTCTGACCTTCTCAGGAATGTGTTTTGTGGAGCTGGATGATCCTGGGATCAGCCATCTGCAGTTCTGCAAAACCTAGATTTTGGAAACAGTCAGCCTAGATGTCGTGGGCAGAGTAATTGCAAATTGTCCTCCTCTACCTAGAGCATGCAAGACATCTTGAGCATTTAATGCACTAATTATGAGTAGTCAAGGCTCTGGCAGTTTGGCTTAGTGCTGTTAGATCCCTGAATAACAGGAACAGGACAGCTCTGGGATAAATTTGAAGCCTTTGGACTAATTCGTGCTACATCATTGAGTTGAGAGCAGCAGTTGTTGAGCAGTGCTCAGATGTCTTCTCAAAGACTTGGAAGACTTTGGGGCTGAGCTGATACTGGGGTAGTGCCCAGGGATCCTCTTGCCCTCTGAGGGCCAGTTCAAATTGGCCTGTGAGCATCCCTTGTCTGGGGTTGTTTTGTGGGCTGAAGACAGGGGGATCTGCTCTAACATGGCCAGGCCAGACCTCAGCCCTGCCTGTCTGTAGCAGCTGTTGAACCTCATATTTCTTCACCTTTTAGAGTAAGCCTTTTAGAGAAAAGGGAAGTTAGGAGTGTTGCACTTGGCTTTGCTGGTGGACAGGTTGGTTGAGATCACTGTGCTCCTGCATGAGTGTAGAGGTTGAGTTGCCCAGCATGGCCTGCATGCCTGTGCACCTTCACTTGCTGTTCATGGCCACTGAAGCCTCTGATGAAATGCCTGATCCTCTTGGGTTGCTCTGAAAGCATTTTAGTTTTTGTCCATCCATCTCTCCACTTTTTTCCCATCTGTATTGTAATAAAAGGCACTGCATGCCTCAGTGCTGGCTGGGACACTGAAAACACACTCTGGTGTTGAGTTTGGGAGATGGATGTGTCAGATTGTGCTGGAGCAGCCAGTGATGGTTACCCATGCCAGGTGTAGGCTGGCAGCAGCTGGGAACCTGTCTCTACCTCCTAGAGGAGGCTGCCTTTGTGGGACCCATGAGGACATGCCAAACTCAAGGCTTGGTGACATTCACACTGCTTTTAACTCTGGGAGGCTGCTGCCTTGCACACTTGTTTGGTCCCTCACTGTCCCCACCTGAATGGGGGTTGGGGAGGTGGAAGGTGCCTCCTTCACAACTTGCACCGTAGGCCTGGGTTGGTAGTGGGAGCTTCACTGCATCAGCTCTCACTGTTGGGGTCTTGACACCCACCCAGGAGGACCAGGGGACACCTGGAGAGGCTCAGGACATTGCTGAGTGCCTCAGAGTCCTCCTGTGGGATTGAGCTGACTGGGGGTCATGGGACTACTTGGCGCAATGATTTCTTTTCCTTTTGCTTGGTTTGTGATCCAAAGTGCACTTTTGAACAGTCACCTGATCCCCTCCCTTCTTTTCCCCTTCACTTTTCATGCTTAAAAAGAAGACCCGTTTGTCACTTTCTCAAAGTTTTCTCTTTGCTAATATTTCCAAGGTAAATGGCTGTGGTGCATGTGGCTTTTCCTGACCCTCCTCCTGTCTCCTTAGATAAGAGAGAACAGCTCAGCCTGCTCTGCCTCATAGTTGGCTGGGATTCCTGGTGCTTGTAAGGGGCAGCTTCTGTAGTAAAAGCATTAAAAAAAAAAAAAAAAAAAAAGAATCCTTCCTAGCTGTTTCCTAGTCCTTTTTTTCCCTACCTTGTTTTGTGTAGTTCTGTGAGTTGGGAAATGTCCTTGTGGTCCCTTGGGCTTCTCCTGGAGCAGATGCTCTCCTCTGGATTAGTCCTGCTTGTGTTTAGCTGGTTGTCTCTGGTTTTGTGGTCCTCACCACATGCTGGTGGGTACCTGTTGTTGTCACCTTGCACCAGGACTGTGTCTAGAGCGTCTCTTGGGCCCGTGGTACCTCATGGGGTGTCATCAGGGGAGTTGTGCTGCTGCTCAACCACTGGTGGTGGCTGATCCTTGGCATGGCCAGTCGGAGCTGCCTGTTCTTGGCATTGCCAAGGATGGACAAACAATGACCTTGTCCTTGGCAGGTGGGGAGGACACTGCCCACCCTCAAGGGGAGCAAGAGAGAGATGTTTAATTGGGCTGCGTGAATGAGCACTGTGGTCCCCTGTCACCTTGCCTTGACCAAAGAGCAGCTTCACAAGTGCAGACAGGGTGGGGTGGGAGGGTTGCCTTGGGTTCAGCTCAGTTTTTAGAGGTATCTAAATTTTAACCCTGTAATTAAAGCCAGGCAATGCTTGAGGGGGTGAGTGGTGAGTCAGTCACCTGCCTCTCTGCTCAGGTGGGCAGTGTCCTCCCCTCTGTGGTGGGTGCATTTTAGTGACCTGTGTGTGGTTTGTTCCTCCTTGTCCCCTTGTTCATGTGTTCCTAGAAGGTGCTGCTGGGCTGGGGCCTGACTCCAGCACAGCCCCCAACGCCTCTCCTTCCCCTCTCATTCCAGAACATGAACAACTCCCAGAAGCCGTCGTGACTCTGTGGGCACCGTCGTGAGGCCACCGGCGCTGCCGCCGGCGCCGCCAGCTTCTCATCCCATCGCCATTCCCGAAGCTTGCTTACAAACTGGTCCCCTCTGGCTGCGGCGAGGCCGACCCTCGGCTGGCTCCACTCACGCTGCCCGTTCATCCGCAAAGTCCCGCGCTGCTGAGGGGGGAGGGATGCAGGAGAGCGGAGGAGGAGCCCGGCTCCCCCTGGGGTCACCACCAGCTCTTCAGGCTGCAGCGTTTGCTCTCCTCTCCAGCATCCTGTTAGGTCGTAGCGAGCTGTAAAGTGCTTCTGTAGCGCACAGGAGTTTTAATTTTCCTCTCTTTCAGTGGTTTTGATCTTCTGTATAGATGATTGGTACCCATCCGTCTCTGGGTGGGGTGTGTATATATGTGGATGGTGCGGGGTTAGCAGAGAAATAGGGGGAAGGGAGGGGTGGGTAAAGGGGTTTTGCATTTTTTTAATTATTATTATTGTTAATTAATTTTGAACAAGCCCCTAACGTGCTGTGCTGCAGTCCCTCACCCACGCTACAGCCTGTCGCACACGCCAGCCTGGCTCACGCAGATCTGTGAGCACCAGGAAAGCAGCTCTGTGAGCTCCTTCACTGCAAGAACTTCTGGGTTTAATAAAAGAAACAAACCCATTCTTTCACTTTTTTAAAATCAACATACCTTAAAGGGGTTTGCAGAGAATGTAGATCTGCTGCTAAAACTGGTTGAAAGCTGCCTGCAGTGCATGAGGAACCACGCCAGCAGGGGCTTGGCTCATCCTTTCATCTTGGGGAGCACCCAGGGATGATCTGAGTTCAGGCATGGGTTGAATTTTGGGGAGGCTGAGCACTGTTTGAGGTGCTGTGCTGGTACTTCATCTTCCCTTTCCTCTTTTTTAGATGGAAGTGGAGACATTGGGAAGGGTTTGGATCCCCAGGCTGAGTTAGATGCATTTTGTAGCCACAGAGGTTCTCATGGAGGTGGCCACAGGTCTGGCCAGGTTGCAGGAGTCCCTGTCTGACTGCAAAAAGCCACAAGAAGGGACAGTTTTGTCTGTATTTTTTAAATTTTATATATACACACACGTGTGTGTGTATGTGTATATGTAGAAACTGCTTAGTTTTTGCACTTTATTTGTGGCAGAAGCATAACTACTTTAGTTTTTCCAAGTTGTGCCCCTTCATAGGGGAAGCCTGAATACAGGCAGCTTTTTCTGTTTGTTTTTAATTGTATTTTGCGTGCTGAAAAGCTGGGACTACAAAAAAAATAGTAGTTACAGTGTTTGAGGTGGGGGGAACAGGGTGAGGTCCTGACTGACTCCATCAGCCAACCTCCCCGTGTTTGATCCATAAGATCCATTTCGGCAGCCTGTCCTGGGCTAGGAGACAGCAGTTAAAAATGGCAATTAACCACTATTGCTTTGTGCAAAAGTCTGTGGATTTTGAATAATTTTTTTTTAATTTTTTTTTTTTTTTTTGTGTTGGATTTTGAGTTTTTTTCCCCACCTACGTGCAGCATCTTCTCCATACCCATCTCATATTTTTTTGGCTGGAGGCAGGAGATGAAGGGAGGCACCCCCCCC
>NW_008239288.1:4471962-4483217 GCF_000691975.1 Corvus brachyrhynchos | reverse complement strand
GGTCAGGGAACACCATCCCCAGAGATGGGAGCGGAGAGGTTTGGGGGAGAAATGATGACTATTTTTTTTGTGAGTGTGTGGATGTTTGGGGGGTGGGTTTGGTCTGTTTTTCCTTTGGGAAAAGGCGAACCACAGTGCCTCGCGCTTCGGCCTCGTGCTCGGAGCGGCACCGACGGCGGGAGGGCGCTGGGGCCACGCTCAGCCCGTGTCCCACGGGGGTGGCAGTCCTGGCAGTGCCCTGCCTGTGTGAGCTTGTGCATATGTGTATCATATTCCTGTACAGATAAAACAAAGAACACTTCCCCCCGCCCCGGCTTTGTTTCTTTTTTAATAGCCTCATTAAAAGCAGACTTCTCCCTGTGCTTTTGGTTTCTCTGCCTTTCAGATGAATGAATGTTTTGGGGAGGCCACTCACTTGGCTCTTTTCAGCCTCCTTCAGGGGGAGTTTTATCTCTCTCATCCTCCTGCTGCAAAAAGATAAGCCAGCAAATACAAACATGACGTCTGGCTGCCCCAAGATCAATCCTGTACACGTGTAATTGCGTGGATGTTTTGGTGTGTATTTGTGTGTGTGTATATAAATAAATACATATGTATAAAACAGAAAAAAAACCCCATACTGGCCCTAAACTTTCTTCCTTTATTAGTAATAGAGGTCTCAGTAGGTCTACACAAACCTGAAATTTGAACATGGTGTTTTTACCAGTAATGGGAAAACTGGTCTCTTGCGTTCCTCTCGTGCTGGAGGGGTGGTGGGATGGTGTCAGCCCTGTGCCATCACACTGCCCCAAAAACTTGCTGTCCATTGTTTCTGGTTAACAGAGCCAAAGACTGGGCAGGGATGCTACAGCCAAGGCAGGGTGGGAGAGAGGACACGTCAAACCACACCAATGATTTATTTTCCCCCCTCTTTTTTTTTTTTTCCCCTCCCAGTTTGTTTTCCTTTGTGATACTTGAATTTATTTTTTTAATTTTTTGTTTTTATAGCAAAGCGCTCTTTATTTATTTAATGTACACTGCAAAGCTTGGAGAGAAGGGTGTAGTTACTTGGGATTACTTTTTCTTTGTTTCTGATTTGTGGGATGTTAACTGTTCTGTATATACATCTGGAATAACTGCCTGATGTAAAGCTGTGCCAGCTTAAAAACAGGGTATGCCTTTCAGAAATTTGTATATTTTGCAGTTGCTGGACCAATAAACTATCTTGTTGAAATACAGCTGTGACCTGGTTCTTCCTTGTGTTAGAAGTTATGCTCTCAGGCCCTAAGGGTCACCATGTGCCAGCCCGTGCTGCCTCACACACATTCCTGTGCCTGATAAATGAAAAATCTCATAAAAGAGAAAGTGTGGATGCTCCATCCCTGGAAGTGTTCAAGGCTAAGTTGGAGGGTGCTTGGAGCAACCTGGACTCTAGTGGAAGGTGTTTTTCAATCCATTCTCTGAATTCTACAAGTGTTAACACCTACTTAGGACAAGAAAATGCCCCCCAAGCTCAACATCAACTCAAGAGTGCTACATCACTCTTGAATAGAAAGGTGACTTGTCCTGCCTAGATCTAAATCTAGGCTGCAACTGAGGCAGGACTAGGCCTTTATTCAAACCTGGTCTAGTTCTTGAAATCAAATACCTGCTAAAATGATTTGGTGCTGAGTGAAGGGCTGGACAAGAGCTGTCCCCTGAGATCAGGGCTGGCTTTGCCCTGAAGGCAGGGAAACAGCAGCTGCCACCTGCAAGTAAAGTTCCCTGTAAAGTTGGGGGGGTAATTAATTAATTTAATATTAATTTACTGTTCCTGAGAAAAAGTGGGAGAAGGCAGGGAAAGGTGTAATTTGATGTGATTTTCTGGAGCGCACCTTGTGTGGACGCTTTCAGTGGGATTGGAGGCCTGTCCTGCTCCAGCAGTTGTATCTCTAAAAACTTGTGAGGAGCAAAAGGGGCTAAAAGGTGGTGAGTGCTGTGTATCCCAGCTCAGCTCCGTGCTTTGGCTCCTGCTGGCTGATGTGCAGCCCTTGCTCTGATTTCCCCATGGCTGGCAGAGCTTGTCAGCCTTGCTTTGGGCTGGAGTTTGTTGGGGGTGCACAGGGATCATCTCCCTTCTCCTGACTGCTCTGTGCTCCAGGCCCTCTCACCAGGGAGGACATTCTCTCATTTTAAGTGTGATTGAGGTATCTACAGTAATATTTTCTAGGTGGACATGCAGAGGTGTGAGATTTTGGCGATGCTCATCCCTCCGTGCATCCTGACGGCACGGAGGACCTGTGCTCTCTGGGAAATCCAGCAGCCACAGGATTTTAATTTTTTTTAGCTATTCTTTTTATCTCTAGCAACTTGGCCATCTCCTTGACCCAGGCAGAGACAAAACACTTGTTTTAGGGCAAAGAGAGTAGCCTTGCACCCACCTCACAGGGAGTCCTGCAGGGGTGCAGGGGCTCTGATAACACCTCCAGCCGGGGTGGGCTGAGGTCACACGAAGCCACAACATCAGTGCAGCTCCCCTGCCCTCCCCGGGGCTGCCAGGGGCTGTTTGGAAGCCGTGATAAAACCTTGTCCTTGCGGGAGGAGCACGGAGGGAAAGTTTTGCCTCCCTGAGCACGCCTTCGGGCAGCACTTCCAAGGCTGCTCTGCAGGAAAATCCCATCCTCCAAAAAGTCTGTTCTCCTCTTCCCATGTGCACGATGGGGCTTGTGTCACGCCATCCCCAAGTAAGGGAAGGGGAATCGATGCCAATGCCATCCCAGGCAGCATCCTTTGTTTTTCTTCCATGTGATGCATTTTGTAGCAGCATCCCAGAGAGAAGTTCCTCGAGGCAGTGCAACTTTAAAGGTTATACTTGACAGCAGGAACATTTCCCTGTTCCCAGTCAAGTCCCATTTCTATTAAAATTAAAAAAAAAAAAAAAAAAAAAAAAAAGAAAGAAAAAAAAAAAAAGGAATAAACCCCCAGCTCACTGCTGGCAAACAAGGCGAGAGAACTTGTGATGGCTAAAAAAAATAAAAAGGGCAGACCAGTCACGCTGGCTGAGTCAGCTCTGATTGATGGCTCAGGAATGTGTCTGGGATTAACTAAACCACGGGCAAACCTTTACAATGCAACACGTTGGATGAAGCACAACCGGCACCGGCTCACCTGCCTCCGGCTGGGGAGTGACTGCCCTCATGTCATGGGATTGGAGAGGATTTTTCTTCTTTTTTATCCATCTGTGAGAAAAAAAAAAAAAAGAAAAAGAAAATGCTATTTTTGGAAATTGCTTTGCAAAGGGCTCTAGTAGGAATTATTTGTGATATTTCCAGGTGTCTATATACCTTTTTTGCAGTTTTGCTGCCACCAAGACGTTCTGGGAAGAAATATATATGTGCCAAAATAGGGAAAATTTATTTTGTAGCTCTGTGTAGATCACAGTCTCACTGCTCCATGCCTGACTCTGCCAAGTGTCAGGGTCCCTTCCCCATCCCCAGGGGAGCCCGTGTTGCATTCATGGTTAAGGGAAAGCTGTAAAGGTGTGAATATTTGTCCCTCACATTTCCCTTGTTCGTGTGTCCAGCTGTATCCTCTTTGAGGCTGAGTGCTGTTGTGGATAGAAAAAGTGCATCGAAACTGAATTTATTTGTCAGCAATGCTGGAAGACACTACATCATGTGGATGGACGAGTAGTGGTGAGAGTCAATACCAAAAGGGTTGACACAACCCCAAAATACCTGATCTAGCTGAGGATGTCCCTGCTCATTGCAGGGGAGTTGGACTAGATGACCTTTAAAGGTCCCTTCCAACCCAAACTATCCTATGATTCTGTTCTAGGAAATTAATTTACAGTGCCCACATCAAGGTTAGCTTCATCTCTTGTGTTCCACCTGGACGAGCCCTGCCCTGTGGTCCACCAGCACCTGTGTCTGCTCTGGGGAGGCCATGGGTGGACCCAGCAGCTCCAGCTCAGCTGATGGGAGGCTAAATGCCTTGAGAGGTCTTCTCTGGATGTTATCTCCCACAATCCCAAGGAAAATCTAATTTGCAACATGGTAAGACTGTGACAGTGTTACTGAGTCTGGTGAGCTTCAGGGCAAGCCAGATAAAACCCAGCTGATGCATCTGTCCACCCAGCTTGTTGCACAGTGACAAAAGTGTTTCTTGCTGATCTAAGACTCAGATCTAACATGGTCTGAAGGGATGGTGACAAGACAACATTCAGGATACCCCAGACTTTGTGAATTGCTTCTCCCTCTAGCAGAAGGTGCAGACTCTGATATTGCACCCACTCCTGGCCAGGCACCAGCAAACACTGTCTTTATTTTAAGAGGTGTCTGAGTCCTCTTTATACTGAAGTTGATGTTGGTGGCTCAGAGAAAAAGTTAGAGAAGTGGATGGCAGCAGAGGTTGTGACCAAAAAATGCAGCTGAATTAGAGCTACAAGGAGAAACAGTAATTAAGACCTAACGAATAATTACCATGGGGGAGGGCAGCTCAAGAATGAGCACAGCCCCAAATCCTGATATTTCTAGCTGCAGCTCAAACCCCACAATTAAGCTGTGATTTTGGTCATTATGAAGAGGTATTTCCAGAGCTGAGTCTTGCCATTTGCTGCCTTCATCCACACAAATGACTGCCTGAGCATCACCAGAAAGAAAACCCAGCATTTCGATAAATGTCATCCAAACCAGACTGGAGAGCCTGTGTTGGATGCCTCCATCAAATCTGGGTGCCAACCTGTGGGCAGAGCTGGAGACAAAGAGAGGAGAAGGCTTTCTGGCTAGCAGGGGATATGTTGGTTTAGAGGTTGGTGGCACCTAAAAATACCAATGTTGTCCAAGCACCAGCATGGAGAAGAAAATGTCACCTTGCATTTCTCTGGCTCTTGGTCCCTCTCTACCCACTCATCACCCCAGGGCACTGATCCATCAGTGACAGAGGGGGAAGGAGGCTGAGGCTCTCACACAGGTACCTGGTCAGCCCATCCACTCCTTGGTGCAGGCACGCTGTTCTTGGGAGCGTCTACAGGCAACTCACGGCATCACCTGCATGTCAGGGTGATGGCACCAGTGCTCATGGCTGATTTCCTTCCTGACCATCCCCCTGGTGGTGCTGCAAGGACTGTGACTTACCCTGGCAGTCCAGAGCTGCTCTTTTCCCTTTCAGACAGTATTAATGTCACCTGCTCCAATTGGTGACACCACACTGGTGCCCTGACTCACTCACACCTCCTCCTGCCAGCCTCGATTCACCTGTGACAAGTTCAGATGTGCTCTCCTGGCACACATCCACCTTACTGTCTGTGCCTGCCTCATCCTTCAGCATCGTTTTAGTATTTCCTCCCAGTCTTTCCTATCATCCTTTTGGGCACATTCTCAGTGACATTTTTACACCATCACATTGGTGTGGATGAGCCCACCTTTTTGAAGTCACTTGGGACAGGGAGCTTATTATCTGGCCATAAATTACCCAGCAAGGACTGGCTGCTGTATAAGCAAGGCATAAGAAAATAATAAAGCATTGATACTCACCATAATTAATTAGTAATAATGACTGGGATGCCATTCCAGACTCGCTAACTGGTTTATAGTGAATATTTCTGAGCATGGCCACTGCACAGAGATAATTTAAGCCTCTTCTTTTAGCACAATTTTGCCTGTGATGGGGTCTGTTGCAGAGGGGAAGGAAAACCACCTGCATCCCTTAAATAAAACCACTTGCAGGAGTCAGCAAACCCTAGAGAGAGACGGGACTAGGAAGAAAGTAAATTAAGCCAGAAGAGTTGTAATAAAGGGTTTTCAAGACTCATGGTTACAGCTGGCTGAAAACCAAGGATCTCGGTTCACCAGAGATCTTCTTTTTTAAACATAAATAAAAATACCTTCCTGTCCAAATGGGATGGAAACTGATATTTTTCAAAATTTCTGAAGCTCCTTTTGACCTCATGAATTGACGTATTATTTTCCCTGTTTTTCTGAAGATGTTTTTAAAGAAGTCCTTTTTTGACAAAACATTCCTTTGTTGGAAAACATTGCACGGGATTAATGCTGGTGGAAGAAGAGCCAATGATGGGAGAATGGGGGTGACCCTTTATCACTCAGTAAAGATAAAATGGGCTTTTCATTGCCCTTATCTTGCACAGGGCTGGACATCCACCTTGTCTGCACACCAGGTCACACAGAGGCACCTCCTGGGAGACCCAGCAGAGAGGAGCAACCTCAGGAATGCAGATGTGACTCAGCGTGGTGTCTCTGGCACCTCACTATTATCCCTGGAAACGCTTCTGGCAGCTCTGTCAGCAGTGCCCCAGACAGGCAGAGAAGCTGGGAGGGGTAGGCTCAAGCACAAAGCCCACCCGTCTGCCCTTGGTGGTTTTATCACAGCTATTAATTACCTTCCTATCTGCTAAGCTGATCTGAGCCTGTCTGCACCTTCCTCCCGAAGCCTCTCCTAGCAAAGCTCTGCTGTCCCTGTGCCTGCACGGGCCAGGAAGGACGGGCTGGGGGGTGAATAAGGGCTGTGAGGGTGTCAGCCAGTCCGGGTTGGCTTTTTGCCTCAGCTGTGAATCTGATTTTCCTGCAGAAAGGCTGGCTCTGCAGAGCTGGGAAGGTTAAGCTAAGCCAGGCAATCGCAGGGCTGCCACGGGGTGAGCCCGTGCACGTGTTGGGTTTGATTGATGGGCTGCCATTGCCATGGCTAGGTGGTGTGTCTGAGACCATAATTTGGTTTTGCAGCTTCTTTAGGAGCCTCTTCATTTTTTTTTTTTTTTCACAAATGCAACCGAGGAATATGAAACCTACTTCCTGATGGCAGTGCAATGCATTGCAAAGTATTTCTCTTTCTGGGTGCCCTGGAGGGTTTTTGTGCTAGCCTGGGGGAGAGGATTTGGCTTCATGGCTTGTCTTTGGCACAGCCAGGATTTTTGGAAAGCATGATGTTTGCCAAGAGCTTGCAGGAACCCACACAATCCCAATGTCCAGCCCATCCACTGGCTGTGGATGGAGTTCTCATGTCTGTACTCCTCTTGCAGGTTATGGATCAAAGCTGTGGAAGTGTAGAACATCTCAGACTGGAAGGCACCCACATGAATCATTACATCCAACTCCTTGCTCCTCACAGAACCTCCTAAAACTAAACCATCAATGCTAAAAGAAACACAAACAACAACTAATAAACATGAACTGTCCAGAAAATCAGTGTTGAAGTGCTAACGAGCACAAGCAAACTGCTCCTGCTCCAAAAGGGGATGTGCTTGCCCCTGTGCAAAGGGAAAGTGAAGTATCAAGCAGCTGCCGAATTCCTGCATTGTTTTGCAGAGTTGATTTGAGATAAACATCTGCAGAACCCATCTCTGGAAGAGGTCTGGGTGTCCAGTTTTGAAGGGTACAGTTCAAGGCCAGGCTGCATGGGAGTTCCACTCTCACTCACCATCACCTCACACTTCAGTAGGCAAATGCCAGAGATCAATATATCTCTGGATGAGTAAACATTTACTAGGAGGGCTTAGGAATAAATCCACCCAAGGAAATGGATCTAATGGCTGTATCAGAATCAGGCTTGGTGTCCTCATGTGAACTGGACATGTTTCAGACAGATCCCATTAGCTGCAACCCTCTCTGGGTTATCGTCGCCTCTGCTGAGACACAGCACGACGCTGAAGCCATCAAAAACTGATGTATTCCAGGGTGGAAATCCAGTAGCATCCTCTCCTAGGTAATTAACCAAAGGACCAAAGCAACTATGTGCAAAGAGCAAATTAAATCACTGTGTACTGGTCATGCCTGCAGTAAATAAATCTGCCATGGAGGTCATTCCTGATGCTGGCTGGAATTATTTATAGCCACTGTCTGTAGGAGCTCATTCGAGCAGGCAGGGATCATAGCAGGGCTGTGGCTGCTGGGAGAAATCATCTGTGTTTAAGTCAGGCTGGGAATGCAGGCAGAGCCACGCAGGATTCCTCTGGGTGAGCTTTTTTTCCTAGCTGAAAATATTGGTTTGTCAAAAATTGAAGCTCTCTGCATCAACATGCCAGGCTGTATTTTTACTGGCAAACCAACAGGGTCAGGGCAGGGGTCATCAGTGGTGTTTTGTTATATCACTGGTGTGTGGCCTGGACTAACCAGGAGCAGTGCAGGGGAGGCCACAGATCAGGGATGCAGCCACACCGTACCCATCACCCAGCCTGGGTACATGCATCTGCTGTGGGGGTCTATTGTCCAAAGATACACTCCCAGAATAAATCAGAGTGCTCAAATCAGCTCCTTACTTGAAGCACACTGAGAAGGATCTTGACCACAGGTGCAGCCTGTGGACCACAGGATTGTGTGGATTGTAATTACAGGATCTGTGAACACAGCTGAGGGCAGCAGGACAATAACCATGATGGATGAACTGGGTAGGACTGGGAGCAGCTGGGGCCACACGAGCACGATGCACACCATGGCCACACCATGCACAGCCCCAGGAAAGTCCCAACACTCAGAGGGAAACTCCATCCCCACAGCTCTGTCCCCACCGCTTGCACGTGGAAGGGGAGAGCTGTGGGAAAACACCTGGTTCTACACAGTTTTGGGGCAGATGCATGAAATATTTTCCCTCTCAGCTGCCAGCTCTGGTTGTTGAACCACTGAAAGCTGCCTGCTGTGCTGGTGTCTGAGCATGTGTGTGTGTAAATCACCCCAAGGCATGTCTGGCCTTGATGGGCAGAAAAGTTGTATTTTTGTTATTACTGGTATCATTGTTGTCTTTGTTACTATCACTGTTATTATGTCTGGGAGTGCCATGAGCTCATCTGTGCATCTTGGGAGCCAGGAGGTCAGAGAAGGATCCAGAGAGTGGATTCAGGATAGATCTGTTGGAGCTCAAACCCCGTGTTTGGTTTATTTGTCCAGGAAGGGTCTGACAGAAGAGATGAATTGCCTCATTTCTCACCCTCTGTGATCCCCAGGGATACTTCACTGGTTCCTGGAGGGATAAACTTCTGTTACAGCCTCTAGGAAGAGTCACACACCCACCTCGATCTCCACCAGTTTGCATGATTAATGAACTTGTATGGGAAGAGATCAAAGCCAGGGCTCAGATGTGGAGGCCATTCTGCTTTCAGACATAGCCAGGGCATCTCTCAAAAGAGAGACAAGGTGGAAACAACAAGGAGCCAACATCCCCCTCCTCCCCATGGTCCCAGTTATGGATTTTCTGCAATCCTGAGACCTGCAATCCCAAGCAAGCAGTATTCCCACAGGGCATGTCAACCTCGTGCTCTCACCTCACTCTGGTCACTGCCTTCTAGTTTAGGATCTGTTGGGTTTGGGGGATTGCAGCAGAAGGGATGTTGTCTGATGGGGCAGATGCTGACAGCATCACAGGGTGGTTTGGGCTGGAAGGGACCTTAAAGATCATCTGGTTCCAAACCCCTGCCATGGACGGGGACACCTTCCACTAACCCAGATTACTTGTTCAACCTGGCCTTGGACACTTCCAGGGATGGGGCAGTCCCAGTTTCTCCAGGCATCATATTCCAGTACCTTACTACTCTTTGAGTAAAGAATTTCTTTATAACCTCTAATCCAAATCTCTCCTCTTTTGGTTTAAAACCATTCCTCCTTGTCCTACCACTATCTGCTGATGGACCAGTGGAGTCACAAAGCACAGGAGAACCTCCAACTGATGTCCAAACTGGATATTTACCCTTTCTTTAGCTTCTTGGCATTGCGTTTATTAGTGCTGATGCTTTGATTTACAACCTGTGCCTTGCCTGGCAGGTGCTGCCACTGGCAAAATTTGCAGCTCCTTTTACAGCTGACAACCAGGCTTTAATTGTTGTATTCCTAACTCTCCACCAGGCTGGAAAAGCTTAACAGCAACCAGCCTAAGCCATAAAACTGCTGGACTTCAGGTGCATTCTGTCCACCCATTTCTCCAAAGCCTTCAGAAGGCAGGCAGGTTTGGGTCCTCCGTGGAAGGAGGAATCCTGCAGGCAGCCAGGGGCTGTGAGTGCAGCGGTATTTCAGGCTGGGGGTAGTTATTCCTCCGGCAAACGCATCCCTGTCACACGTGGTGAGTGGAGGAAGTGACTGAGATTTGCATCTTTGCCTGGCGCTGGCTCAGCCACTCAAAACCGGCGTCACGGCTGCATTCACATGGGGAGAGAGGGGAAGTGAGGGGGAGGAAGTCACCACATGTCACAGTCAGCCTTTTCCAGTAATTGGTGTGTGCTTAGGCAAAGCTCATGTTTAATTTACCACCAGGCAGATGGTGGAGAGCTCTCCCTCTGCTTGGTCACAGGGCTTGAAGTCTCCTTTTTCTTCTCTGCTGTTGCCACAACAGAGACAACCAGCAGCACCGATCTCGTGATCCGTCCCTACATGTGCCCTCCTGGTGAGAGGGTTTCTTCCAGTTAATTCACTGGAGTTGTGATTGAAGGGCATCCTGAGCTACATCACAAGAAGCGTGGACAGCAGGTCAAGGGAGGGGATTCTCCCTCTCTGCTCTGCTCAGGTGAGACCCCACCTGCAGAGCTGCCTCCAGATCTGGGGTCCCCAACACCAGAAGGATGTGGAGCTGCTGGAGTGAGTCCAGAGGAGACCATGGACCTGCTCGGAGGGCTGGAGCCCCTCTGCTCTGGAGCCAGACTGGGAGAGCTGGGGATGATCACCTGGAGAAAAGAAGGATCCAGGGAGACCTTAAAACACCTCCCAGTACCTGAAGGGGGCTTATAAAAAGGAGGGTGATTTTTCACACAGGCAGATGGTGATAGGACAAGGCAGAGGGTTTTAAACTAAAAGAGGGGAGATTTAAGTTAGATAAAATGAAGAAATTCTTGACTCTGAAGGTGGTGAAGACCTGGCACAGGCTGGCCAGAAAAGTTGTGGCTGCCCCATCCCTGGAAGTGATGGCCCTACCACTGCCCCTCATCTAAATTGCACGAGATGGGGTCAGGTGCTTTGGGTTACCTGGAGGGGGGCTCCTGGCTCAGCTCCTCCTGATTTTGCTCAGCAGGTGGATGTCAGAGGTCCCGAACTGGCTCCCTGACTCCAAGGACACTGGTGCCTTTGGAAACTCAGGTCCTCAAGTCAGTAAATTCCAGGACAATTAGGTCACGAGGGCAATACCCAGAGGCTGACCAAGATTCCACCCTTGGTGCACGGGGACTTCCGTGGGTGTGGAGCTGCAGAGAGGCCTTTGCCATGCTGAATTACCAATCCACATGGTTTTTGTGCAGAGCCCAGGGGCTGCACTGGAAAGGCAGTTGTGGGTGGGTGGGAGGGAGACGAGTGAGGCAAACAAACAGCACC
>NW_008239288.1:4463258-4471951 GCF_000691975.1 Corvus brachyrhynchos | reverse complement strand
TAAATCTAGCAAATTCCTTGCCAGCCAGTGTTTGCTTTACAGAACAAGCTGGGAACAGAGTTTGTTAGGTATGCAAAGCCGCTTGATTATGAAAGTAAAATCTCAGACAAGCCAAGCTTACCTGTCATGAAGTCCATAACAACGAAAACAATAACAACAGCAAAAAAAAAAAAAAGAGTTTTAGAGAGAAGCAAAACCAGCTCTCTGCTGGGAGAAATTGCCTGGTTGCTAGATCCAGGACTGTGCATCAAGTCCAATCTCATCTCCCAGACAATGCAACGGCTCCTCGTCTCCTCCTCCTCTTGCCCACGGGATGTTTTGACTCCGGCACTGAGCAAAGAGAAAGGCATATGTGACCTAAATCAGGTTTTACTTCTGCTCACATCCCTGCAGCCCGAGTAAACAGCAGAGGATGTGACTGAGAGCACATACGGTGCCTTGTCAACGCCTCCTCTGCTCCAGGTCTTCTTTCCCCTTCGCCAGAGGTGAGTTTGACTCACTCTGTATTTAGGGAGATGCTTCTCCTTTCCCCACACTGCTCATTAAAGCTCCCCCGATGAGCCAGTCCCCAGCCCACCTCTGCAGGTTTTCTTGTTACACAGAGCAGCGTTGTCCGACCCTGCCTACCAAATCCCACCGGAGGGCTGGGAAAGGACGGGCAACCCCCCCGGAGACCGACAAAACAAACACAAAAGGGACTCATTTAATCAGCCTGAGTGCCAGCCCCACCCTGGGGTGTGGAATAAACACTGGCAGGTATTTATTTATTGCCAGTCAGCATCCAAGTATTTGTTTCTCTGTGTCACAAGGGCACGCACTCATTCATGGATGATGGATGCCTTTGATCCCAGCAAACCTGGGCACACTTTCATCTGCTAAGGCAGGGGAGGAAAGGAGCCTGCAAGATTTGTTATAAATATGCTGGGATTTCTAGCAATTTGACATCTAGATGCGCAAGCAGATTTCTTTTTGAATATTTGATCTTCTCTTCTGCACCACACATTTTTCTATCCATTTCTAATCTTGCACTCAGACATTTTTACATATTCATGTGTGTATGCCAAAGTATTTAACACACACGCATATCTATCCACCCACCTTCACCTACGTATGATACACAGTGCTGGAAATTATAATCTGGGTGCCTTGGCATTAATAATGCATAAATCAGATGTTTGCAGGAGGGAGTGCATGACAGATGATGCCATTTCAGTCTTGGCACACACACATGTGCATCTTTCTCCATCTGTCTAGTTATGAACGTTTAGGTGTGCTTAACACCAGCATGGGCTTTTATGAGGATGTTTCTGGGATGAATTAAGTTAGCACACAGCACCAGTTATCCCAGCCAGAGTAAACCTTAGCAGGAACAATTAATTGAAAGTCACAGAATAGTTTGGGCTGGAAGGGACCTTAAATTCCACCTCATTCCAACCCCCTGCCATGGGCAGGGACACCTTCCACTATTCCAGGTTGCTCCACACCCTGTCCAGCCTGGTCTTGGACACTTCCAGGGATTCAGGGGCACCCAGGGCCTCACCATGCTCACAGGGAAGAATTTTTTCATAATACATTATCTAAACCTACTCTCAGCTCAAAGCCATTCCCCCTTGTCCTGTCACCACGTGCCCTTGTTCCTGCTCATAAAAAAAATTCATACTCCTGTTGTACTTGACAGAATCAATACGAATCCAGTGCGGGCATCAATGTCCTGATCATCTCAAGGTAACTGCCATGAGGAGAATGAAATGTCCTTATGTGACTAAAGAGGGTAAGTTCCTGGCTTGACCCCATGACCACTGAAGAGCTCCAGCCAAGGTCTGATTTAATGAGGCTGCAGGTGAAATGTGGAGGTGTTGCAGCTGTGAGCAAAGCTTCCCCTCCCTGTGAGCACACGCAACCACGTGTGCTGTCTTTTGATCTGTCCCAGCTTTATTGATGTTAAGGGAAATGTCTTTAGGGCAAGCAAGGTGGAAATATTGACCATGGAGATTAGATAAGGGGTGTTTATTGAGAAACTTAATTTCCTGTCTAAAATGGTCACAATGACCCGCGATGTGATGGGTAACCGTGGGCTGCTGGAGGTCAGGGAACTGGCCCCAGGGGAAGGTTTTTTCCAATGTCTACAAGGGTGTGAAAGGGAGGGGATTTCTCAGCTATCCTGAGTACTTTATGGAGCTGGGGTTTATCCTGATATGATCCTCGGGGTATTTCTCCACTGCCCTGGTGAGACGCCTGAATTTGATCAGGTGACTCGAAGAAGCATTACGGGCAAGGTGGAGATTCTTGTCTGGCCCAAGCATGGCTGCTCCTGTCCTCACAGGCAATTTAGGACATATTTTATCCTTATCCATTTTTACAGCCTTTATGACACCAGTTTGCCAGGAACACACAGTACTTAACTGAGGCGCCCCAGCACCTGCAGTGCCCACATTGCAGTTTAACTTCAAGGGAAAGGTGGGTGATGCCCAGCTCCCAGAGAAAGCAGTGAGTGGGATGCCCATTTTAGGTGACAAAATGCCCGTGTGCCTTTGACTCAGTTGATTGGACAGGGAGCCAGGATCAGGCAGATCTGGGCATCTCCTCAGCTCTCTCTGAAGTACAGAAGGCACAACTCATCTGAGTCAAGCCGGAAAGTGCTTCAATATGACACATGCTCCACCTGAAGTCATCCTTCCACTGCTCCTTGCTTTGGGGCACCTGGAAATGTGCATTTCTTCCACCCAGCAGTGGAATAGACAGTAACTTGCATTTTTTCAAACCTTTGTGGTCCCAGACCTGAGTAACCATAAGGTACAGCCTCCTCCAGCCACACCACCACGTGTATATCACCTACAGAGCAGGCAGAAGGAGTATCTTCCTCTGCTTTTTCCTTGAAACCATCAGAAGGATAGGCAGGGAAGACTGGAAGGTCACAACAGTCTTTTTTTCAGCCAGATGTGTCACATTCCACCTAAGGTACAGTGTGTTCTATCAGATAAGAGGAAGTAGGATGGCTTCTGACCTGGGAGCTCTCACAACCCCCAGAGGTCTCATGGTGACAGTGGCAGACAGAGCCTTGGAGCTGCCTTGCAGCACTACTATAATTGGAGACACTTCTGAAGCTATAAATGTAAATTGCCTCTGGAGAGATTACTGAGATCAGAGCAAGGAGCCATCAGCTTCTTTGTGGCCATGTGGAACCCTCCAAATAGACTGGTAGTGGAAAAGGCATTACACAGAGCTGCTGTCCAAAACCAGGGATCTTCTGTGGTTCCTGGCTTGTTGCCATTTTCATACTCCCAGTTAGACCCTCTAACCATCATCCACAGCATGTGGTCCCAAAATGTCTCAGGTTTCAGCGACAATGTCTCCCTGTGTTCTGCTGTAAGAGGGGAACAGAGCGGGGGAAGGTTTTTTGGGAAGCCCTACAAGGTGGGAGTGGGTTAGCAGGGCTTCTTGATGGGCTCCAAGGTCTTCAGCGCCATCTACTGCCACGCCACGTCTTGGCTCCCTTATGATCCCTCCAGGAGTGGATTTATAGGATACTTTCAGGATCATCGGATTGAACAATTAGTAGCTAGACCCTGTTTTTATGGGCTGACTGCAAATTAAAAACAAAACAAAAACCAGTGTCTGGAGATAAAAACCTGGTGCGATTTTCCTTACAAATTCATAGAAAAGGAGAAAGAAAATACCCAAGGACTGCTATCTGAGAGGCAGCAAGCTCCAGGCAAAAGATAATGACTGGGAGCTACAGTGCAGTTCTTTCTGATCTGTGTCTGCCTATAGGATGTTCTCCACTGTCAGCATAAAGTTGTGAAGTGAAGATTGAGCTGATCATTCAGTGAAGGTCAGAGGGAAACAAAGAGATGTTTCCCAGAGAAGCTGTGGCTGCCCCTGGATCCCTGGCAGTGTCCAAGGCCAGGCTGGACGGGGCTTGGAGTAACCTGGAATAGTGGAAGGTGTCCCTGCCCATGGCAGTGGGTTGGGACTGGATCATCTTAAAAGTCCCTTCCAACCCAAACCCTTCTGTGATTCTGCAATAGGGAGGTTATCAAATATGGGTTCATTGAATTACCTGTGAGCAGATACAAAACATCCCTCCCATTAAACAGTGAAGAAATATTAGAGGGACACGTGATAGGATAGGTGTGGCTGAAGCAATGGGTCTGTCTCTATGTCATGTTCCAATCCCAACCAACTTGAAGCAAATCAGTTGAACTCAGTGAGGATATATTGAATTTCCAGCCCTTGTATTAAGCACAGAACTTGATTGTTTGTGCTCTTCCCACGAGAAAAAACCTAGAGGTTCAAAACTGTTCCTGGGAAAGATCAAATTTCTGATGTGTCCCAGGATTTCCTCCTTGTGAGGAGAGCCTTGATGGCTAGCCCCAAAATCCATCTCTTCAGCCATTTAGGAGCTGGAGTTGTTCTAAGGCATTGTGTGGGCGTGTCCCTGCCCTTCACTCTCAGGTGCAGCAGGGGTTCAAAATACACACATTCCTCTCCACCTGCTCAAGAATGTGGTTATTAATTTTATAAAATGAGGTCTCAAAATTTATTCTGTTCAACTCTTCTCCTGTAGATGAAGCCAAAAGCCATGCAGAAGGTTTGGCATCTCCCACTCCTCAGCAGTCCACACTCGAGGCAAAGGGGAAGATGAACCACAAATTGTGAGTGTTTTACATCATCTATAACATCATCAGAGAGTATTAAAAGTATACAAAAGTATAAAATTCAACATAATGGAAATGAGCAGCACTCAGGTCTCCTCTGGTGTGAGCAAAGATGTTTGGGGCTCCAGAAAAAACATCAATCATTTTTAGTTGAACTTGCCCTTATTTACAGAGTACAAAGCCTTCCAGATGCATAAATGACTGATCCCAGCTCAGTAACATTTTATGCTCTTGTGTTTGCCAGTAGCCAAGATCAAAGAATCCTAGGATGGTTTAGGTTGGAAGGTAAAGATCCTTCCTTATATACCTTAAATACCTATAATATAAATATAAATATAAAATCCTATAATACCTTAAAGACCAGGTATTTCCAAATCACTGCCATGGGCAGGGAACTTTCCTCTAGACCAGGTAGCTCAAAGTCCCACTTTGATTCTTAATCACTTAATTCTTAATTCTTCTGGTTAGTGAAACCATTATTAGGAACTTTGATTGGTTTGACCAAATGAGAGGGGCTGTGGGATGGCTCCAAGTCACAATTTTGACAAAATGTGCACATTCAACTTTATATTCCTCTCCTGTGACCCATGAGCAGGGCAGGGAATCCTGCAGGTGACCTGGAGATCATCTAACATCTTGGTTGAGAGAGTTGGGAACTGATCTCAACATGCTCTCATACCACACAAACAAACAAACAAACAAACACAAACACTTTGCTTTCCCCAAGGTCTTATACGCTGTCAGATTCTCTGAGTCCTGGAAAACTGACGGAAGCAGCTTTAGAGGAGCTCGTAGCCCAAAAGGAGGGTAGATTTTGGAGGATGAACTGAAAATTGGAGATTGAGATTATTAAAACCAGTTTGCTTAGTAACACCAACAATCATCTAGGAGTGCTTGTGGACTGGGGGTTAAATACCATGTCAGGACCTCTTCCTTGCTCTTCTGGTGAGGATGTGATCAATCAGGACATCAGTAGATATTAGAAACAGTTGGGAAGCTCCCATTAATGAAGTTCAGAACATAGCCTGGCATAATTGCAACCTAAAATCTTCTGCTGAGCTCCAGCTGGTGTTGATTCACCACCAGCCTTCTGCTGCAGATGGTTGGGTAAATTAGGAAGGCTGTGCATAGCAACCTGTAGGCTTTTTCCAAGGAAAACAAACAAAAAACCTCAGTGTGGTTTCTGCAGGGATGAAACTCCAGCTGTAACATTAGCTTTGTCCCTCTTCTGAAGACCAGTCCTGGAGACCAAGGCTAAAAGAGGATGAGAAATGCAGACTCCTCTCAACCATGCATAACCTCCTGAAAAAACGTGGTTTTTACCAAATCCTGATTAGCATCTCTTTTAACTAACATGCTTGTGCTGCTCCTCCTGGCATGCTAAACGTCTGGATAAAGGTGCACTTATGCAAACACACCCAAATTCCTCATGGGCATTGCCCAGGTCTCCAGCTGGGAAATTTGACATGCAAAATGTGACCTCGATCACATGCTGAATGCTCCAGGGATGAGGTGTTGCAAGCAGCCTTTCTGGGATGGCTCGTAGGCATGTGATAAGATTAACTTGTGTTCTCACCCACCTTTGGTGTCCCGGTGTACATCCCCCTTTGGCATTCCAGCACCTTGGCATGAGGAGAGCTGGGTTTCAGGAGTTCACAGCAACCTCTCTGATCCCAGCCATGCCTGTGACTGAAAAGGACAGGCTTGGGGTTGAGTGATTTGACTTTCCAGTGCTTCCATTGATGTAGATGTGACTTACAAGGAATCCTTTGAGATCTCTGCAGACTGCATCATGCCTTGCTTATGTAGGAGTTAATTCTTCTAATTATTATATTCTTTTTACTACCAGTGATTCAGCACAAAGGAATCTACCTGAGGTGATGGGATGAGGAGCTTTTGTCAGTGCTCCATCAGCAGGTTTTAGGGAGGAGACATCTGAGCTCTGTTTCTGAATCTGTGGCTGAGACTCCTCCAAGACCTTGGCCAGGAGGTTGAAACATCTCTGTGGCTCCGGTTACCTGTGTGTAAAACAGGAGGAACACTGAGAACTCCACAGGAGGGACGAATTCCTCACTGTCTGCAGCATGACTGGAAAAGCCTTGGGTGCCAGGGAATGCAAAGATCCTTATCATTTTCAGTTTGTGGCTTCAATTTGTGACCTCAGCATACATGCCATGCTCTGGAGCGGTCTGTGATCACAAGTTTGGATTTGTTTTATGACAACCAACAGGAACAAAGGGATCCACACTTTTGATAGAAAATGCTCCAAAATCAGGGGGAAAAAGTAAAAGCTTGGACTTCTCTGCCCTATTCAAGGCCAGGCTGGATGGGGCTTTCCACCTGGTCTAGTGGAAGGTGTCCCTGCCCATGGCAGGAGGGTTGGACTAGGTAACCATTCTAAGGTCCCTTCCAACCCAAACCATTTTGTGATTTTGTTCCAAACACGCAATGACAGAGATTTTTAAAGATTTTTATATTAATAGTCTCTAACTTGATGAACAAGTGACTCTTCCTCAGTACCCACAGCAATCAAATTCTGCTGATGTAGTGTCTGGTCTGAGCTAAGGCTGCCTATTGTGCTCACTCTACCCGTGGGTGGTTTCTACAGTGTATTTCTCCACTGAGAAGTTGCTTCTCTTTTACTCCAGCACAGCTTAAATTAGTCTGATGATAACTTCGGGCCACCTTCCCAGAGATGTGGCTATTTCCAGACTTACGGAGATAAACATTTCCAAGCAAAGAGTTAAAAGCAGCTCAGATTTCCTCTGTGGAAGAAAAGGGACATGTTTGATCTGTTCTTATCCAATCCACCAGAGGATCATCTCTTACACCTGCTCTTCATCCTTTGCTCTCCGTAGTGCTTTAGCAATTTTTTTTATTTCCTTTTCATTTTGTTTTTCCACGTTCTTGTCTATTCTGAGTTATCTGTGGAAGAACTGTAAGAGTAACAAAAGATCCTGAAGGACACAGTTTGCCACATCTTTCACCTCTCTTCAAGGATGACTTGGGGCAGAATTGTGTTTTCAGTGCCATTTTACACATGGATCAAATGAAATAGTGGTAACTTGCAGTGGGAAATCCCACCAAAATCATAGGGAATAAAGATGAGTCACACGTGTGGAACAGTTATCCAACCCAAAGAGTTTCCATTATTCTCACCACTCCCTCATGTTTAGAGCCTGCTAACATGGTGATGCTTGAAACAATAGTGAACAAAAACAATTCAGGGAGAGGAGTGATGTTGAAGTTGGCCAGGGCTTCCCAGGAGTTCAAAAGCACCTGAAGATTCTTGGAAGAGAATTGTAAGGGCAAGAATTTCATTATTATCAGTTTAAATTCTGCTTTCCAGGCACATGAAGTAGCAAAATCCCAAGGTCAGGGCAAAAGAGAGCTGCACACCACATGCAGCAGTGGAACTTGATCCTTGCTGCAGGCTGAGCTGCTATTTGGACTTTGTACCACCTCAGACAACATTTCCAGTCACAGGTTGCTTGCAAGAGTTGAAAATGGAGTTTTAAAGCAAGTAAATAATTTGTCAGCCCAGGACAAAACCCCTGAGATTTAATTCCGAGATGTTCTCAAAGGCACGAGGCAGAATAGCACTGTTCTTAGCAAATTAATCTCTTGGTGTGGGAGCTGACCTGGACTTAGCTCCTGGAATATGGGAAAATTTTGTCTCACCTTGCAGGCATTATTAGCAAAATAATGGATTTTGTGTGTGGTCGTATTTGTTTGTTGCTTTTGCTTTTCCTTCCACATCAGAAATTTGAAGAAATAAAACCAAAAAGTGAAACTGTATTTGGCAAATGAAGAGCTACATGTACCCACTCCTGGTCATGGAGCAAGGAAGGGCTTGATATGGGCTGCATTGTGGAGCTCATTGCTGAGGAGTGCTGGAGGAATGATTTAGGGATGCCCTTGGCCATGAAGTGCTCCAGGCACTGCAATTGCCTCTGGCTCCAAACTTAACTAACAAAATAATAATAATAATAAAAAAAGCCGTATTTTGACTCATTGACCAGAAATGCTTTATCT
>NW_008239288.1:4429291-4463229 GCF_000691975.1 Corvus brachyrhynchos | reverse complement strand
CAGGAATGGGGATGTCAAATGGAATGGCTTTTGTCACCAGCTCTTCCTCTTGAGCACTGCACAAGACCCTACAGGTGAAAATCAGGTTATTTGGTCCCAGGCACCACTGTGGTGAATGCACTGACAACCTGAGCTGAGAAGTGATAGTTTGCAAAGCCCAAAGTTCCTTTCTCCTCTGTGTTGTCCCCCCTTGGATCTCTGGAGCTGGCCCAACTCCCCAGGCTCTGTGAGACCTCCTTGGCCTAAGTTCAGGATGGGGGGGAAGAGTCAGCTCCTCCCCTGGAGATAACCAACACGTGAAAGGGTGACACCTCTGCCTGGACCATGTGCCTGCTAAAAGGAGTCTTCTAAGAACTCCCGAGGTAAAACCCAGGTGTGACTGTACAGCAACAGCTGGGTGATCTTCCCATGGACCTGCCATTTCCTTGGGCCCAGCAGAGCTGAGGAGGGAGACTTTTCCTTCCCAAAAGCTCCCATTGTCTTGGTGAGAACAGCACTGGGAATAGAGCTGGTCTTTCCCTGGTGAAACCTTTCAATCCCCCTCCTCAAGACCTCCAGAGGAACCCCTCCAGGTGAACATGTGGCTGGATGAAGCCCATGTTCCTCCTGAGGAGGAGCAAACCTGTCACCAAGAGAAATTCAGTGGGAGATCTCTTCAAGGATCAACCATGATGGGTCTTAGGACTTACAGCCCTGCAGAACAAGGGGAAGGCTGGAGAAAGAAAGAGAGACATGGATCCAAAGTGGATCCTGCAGCCTGGTAGTCTTGAGTTATTGCTACACAGGTGCTTTAGTTTGTGCAGGGGCTGAAAATTATTTTGCATAAGAAAATGAGACAACATGAATGAGAATTAGTCCCCAAGCTTTTGCTTTTGGGTTAGTGTCACCCAAAAAGTAAGGCTGGATTCTGCTTGGCTGACCCTGAAGGCTGGAGAGGGACTTTTTGCAAGGACATGTAGTCATAGAACAAGGAGGGATGGCTTTAAAGTGATAGAATGGGTTGGAATTGGATATTAGGAATAAATTGTTCACTTTGAGGGCACAGGTTGCCCAAAGAAGTTGTGCATGACCCATCCCTGGAAGTTTCCAAGGCCAGGCTGGATGGGGCTTGGAGCAACCTGGGATAGTGGAAGGCGTCCCTGCCCATGGCAGGGGGTTGGACTGAGATGAGCTGTAAGGTCCCTTTCCAACAAAACCATTCTGTGGTTCTGTAATGACATTTCTGTCATTATAAGTGACATATAAATGTAAATTCTTTTGGGGCCATGTTGCACTACAGCAGCTGACAAGGACAACATGGTGCAAGACAGGTGACAAGACTCATTTTCTCATGTACTTGTGGGATATTTCCACCCAAAAGGAGAGGGACACAATAACATCACCTGCTGCAGTCCAAGCCTTTGTGAGGCCTGGGAGGAGGTGTTGATAATTAGGCTCGTGACTCATGCCTTGGGTGCGAATTTCTGCTCTAATGCTCTGCTAATTAGCGCACACTTCCTGATCAATGGCGGGGTAATTACGGGATTAGGGTTAATGGGTCAGACTCATTGAAAGCTTCCTCCTCTATGTCAGATTAGTCCTGCTGTCATTAGCTTTACCTTTCCAGGTTGCTGGATACAGACAGAGGGAAGCACCCACAGGGACAGAGATGAGGCTCCGGGGACCAAGTCGCTGTCAAGGGAGTTTTGCTTCCATGACTGTGCCAAAAATCAAACTTTAAACATACTGAAGTCTTCCAAGTGATGTTTTTCATATACCCACAGAATCTTTTGCTTCTCTGCTGCATGGCAGGCAAAAGTGGTTCCTCTGCAGGATTATTCCAGTGAAGTGGTGTGAGGGGACCTATTTTGCTACAACAGGCTCTGTTCAAGTAGCAGCTTGTCTGAGAAACAGATATTCATCACACAGGTTGGCAGAGTTCATATTTCCCTTGCAACAGGATCTGAACCAAATCTTGACATTGCCCTGACAGTTTCAGTCATTTAAAGTATTTTTTCCTGTAATTTTTAAGGTTTAAGGAAGAGTTATTTGATCCTGTGATATCATAGAACCATAGTTAAGGTCAGAAAAGACCTCCAACGTTAAGTCCAACCTTCAAACAAATACCACCATGACCACTAAAACATATTGAGAAGTGCCACATCTACAAAGTTTTTTGAACATTGACAGGGATGGTGACTCTACCACTTCCCTGGGGAGCCTGTTCCAGATTCCTTTTTACACTTCCTCAAGATTTTTTCCCACACCGTTTAAATTCCACAATTATTCCATTGCCTTTAAAGTCTCAGATTTTTTTTTTTGTTGTTTCCAGGAGTCACAGCCACGTTGTAGCCTCTCTTCTGGGATACTTGCAGCCAAACACTAGAACAACCAACATACCTGGCAGCAAAATCTCAGGATTTGGGGATGCACAGAGTTTCTTATCCAGCACACCAAACACCTGGATTCACCTGCTGCTGCCCATGCAGCAGGACTGTTCTTCACAGAGTTATTCCAGTAACACAGCTCAGGCAAAATCCTATTTATTTGATAGTAGTGGTCCCATTAGACATCCCCAAATAACCCAAATCTGACCATAGAAGAGGAACAGTGTTAACATCTGAGGCTTTTCTGTGCTGTGTGCTGCTCTTGTCTTTCTCTGGGACCTTCACCCCAATCCTGGTGCTGCTCTTGGAGCTGCAGCACCTTCACCTGTCTTTTTAAAGCACAGGGGATGAAAAAGCAAAGCTCTGTGTATCCACAGATGTTCTTCATTGCCAGGGACATATTTTCCATCACCAAATATGCCACGGACACAGTCCTGCTGCTTTCAGGGTTTTGAAAGTTATTTGCACAAATTCACTGGGACAGCATTCAGGAAAAATGTGACCATATGTTTATCTTGTCATATTTTCCCTTAGGTCACTGCTGTCAACCAAAATACTGGGCTAGATGGCCCTTGAGTAGTCATTTTTACGTTGTTTTCTACAAATAAGTACAACACTTGTGTTTGTACTCTGGTTCCAGCCCACAGTGCACAGGATGAGTACAAGAGTGGGGTGAGAGAGGATCAGTCCAATGTCGTCCCTGAAATGAAAGGAAACAAACTTGTAAGAACAGGACGAGCATGAAAGCAGCTGTACAGGATCACACTGATGGTCCATGTGAACCACTGCCAGCAGTGACTGAGCAGAATATGGGAGCCTTCTCTTAGGAGAGCCTTCCAGTAATCTGTGGCAGTGAGTCACAGAATACTCATGGGAGGGGCTGAGGTTGGAGGGAAAGTCTTGGTCTGAGCTGCTTGGAAAGTGAGGTTCATCAGCTGTGGACGTAGTTGCTGGCTGCTCTTAATCCTGTTTCTTCTACACTGGGTCTCAGCTGTTCAGTGTAAAGCACTGACCTTAAAAATCCACAAGGAAACTGTGCAGAAATTCATGGGGACCTGTGGGACCATGAGCAACTGGTGTCGGGGTGGTTGTGTCTGGATTAGACACTGGAGAGGATAAACTGGGAGAGCTGAGAGGGCTCAGGGCAGAGGACAGGTTCACCTCTGCAAGCACTGAAGAGGTGTTTTGTCACCTTCAAGCCCAGTCCCAGAAATGTGGGAAGCATCTGGGAGAGATGCTTCAACCTGCATCCATGAGAGAGGGGCAGAGGTGCTGCTGACCCATTTTTTGCCATACCTGGCCAATGAACCACCAACCCTAGAGGAAAAGCCAGCCCAAAATCCCTGCCCTGAAAGTTTAATATCAGCCAAAATCTCCCATTCAAACACTAGGCAACATTTCCTCACCTGTACATGTCTGCTCTGATCCCTCAACCCCAAATTCCCCAAATAGTTTAGACATTGAAAAAGTGCCTGTTTGCATTTGCTTAGAACATTATTTCTACCTTTTATGAGCAGGGTGGCAGTTTTCACAGAGAAATAATTCCAGACAGAGTTATTAAAAGATTAAAAAACACACCCAAAAAGGAAGAGAAAAAAAAAAAGAAGAAATCCAGGCTGAAAAAACAAATATCTCTACCAGAACTCCGGGCGTTTCTCATAACATCTTGCTTATGTTATGAAGTCTGATTTTTTTTTTACTTTGCTTTTTTTTTTTAATGGCGTGAGGTAGATCCAATTACTTTGCTGAAATTCATACGACCTGCTGATAAATGAGATTAAAAGTCACCTGTTGCAGCCTTGAAGTGCTGCAAGAACCTCCTCAGCTCTGTAATCTTGTTGGTTCCTGTGCTGACAGGAGATGCCTGGCTCGCATTTCCAAGAGGTTCATGCCTCATTCTCGTGACAGCTCAGAACTCACCCCCTGTGTGAACACGTGTTACCTGTGGCCTGGCAGGTCCCTGGGGCTCGTGACTCCTGGCAGAGCTGAGTCACAGCCCCAGGTAGTGCTTGCAGGTGTGTCACCTTGTCCTGGAAAGAAAAGGTGATGTGGTTGCAAGTGGCTCTATTTGCACTCTGGCTGAAGAATTGAAATATCAGGGTTTTTTTACCTGAAAAACCTGCAAAGAAAAAAAAAAAATTAAAAAATACAGAAAAGTTGTGATTTCAAGTAAATATCAGTGGAAACTGAGAATCTGCAAAATGATGAAGGATTTTAGGTGACTTGTGCTTAAGCTGGTGCAAAATTTGCTGTACTGAAACCCACTATGAACAGTGTCAACACTGCAACTTTCCATGGAATTGTTCAAGGCCAGGAGGGATAGGGCCCTCCGCAAGCTGATCTGGTGTGTGATATCCGTGGCAGGGGCTTGCAACTGGATGATCTTTAGAGTCCCTTCCAACCCAAACCTTTCTATGATTCTCTGACATTCACATGCTGCCCCAGCACTGCTTCACCTCGCCCGTGTGGGATGAGATATTCGCTCCTTTTAAAAGTAAAAAGTGAATGTACAACATCAAGCAGGGAAAGCAGATGTATTTATAGAGTTACTAATGTTTGCTTGAGCCGGCAGATGCTGGGCATGTCTGAAATATCTTTACTGTTTTGTTTTTTTTTTTTTTAAGTTGCAGAGTCTCCTGAGCTGAAGTCACTCTCAGGGTGACTTCAGGACACGGAAATCACCTCGAAGCTCCATTGGACTTTTGCCTTATGTCTATACCAGGTGTTCTGCAGCACAGTTTGCTTTACACATACTTCTGTCTCTTGAGAACCAAAAACAAAGCCCAAAACAAAGCCCTGTGGTCCCCTTTCTCTCTCTTGGTCATTAAAATCACAATGATTCCTTACAGCAGGCATGCTGCAGCTCAGGTCTAAATATGGTTTTAGAGGAAACTCAACATCCTCACTCAAAAGAAAAGCCAAACAACCTCCCCCCTTCCTCCCCCGTAATTACAGTTTGACATAACAAGTGGTGTTTATTAACTTCAGCTCTCAGAGCTGATGTCACAGCCGAGTTGGGGTCCGGGAAGTCTCTGAGTCATGTGGAAGGTGCAGAGCCAGGAAATGTCAGCAGAAGGAAAAGGAGTAAATATTAAGATGAAAGAGGTTAGAAGCTGGTGGCAGCTTCCTGTAGGAAGCTGTGGGATGCTGGTCAGTGCTCGGAGCAAATCGTGGCCTTGGGTTAAATGTCAATATTCAGCTTGGTTGACAAATTAAGGTAGAATATTTCCCTGTGATGATTCCCTAAGGATGTAAAGGAAAAGGGAGGCAACATGCTCGAATGTAACCTGAGGTCCTGGACTGCAAACTGTCCTTTCTCTTCAGCAATTCAGATAACTGAGAAAGCAATCAGTGCCTCCGTGAGGTGATGGGGAACCCATTTCCTTCTCTCTTCATTTTTCTACCAGACCCAGCCTTGCAATATGTGGGTAAGGACTGGATGATGCTGAAGACATTGGTCTCCCAGTGACTTTAAAGGCTCAGGACTTGGGCTGAGAGGGTGGTCTTGGCATGAAGCAGAGCTTCAGATGGGCAGAAGCTCACTGTGGATTCTGCATGAATTCAGCAAATGATCACAGATGTAGAAGAATTTGGAAACATAACCTTCTTAAAAGCTGGGGTGCAGACATCTTTTAATAGTCACTGCCTGCTAAAATCCATGCAGTTTTAATTTTTCTTCCTCATTCTTACCCACTGTATTGGTGGGAGGTGTTTTGTCACTAGATATGTAGAAGAGAAACCAATGACCCATGAGACCCTGATGCTCTGCACTAAGTATAAATTCAGACTGAGCTGCCCCTGTTCCAGGTGGCTTGATGGGGTGTCTGAAACCACACGGGACTAAGGCAGACTGTGGCTTCTGAGAAGGTTGAAGAAAACCCACAGAACCAAACCATGAACAAAACCCCAAGGCTATTTTTTTTTTAAACTTTTCTCTTATTTTAAATTCCAGTTTTCCCTCATGAGGTCTTCTTAGTTACAGGGGTACAGGGCTTTGTACAGACAAGCACAGGACTGGGGAAGCAGAGAAGATTTGTCCTCTCCTGCATCAGTGAAGAGAAAATGTCTGTCTGGTGATTTCAGGTCAAGATGGTGTGTTTCTGCTTGATCTGGTGAAGAAATTCGAGTTTCACTTCACTGTGGGAACTTTGCCTGTGGTCTGAGTTTGCCGTCACTTGCGGCATCACGTAGTTTTTGATACAAAGCTTTCGTTCACCTGTGCTGAAGCACGGCAGAGTTTAATTTGATTTCACCTCTGCAACTGCAGCCCAGACTGGGGAAATGGAGTGTGAGCACAGGGAGAGCCCAGGACTTTGGTTCCAACACTGGATGTGCCTGGTCACAGAGCAGAAAGGACATGTTCACACTTCCCTCTCAGCCCCTCTTATGTGGCAGCACACTGCAAGCCTGCGACAAGGAGGAAGCTGCTGGTTTATGTTTCCTTTCAGATCTGTCCTTTTACAGCATGACTCATTTTGTGTCCATCTTTGCCATGTAATTTCTAACACCTTTTTTGTCTAAAATAAAAAACTCTTTAGCCACAAAGAGCACCTCTTGCCTCTGAGGGATGTGTGTGTGCAATATAGAGGTGATGGAGTGGTGTGTGAACAAATTTAAGAGGGATATCTCAATGAGATGGGCCTGCACCAGAAATCATGAACCTTTTCTCCAGTTTCTCAAAGTTATTGAGAGAAGCTTTTTATAATCTCCAGCCTCTCAGAAATCCCAAAGTTGATGCTGTGTCTTGGTTGCATCTCTTTTAAATAGAACTCTCTGGATGTAAGTGGGTTGAGGCAGATGGGAATTGCAGGGGCTGCTATCAGACCGTGCTTCCCCCGCTCTCCTGCTGCCCTCCCTCCATCACATGTGGCTCCATCCCTCACTGAGTCCTGCAGCTGCACAGTCTAGACAACCTGCCCTTCCACAAGGTTCAGAGTGAGCGGATACAGCTGCACTTCATGTGCCTTTCTGCTCAGTCTCATGCATTTGCATTTTTTTATCACGGATCCTTCTTGCTTTTTGTCCTCATTCTGCTCTTTCAAACTCCTGCTGACCTCCTGTGAGGCTTATCTCTGCCTCATGCCAACTTGTGATATGCTCTGGGAAGCTGGAACAGCTGACTCTGGATAAAGCAGTGAAGGTTGGCATAATCTCTCGTAAGTATGTCTGGAAATAAAAAGTTTGAATAAAATCAGGAGAATTCAGGTGTTTGCAATTTCCCCTTTTTTGGCTAACTGTGAAGAAATCTTTGTCCTATTTCGAAGCACAGTGAAAACAACTGGACATTCTGGTTCTCTTCAATGCACCAAATTTGATACAACGAAAGTGATTTTAAAATCACTCCCAAAGGGCTTTATTCCCCAAAAGGCTGGGATCAAAGCCTTTTGCAGAGTAATTCCTTCGAGACTCAGATTAATGCTATTTACAAGATGTTTAATGATTAAAGGACAAGTTTAGCATTAAGCTCTCTGGTGCATTAATGCCACATGACTTCATGTAGCTCCAATATTTTGGCCACCCTTCAATCCCAGTTTTATCTCTCATTGCTATATCCCAGTTGAAAAAAAGGGCCATGGGAGACAGCAACAGCATTTCTGGTTGTTCTATCTCTAATAAAGAGCCTGAAAATGTGGGACACCATGTATCGATACGTGGTGGAAAGGTGAAACCAGGACCTGACTGATCACAACTGCTCATCTGCCCTTCTAAAAGGATCAGTTACACACAAGGAGTTTCTCAGTGCTTTTATTTAGCCTGCAGGACACACATATTTCTTACCACGTGATTTTTGAAGTAAAATCAGCACCCATAAAATCATGCTCTCTGCAAAAACAGAGAAAAAAATCCCCACTGAAGGCTGGGCTCTCCTTCAGCCCCACCACGTCTTCATGTCTTTAAATGGTGACACAACGTGCACTGATCCAAATTTAGTTTCTGTTGAACTTTTCCCTCTTGTTTGTTTCCATTATGGGATGTGTCATCCTAAAACAGACACTCCACTGTCTGTTTTAAGGAGGTGTTTGAGTGAAGGCCTGCCAGGCAGGGAACAGGGTGTCCTGAAGGAGGAATTGGGGTGAGGGCAGAGGCATAGAGTGGCTTTATTCCTGAAGCAAAGGCTGCGTGGATGGAAAAGGGTAGGAAATGAGAGCAGATGTGTAACCCTGTCCTGATTGGAAGGAATATGTGAATGTGATGCAGAAGGTGAATGGAATCTTAAAAGTCAGGAGAAAATGGATATCATCTGATGTGTTTTGGGTGGAGAAATAGGGGAGAACTTGCAGGAAGAGCAATAGGGATTCACACTATTTTCATTCTGATGTCTAGGACTTATGTGTCTACTATAGAACTATTTACATATTTTAGTGTAGGATTCTGAACTTTTACAGATATTTGCTCCAAAGTGGGACTTCCCACCTTCTTCATCTGCTCCTGACCCCCCAGAGATGATGCACCACATCTGCAAGTCCTTTGAAGATGTTTCAGGTACCCAAGGGTGTCTCAAATGGTGCTGGGTTCCTCTGTGCTATTGAAACAACCAACTGCATCAGGTTCCTGGATTTGGTCCCAGCCAACTCCACAAGGCAGAAGGGACCATAAGTGGGATTTTTGTATCTGCTTGGAAGAGCTGATTAGTGGGATCTGGATGTGTCAAGGCAGTGAGGTCACACAGCTGTGAGTGAGAGCAGAAATAAAGGGCAGAAGGGAAGTGCTTTGTTAAAACAGTTCTCTACACTCGTTCTGTGATTCCTTCCTCATTTCACTTGTTTCCTGTTTCAAGCACTGGTGCTGGTACCATGGTGGACCATGCAGAAAACTGTGTGTTTTGGGCACAGAGTATGTTGGAATGACAAACTTCCCTCCTGCCAGTCTGTAAAAAAGTCAAAGGAGGACACAGTGCAGAAAACACCAGCAATGGACAACTTCCCTGCTTGAAAGAGTCATCCCTGCTATTTAGTGGCTCTGTAAAACCCTGAGGGTTGCATTAAAGTGTAAATTATAGCTGTGACACTTAGAGACCCATATGTTGTGCTATGGCTGTTGTTTGAAGGCTGGGAAATGGAGCCTGCAGGGCAGAAAAGTTGAAATCTCACATTTGGAGGGCACAGGAAGGTGAAGCAGAGATGAGTCTGCTCATTCCTATAGCTTATTCCTGCCCTGGCTGGGAATTGGGCTTTTCCATCACTGAGATGCATTATGCAGAGTTAAAATTAAATGAATATCACACATTTTTGAGGACCTGTGGGTGAAGATGCCAGCACAGCTTGTGGGGATTGCTGCTGGCAAGGCTTTCTGCTTTACTTTTGCACTCACCAACTCCAGGTGAATTGCCAAAAGATGTTTAGGGATGGGGCAGTAATCTCACCCCACTTCAGGACCTTGATTCATGAGCTCAAACTTGCCCCAGGTATGAGACATCCATGTGGAGCTGGCAGATACAACCCAGGATCTATGGAATCTCAAGGCTATCTTTGGGATTGACAGCTGGAGATTGTGTTGGTTGACACTGGGTGTCCCCTTCAAGGGAATTCCCCACCATAAGGGTGGTAAGAATGGAATTCTAAGGGCTGGATCCACAGGGATAACGGGGTGTGGTCCCTCTTTTAGCACTCAGCCACCCGTAAGGTCTTTATGGAGGCTTTATCTGACTCACCTGCACCCAGGGGAAGTGGCTGCTCCAGCTAAAGCTGAGAAAAGCAGTCAGAAAATTCTTAGGAAGCTGCCCAGGAAGCCCCAGGGATGTCTGGCACATTAGGAACGCAGTGTGAAAAAGCAGCCTCTGCTCTGAACTGCTGTGCGTGGGGCTTGAACATCAGCTTTGAAGAATGAGGCTCCTGACCTTTGTCTCAACCATCCCATGAATTAAAAAAAAAAAAAAGGAAAGTTACAGCTGTAATTTAATAAAGCTCCCCTTTCCCATTTTTCCCTCTCCTACCTAAATTGCTTTCCTTATTCATCTCAATTTTCCCAGACTTTTCAGTGCAGCAGCTGAGAGTAGTTTTTATATTGAACCATTTCCACTGACAGTACCTTTCTTCCAGTAAAATCACAGCACATTCCCTTTGTTTTCAGACTCGTAGACAATCACATTTATCTGCTCACTGCCCTTCAATAGCAAGCAGCTTCTAATGGATTTCTGCATGAGGACTGTACCCCCTACCCACTAATTGAAATTCAGTGCACAGAGTCACATCAGTACACTGGGGTGGTGGAGAATATCAATGCACAGAGCCAGGAGGGGGAACGGGCAGAGGAAATTTTCAAGTTTTCAGTGCCCAGCAGCAAATGAGAGTGGGAATTCCGGGTGCATCAAAGCAGTGGGATATAGTCACGTGCTTCAAACCTTCCTCTGAGGGTCCCAAAATGTAAATGAGATGGACATCTGTCCTCTAGTCACTTCAGGAGTGAGGCTTAGGGGCTTGGATAAACTGAATGTTGGAAACTTCATTATTTGCAACCTCTGGTTACGGGAAAAAAGGAGCCTTCAGCTAGCAGCTGGAGTGCACTAACTCCTGTGCTGGATCTGAGGATCAGAGGCTAGGATAAAGAGCTACGCCTCATGGTTAGAGGGCCTGGATTGATGGCCAAGAGAACTGGGCTTTTTTCCCAGCTCTGCCTTCTGGATGACCACAGGCATCTCAGGTCACCTCCCTGTGCCACACTTCCCTCACCCGTGGAACAGATCCTTTTCCTTTGGAAAGTCATTTGGGATGCTGCTGGAAGACAGTCACAAGAACAGAGGAGCTCATAAGAAAGGTGATGAGGGATTTTTATGACCCAACAGAGATGGGATGCACTGGATGGATGGGATTTCTCTCAGAGGTTAGGGACATGATTCCACTTCCCAACAGAGGTGTCCTGTACCATATGTGAAGCTCTACACTACCTCCCACCTTCCACCTGCCACTCTGAAGGGGAATTATTTTCCACAGGTCTTATGTCTTATGTATTTGTGCTGCTTTGATGCTTCAGGTACGTCAGAACATCTCACCTGACTCTTGGCAGCTCCAAGTGCTTGGTGGAGCCACAGGCCCGTTGGGGGATGCCTGCACATAGAGAAGGATCTGCTGCTTAAACAGAGGTGTCTCTTGTCACTTGAGATGTCCCCACATGAGGCAGGCAGATATGACAGAGGTCTGTGAGATATCCACGCCTTGGGGAGCAGCAACTGGAACCTTCTGGGAAAGTGTGGGGTGGAAAGAATGACACACCATGCTTATCTTTACTCAGTTGAGCCCTGTCCCTTTGTCACCTTAGGCACTGTAGGTCTCCCATACACCCAACACTCTGGTGCCTTAGAAAACAAATGCCTGCTTTAAAGTAATCCCTAAAAACACCAGCTGGGCTGTGATTGGCATGGAATCCCCAAGGAGACCAGCCCAACCAGATTCCCTTAGTGAGTCTCCTCGGAAGCTTGACTTTAAGAGGTGGGTTCTCCTGGGTCAGGTGGTCCAGGCAGTGACACCTGTAATCAAAACCTCCCATCCCCAAACTCCAGTTTAGAAGAAACCAGGTTTCTGCTCCTCTGAAGTAGGAAGGCTGAGCTTAGGGAGATCTTCTGGTAGGTTTTGGGGTGAGTTACTTCATCTCCCTGTGCCTCAGAAGGAGATGGCAATGCTTCACTCTTTCTTATCTACTAGGAGATAAAACTCCTTGATAAGAGGAGTTATCTCTCAGATAGATAATTTGGGCTGCACTTATCAGAACTTTCTTGCATTTCCTGAAGTCCCCTCTCCTTGTACACACAGGGCAACCTTGCTGTTACTGGAAAGGACTATTTTTTACCATTTTTGTTTATTTTTGCCCTGGGAGAAGGGACCGTCTCTCACAATATTTGCAGACAGCCCTTGCTAAAAGGAGATCTGATCTCAAGCACGGTCTCCAACCAGAACTACAATTTGAGTGGTGATAATAATAATAATAACAAACACAGCAATAATCATGCCCAAATATAGCACTTGGCACTGCTTTTCCTGTTCAAATCCCAGTTCCTGTGACTGTCATTCTTTGCACGCTCCCAAATGCTGGCATTTGGAAATGGCAGCCGCTTCCAACAAGGCCTTTTGTCCCAAAGAGATCATTTCCAGTCGAGTGCACTGCAAACTGCGATGCTGCACTTCATCCCTCCAAGATAGGGATGGGGACAGCGTGTGACTCATGCCTCTCATATGATCCTGGAAAGGGAATGTGTCCTAGGTACGGGCTTCAGCTGAGTGCTCTAATTTCAACTTGTGCCTTCCCCTTTTAGACAAGGAGAAGTCCACTCTCATGATTTCCTCTTTTGGCTCTACAAGCTCTCCACAGATCCTCTTTCCCCATTTTTCTTGCAGCACTTTCCTCAAACTTGCTCCATCTCTTGCACCCACCAGGACAGGAGCCAACCTCCAAAGAGCCTGGGCAAACCGTGTTTCTCACGAAAGATGTGGATTGCCCAGCTCCCAGGAGGTCTGGAGATGCTGAATGTGGGACTGTGTTACAGACAGTCAAAAAAAGAGCTGCAGGCCCAGAAAAATGCCCTTATTTTCTTCCCAAGTTAGTCAAAACCAGTCTGAAATATTCTCACTTCCAGAACAGCTGTCCCTCCCTTTAAACACGTCTCTGGAAAGACTTTATTTTGGTATTTCTAGTCCAAAGGAAATATTTTCAAATTCCTGGATTTAATAATGTTTCAGTTTGTTTGGGTTTGGTTTGTTTCTTGATTTTTTTTTTTTTTAATTATTAGTTTTTGTTGTGGGTTGTTGTTGTTTTATTTCATTTTTTCCATAACAATTAACCTGAATCTTTCTGAGCTGTCAGAGACCATCTGTGTTTGGGTTTAATGGTATCAGGCTCCCCTCTACCCCCAGCTAGACACTGCATTCCCCCCTTTACTGGATGAACACGGACACGGTGCAAGTCAAGGTCTAGGGCATACCAAGGAAAATGTTGTCTATGCTGGAATGTTGCCTCCCAGCTGATGAAAAAGGTCTAAGACACTGGAAAACACTTTTATGAAGACCCTGTGTAATGAAAATAGGCGGAACATGAGGTCAGCATGACCCAAGCAAAATGCTTGGTTTCTGCTTAACAAAACAAAACAAATGGATTCAAGTGATCTTAAGCAGAAATGAAGCGGTTTGTTTTCATTTTCCCCAAGGGAAAAGAGTAAAACTGTGCGTACATGTGGGAATTCAGACTTGCAGGCAAATTATATAAACCTCCAGCCATACAGAGACTGTATTTTCCATTAACCTAATGCACAGAAATGGGTAGAAAATCCTCAGGCTGATGGAGTGATGGGATTTCTCAGCCACGCTTGGTTTCATGAGCATTCAAGAGAAATTAATGGAAATTAAAAAAAAAAAAAAAAATTAAAAAGCCTCTTTATCCAGGAAGAAGAACGGACTGCCAGCCTCACTCACAACCTGGAATGCAATTAGGAGAAATAAAACGTCCTCAACAACCTCCTAGATGGGTGGGAATGTGGAGGGCCAAGGACAGCAGTGAGGAGGGAGAGTCTAAGAGACTGAAGGAAGAAATAGACAAAGCAACTTCTCTCCCTACACTGTTTTGAATAGGATTTACTGCACAGATGAAGAGGGATGGACAATGCTAATGAAGTTTTCATCTCTTCTGCCCCACTGTGGCTGGTGTAGCTCACACTGACAGCATGGCATTGTCACACAGACCCTGCTCTGGGCTGGATGGAGAGGACTGATGCCTTCCCAGGACTCACAGACATGAATTCCCTGTGGTGTTATGGCACTGGAGTGCCTTGGCCTTGCTGCAAGGCAAAAGGAATGACAGAATCACAGAATGGTTTGGGTTGGAAGGGACCTCAAAAACAATTTTGTTTCATACCCCCTGCCATGGGCAGGGACACCTTCCACTATCCCAGGTTGCTTCAAGCCCTGTCCAACCTGGCCTTGAACACTTGCAGGGTTGAGGCAACCCCAGGTTCTTTGGAAAACCTGTGCAAGGGCCTCACCACCCTCACACTGTAGAATTTCTTCCTAATACCTAATCCAAGCCTGCCCTCTGTCAGTTTATTGGCCACATCCAACACACCCGTGACTGCCAGGATTTATTGTCTCCCTTATCAATTCAAGCATTTTCAGTGCCTAAAATCATTGAGCAGGATCTGGGCACGATGCTGTGAATACAGTCACTTCACTTGGATCAAGGGAAAGCAGTGGTTTGTTTTTTGTTGCTACGACTGATATTCTGGATGTCAGGTGAAATAGCTCAGGCTCACACATGCCTTTGCACTTCAGCACTGAAAGACCAACCCATCAGTGTGGGCTCTCTGACCCTTTTTGGAATGCTGGTTTTCAAATAGTCACAACTATCTGCCAGAAAGGAGCATCATGATAATCTAACCTGGCCTTCACACCTGTCAGAAACCAAATGATTTCATCCTGTGTTTTCAATCCTGCAGCGAGGTCTTAGATCAGCATTCCTTGGCATTGCAGTTGAACCTATAGGCTAGAAGAGGAAAGTTCTCTCTTCCCAGGCATGGAAGGACCAGAGAAGAGATTTGAAGGCTTCTCCTGACCCCTAACATGGTGTATTCCCCTTCCCAGGAGGTGAGAAAGAATTTGGCACCACAAAAGCTGAAGTAAAGGGACAGAGGTTTTCTTTTCCTTCTCTCCTAATTCCACTGCATCCACGTGGTTCACGTCCCATCCCAAGAAGAGGGATCTTCACTGAGAAGCCAATGCTGACCATGCCTGTTGGTTTTACTCACATTGGGAAGGCTGTGTCCTTACCTGCTGTCCTGAGTGAGCGAAGCCAAGGGTTGTGGGGAGCTGGCTGGAGGCAAGTTGGACCTGCCTTCCAAAATCTGTGGAGCTGTGGGAAACCAAGAGGGCAAAGCCTAAAACCCAGCTGTGCACTTCCCACCTGTGTTTCCTTCCAGGGATCCACTCATGGTGAACACTTGACTCTCCTGCAACCCCAGGAAACCACACACATCCAGGAATGATGCGTGACACTGGAGGGGGACAACATTTGCTTGACTTGTTATCCCCAGACAACAGTGTTTAGTGTTAAATTGCACTTTCAGTGTCTGCTGTGCAGACATCACCTCAAGCTAACCACTGACAGCTTCCTTCTTCATCCCTGGAAGACATCAGACACTTGGAAGTGTGATTCATTTGCCCTATTTAGATTCAACAACCCTCAGTCCAAACAGTTTCTCTTCACTGACATTGGAAACAACTGGCTCAGATGTTGGTACAGTTGACTGTGTTTGAGCTGTTGAGCCCCATCCCCACACCTTAAACCAAGCAGGATATTTTCCTACAAAGTGTCCAGCTCAATCAGGGCAGCAGAGCTGAGTCACTGATGAGATAGCCACAACGACCCCCTTCAGGCTCCAGCCTTTGTGTCTGTGAATAATCACTGCTGAGTGGCAAACTCGGGGTTTTATGAGATCCAGGGCTGCGTTCTTGGATCTCAAAGGTCAGTTGTCGTCCTGCATCTCATCCACCCTGAGTCCAAGTTACACTCAATAATTGCAGAGCTGAGTGATCAGACCAACAGTGGCAAGATCCCTCATTTGTCCCTGCTCTGTCAGATTTACTGTACCTATTTATACAGGGAGGGGGGAAACATCAAGTTCTAAGATTTTTACATTTTTTTGTGTGTGTGCTTGTATGTGGTTATTTTATTCTTGCTGTCAGATTTTCTGCATTAGGAAATTCCTTGAAAAAACCTCTTTTCCTGGTCTTATCTATGCTGTGAGGTGTTTGATGGTACTGATTGTGTCCATAACAGTGCAGGCCCCATCAAAGGCTGCTGGATTTATCTTCCTTTTGTATCTTATCCTGGATCTGACAGTGCCTGATGTTATATACTTCAGCATAAGGTCAAACAAAAATCTCCTTTCCTCACTCATCCCTCTCTTTCCCCTTTTCCTGGCCTCTCCAGATGGATTCAGCTCCATGCTTTGGCACAGGTGTGACTCTATGCAAGCAGATCACTTGCCTTGCCTTTCATTCCCCTAGTAAACCACAAAATTTTAAATTATCCCAGCTCAACTCTTGTTTATCACCACTGCTGACAAGTTTCCAGCTACCACAAGCTGTGATTCCCACATATATTTTTGCATTTCCATTGTTTTTTCCACAACAACCCAATCAGATGGGGATGGTTATTGCTCTGCATAAGAAACCGGTGTCAGGTGTAACAGAGAAGCTCAAGGGGTATTCAGGTGAATTGTTTTCCTGGATTTAGAGAGGAAACATGGAAGCTCTTCCCTGTAGCTGGAAGTGCTGGATGGCTGGTTTGCTGAGACTGAAAAAAATCTCTCTTTGGGCAAGATGGGGAGTGGTTACAATGACAGAAGAGAAGACAAAGATAGAGGAAACAGACATTAAGAGTGTCAGAACAAAGAAACAAGTTTTTTTCCTGCTACTTTTATTTTTCAGGCTGCTAAAGCTCCGCTTTAAATTAAGCTTAACCTTTACTTTTAGAGACAGCTGAGGAAATGTATTTTCAGCTGAAAAACAGGCGGTTGCTCTCTGAGACAGACTTCCCCTTTGGGGCTGCCAAATCTCAATGCAGCTCTCAGCACTGTCCTCACTTAACCTCTCCCAGAGCCAAAAAATATCCAAAAAACATCCAAAAAACTGGCTGCCTCCTGCCCTGGCCATTAACACAGCTCACACCAATCAGACAAATTAATTCCAGTGCGTTTAAACGAAGCCCTCCTGTGGCTGTCAGACAGCCAGCTGAGTCTCCCAGTTTTACTGGAAAGAAAGAGGGAAAGGTAAATAATTCCAATCAAAAGTCCTCTCCAAGAGTGTGAGCGTGGCTGTCCTGGGAGTCCTCTGGAGGTGGAGATCCCACAAGCAGGGGGACCTTGCTGTCCTTGAGGGGCACATCCATGCTGACCTTTCCTGGGCCAAAATGACCAGGACATACCTGGATTTCTGTGATATGGCCAGGGGTCCTCTCCTGGAATTATAGAATCACTAAGGTTGGAAAGGACCTCCAAGAGCATCGAGTCTTCTTTGTAATTATCAGAGTTAATACACCTGAGATCACAGTGTGAGCTTTTCAGAAAATTGCTTTTCAGCATGTGGCATCTCTTAGGTAGATACAACTACAAACCCCCATTTTTTTGGTATCTACATGTTGTGCAGGAATGAGAAGATGAATGTAGAAATCCCCTAAAGGCTTTTAGGCAAAGTGTTAGGGTAAATCCCAGTCAGAGTCTCCTTGATATAAATAAGTCAAATCTCCTGAAAACCAGCGAGATGTCCATGGACACGCATACATATATAGAGAGATATATAGGTATATAAATAGGTAGATAGATAGATAGATAGATAGACAAATAGACAGACATTTACACACACACACACTCTGCATGGGTGTATATATAAAAATATATCTGATAGTGGTTAAATATCTGGTAATATATTTCATTTCTGATCAATCTTTAAAGTCAGGATAATATTTTAAGCCCCTGGTGCAGTAGATTTAGCTTCAAAGCACTGGATTCCTAATAAAACTTGTGTTTGATATAAGCAGTTCCTGCAGACTGATGTCTGGTGTGACCCCAGAAAGAAGCATCCAGCATATCTCGTCTCGTCTCATCTCATCTCATCTCATCTCATCTCATCTCATCTCATCTCATCTCATGTCTCATCTCATCGAGGGAAGGCCTTTTTAAGGAGGAGGAGGCACTGCACTGAAACTTAAAATGAGGACCCAACACAGAAGAACATCAGTTCTACACCTTTCAGCACTGATGACAACTTTTCCTCAGCAGAGTGTAGACAGTGAATACAGAAGGGCTTGTGGATTCTCTTAGTGGCCCTAGTGGCAAAGAGCTTCTTCGGATGTAATAAAATGGGAGACATAAACTATAACCAACACAGATAAGGTGGGAGAACATTTCCAGGCTCTTGGCACTGCTCAGGCAAAAATCCATGTACAAACCTGGGTTTGGGATCCCTCACAAGGGCTGAGGGAAACAGGCACTGTTGTCCCCAGGGAGAGGTTGTCCTCTAGCATCTCTCTGTGACTGCATTGGCCAATCCCACCACACTTCTCCCTTGGTTTTGCTTGGTTTGCTACCTGCTCAGAGGTCACCACCTGCCCATGGGACAGAAACCCTGGCAGGGCTGAGCAAGTTGCTGCCCCAATCCAGCATCCCTTGGTGAAATTTAGCTGTGAAGTGGCATGGTGCCCTCTGCAGCAGATGGGCACAAACATGTTGTCACTCCTAATGCAGGCCCACGTCCCTCCCAGGGGAGCTCAGGGGGAGTGCCAGGCTTTGTCTGGGATGTCACCTTCTGTCCACCCATATGCTGGTTCTGCACTCACTGAGTTACCCCAGCTCAGAATACACTGTGTCATGTTTTGTCCTCCTGAGAGCCAATATTTACATCCACAGCACTGTGAAAGACGTTAAAGGGCCAAGCAGATGGTCTCCAAGGCTGAAGGTGGCCCTGCCTCTTCCCTCAGCTCTGCTCCGATTTAATTTCCTACTGTCTTCTCCAATCCTTCTGACTCACTGATGTCACCTGCAGCTGGGGCCACCCTGGCTCATGGTTTCTGTAGCCATCATGGCTTGAAGAAAACAAGCAACGTGGGACTTTTGTCCCTATCTTCTCCCAGGTGCTCTTTTACCCATAAAAGATCCGTATCCTTAGGGCCAAGGACATGTCCTATTCACCAGGACAGAGACTTCTGTGACAGCTTCTCAGCTAGCCTGGGGAGTGGGGAAATTGATCCTGCTTTTAAACACACCAGCTTTTAAAAAGATGCTGTAGAAACTTAAGGTGGGGATTGGATTATGGGAAGACTATGGGATGGACCCTGGAAATGCTTTGTGGCTTCATGTTTCTGGGGACATTGAATTTAGGGGTTTAACTGAGCCAAGGCAAGAAGTGGGCAGGTGCCAATCAGGAAAACTGGTTGTTTGGGAATGCAGAACAGGTTAAATTTGTCTAGCAGGAACTGGCAGTTACTGGATGTCTTTGATTCTCTTTCCCAGCTGCTTTCATAAAGGGTTTGTTGCTGTCTGAGTCTGCCCCAGCCTGACTGTCTGCAGCAAAGTCAACAGCCCCGAGTGTGCTCCGGCGGGAGCGTCTCCGCTCGCAGGGGTGGTGGCTCTGCAATACCTGCCCTGGGCTACACGGGATGAAATCCCCTCCTGCCTTTGCCCTCCAGCTCTGCACTCTGCCAGTGACCTAGAGTGGCTGTCACACAGCTGTGCTGAAGTCCCCTGGCTGGGTCAGGCTGCATTTTTTTAGTGAATGAGGGTGCAATGAATGATCTCACAGTGTTTTGTTAATTTATTCTCCTTCTTGCAGGCTGATAACACACACACACATACACACACACACACACAAAAAGGATGAATTGTGTATTGTTGCCTAATTCTGAATAAAACCACTGCGAATTTCACAAGATGTGCATAGCATAGACTCAAGGGGTCCTTTCTAGCAGATGCCTGAAGCCAAAAGCAGATAAAAATTTTTAGCAGGGTCTGATTTATGGTCTGGTTTGACAAATATTCATATGGGTGTGAAAAAGCTTCTGAAGAAGTGCCACGGAGCATTGCATCCCCTGTCATCTTCCTTGCTGCCTGCTCCCCCTCAAATTAGATTTGGTAATTCAAGTGGTTTCAGCTTCAGGCTGATTTTTCTTGCTTCAGTTAAATCTCAGGTTTCAAGCTGATGATGTTTCACACATGGCAGATTGGCACCTGTTATCTAAAGGTCCAGCAATGCTGACCATGATTGAGTTTGTCCCAGACAGCACACTGGAATAAATCAACATGATGGGTTGGAAGGGCTGTTGCTGGGCTGTTTTACACCAGGCCAGTTTTACTCCCAGCAGGATTAATAACAAGCAATTTTCTAATGAGCCCATAAAGCTCTGCCTTAGTGTAATGTGAGATCTTTGCCCTTTGCTTTCTCAAAATCCTGCAGCACGGTTCTGTGGCTCCAAATGCCACGGGTGGCAGAAGACAATCTCAGTTTAATTGCCCAATTGTGCAGGCAGCAGCCATGCAGAAGGTGCATGCCCAGCACAGGCATCCAAGGACACGGCAAGAGGAGGAGGCAAAGGAAATGTGTGGTTATAAAGCAATAGAAAGAAAGTAATGCAAAGATAAACATTTCATGCACACACAAGGCACCTTTGCTGCCTCGAGTAATATCCAAAAGGATGTCAGCTATTTCAGAGTATTTTCTGGAGTGTTTTCCTTTTTTCTTTTTGGCCTGAAACAATGAGCATTGGAAACTCAATTTCATTATGTTTTGAAACAAAAGCAAGGCAGCTCTCACAGTCTCTCACGCACTGTGTAGAGTTCTTTTCCAACGTTAATGATTCCATGATTCTCTAACAGCAGCAATAGTGGCTGACAATGTTTCCCTAAAAGAAACACCTGAAGCTTGGGTAGCAGGTGGAGATAAAAAAAAGCAAAACTTGCCCAACAGCTTGATTTCCTTGTGTGACTAATTCTGTGCCTGTTCACAGCCTGTTTTCCTGAAGAGCTGGGGAATGACTTAAAAACAAATGATGTCTTTGCAAGACCAAGTTCCCTTGTTTGTGCAGGTAAATAATAAGGTCGTCAAGGTTTTATGTAGAAGCTTCAGCTCTTGAGCTCAAAGATCTTTACAAAGCAAGAGGTGAAGAACCAGGTCCTCATTTTACAGAGGGTAAAACAGAAGCATAGAGAAGTAAAATGTCAAGTCCACTCTGAAGGTCTCCTGCAGCTCATGCTCTGGCTGTGCTGCTTCTATCAAAGACCTATTTTTTCAAAACTTGAAGAGAGGAGGTTATCCAAATCCCCCCTGACCTGACTGAGCTCCTTGAATCTCACTTCCAGCCTAAATATCTGAGGTTATTTATGTGAGAAAAAATTGTTATGCCTACTCTAGGAGCACAGATCCGATGAAAGACATAGACTCATTTGGAATTCTCATCTTAAAGCCATTTAGTGACACACACATTTTACCAGAAATGTTTAATGAAGTCTTTCAGATGGACAATTTCCCTGAGCATGTGACAGCTCACACTGAGTTGTTTTTGGATATGAATACGAGCAACAAGCCAAGACGGGCAGTCAGCAAGAGGCAGGGGCAGGAGTGGGTCACTGGGACACCGGGAGCTAGAGCTGGAGGACAAAATGGATCTATGAAAATCAGCTCTGGACTTGCAGGAGGAGTGTGGATACAGCCTCTCTTTTTAATCACTACCCTCTCTGTCCAGCCTGAGAGGATCAAGAGAAACTCCCTCCCCAAAAGCCTCAGAGTACAAAAACCTTCACAGAAGCCACTGTCGCTTATTTTTTTTCTCTGTTTGGTTGCATTACAACTTTGCTCAAATTTCTGAGAAATACTGTCTCTGTTTGAGTTTGTCTCTGGGCAAAGTTACCAACCCCCTTTGTGGTTTGGGATAGGAAGTGTTTAAAATTGACAAAGTGGAGCATCCCTGGATTTGAAAACTTTGACTTTGTCAAATGTATCTGTTGGGTGCAGGAAACAAGGAAATCAGGATGAAAAAAAAAAGGAGAAATAAGTGGCAGAAGTGTAGCCAGGATACCCCTCGTGCAATTTTTCCCTGTTGATATTTTTTCCCATGCCTGCTGAATCAGCATTTTCCATCTGCCAGCCTGTAAACAAGAGAATAAAGAGGCTGGTGACCTTGGCCAAACAAGACCATTACACTCTCCTGGAAGTCCTTGGATCAAGGAGAAAATCTTTGTCCATCTCAGGGCACAAAGCCCAGCCAGCCCTCCTGGAGTGCCCAGTTATTGGTAAAAGGCTTTCCAAGCATGCAGAGCTGAGACCTTTGAATCCCTCAAGAAGGGGAGTGAAGCCAACATTTCAACAGAAGCTGACATCCTCAGCTGTCATTGCCACAGTAAAGATTGTGTCTCAATACAAAAGAGAAAAAAAAAACAGGACAAAGAGAAAAGGGCGTTTCAAGGCCAGAGAAGATCTTGGAGGAGAAGTTGCTTCTAAGTTCACCCCGAAGTAAAATGTAACACCTTGCAGAACTGAGACTCCTTGGTGCTTTGCCATGTAGGGCTGAAAAGAGCTTTTTCTTCGAATTCAGATGCTAAGTAGACCCAGAGCTGCTCAGTGCTTGCACGTGAAGACGCCACAAGCGTAACTGCAGAAGTCGGGGTCAGGCGCCCTACTCCAGAAAATGATGAGATAAAAAAACCCAAAATCCACCCAAGAGGAAGAAGAAGAAGAAGAAGAAGAACAACAACAACAACAACAACAACAACAACGTCTTCCCAGCAGCTTTGGGCTGGCAGAGGGGGAATGAGGAGAACTTTGCCATGCTGACTCATGGGGTACAGCCTGCGTGTTGTTGACTTTGCTCTCTGTTTCCAGGGATTTCCCTTCTACCAGCAAAGGAGCAACTGGGCCTTAGCAAAAAGGAGAAATTGATATTTTGGTCACATGTCAGTGGCAAAGACAGTGTTGACAATGAGCTATTTTCCTCTTGCATTGAACAAGGAGCCTCAGTTACAGGGAGAAAACAATATCATCTGAACAACTCTCTGTTTCCTCGGCTGGCAGAGGCTATCAAGGGTCAGGCTGGCTGGGAAGTGTCTGGACAGAATTATTTCCAACTCCCAAATCTCAGATCAAGTGCTTCTAAACTGTGGTAACCATGAGGTGCTGGAGGCTGAATAGGGATGTGTGTGACATATGATCTTGCCATACACTACTAAATTCCCAGAGGTTTTCATAGTGAATGGCAGGGATTCTCTGCCTCAAAGCAGAGGGAAAACCTGCTAGACCAGTGTCAGTCAGCAGGGACACAAGAAATGATGGGGACCTTTCTATTTTGGGGGTGAGAAAAGCTATGTCAGGAGACAGGCTGGCTGTGTAGGCTCCCATTTGAGGGCTCCTGGGAAAACTGCTATGAACATCCTTGAGAACACAAGGAGGGACCTACTCTCCACTGTTTTGCGTTATCATTGGGTCAAGAAGCCAAGTGGCTCCCAGTTTCACTGGCTTATTCATCATCTGAAGGATAGGTATGAAGTGGCACCTGCTCAAGAAGCCTTTCCATGGATATGTCATCAGGACTGTGCATCAGCCAAACCTTCTTCCCTCATAAAACTGCTTAATTGATGACGCATCATTAGAGAAAATTGTTTAGGCCTCTGTATGTTTCTGCAAAGCTGGTCAGACAAACAGGGCTTAGCATTCCCAGTGGGATGCAAATTCCCCCTCCCTCCGTGGCTCCTTTTGGAGGAGGGAATGTATCTGTGAATGTATAAACTGCAGTTCATGACACATTTGCTCAGGCTCCAGGGTTGATGTGTTTGGCAGCCTCTTGAACTTGGTCCTTCACCAAGAGAACGCATCGGATGTGTTGGGGTCGGGAGGAGGTTTCACGTGCTCCGATCCCTCCAGGCTCCATGAAAGCAGCGCTGTCTTCAGTCAGAGCCAATTTGTGGGACACCTCGTCAAAAGGCAGGCAGCAGAGAGCACCCACAGGCTGTTTCCAGTGATGGTCTGGAAGGCCTGAGGTCTCCAGAGAAGTGGGCAGGCACCTTTTTGTAGTGTGAGGGAGAATCGGCTGGCTGGAAGTACGGAACGAAGAGACCTTTTGGAGCAGATTCTGAGACCAAAGTTCTGTGGCTCCATAATGATCTCGAGTGCAAGCCACATGGGCTGTCCAGCTGGTGCTCATGGCCCAGCCTGAGCTCCCCAAAGCCATCAATAAGTCAGGTCTTATTACCCCAGTGGAGGGACTGTGAGTGGATGCATGCATGGCTCCCTCCAGTGAATTTGGTGGGTAGCAGATCCACTTCCCTGGAGACTCCTGGTCCGTGCCCAGGGGCAGGGAAGGTCGGTGATGTGTCACCTCCTGGTGTTGGTGCTCTGGGGTTCAGCTGGGGGCCTATGGACGTGTGTGTTCGTGCCCCCATCTAGTGGCTGTCCCCAAGGCTGCACCGTCCTCTCCTCTACCTCAGGTGACATACAGCTCCGAGGGGAGAACTGTGACTCTGCTGGTGGTGGTTTTGGGGTTCTGTCTGGCTTGGGACTGTGCCCTTTTGCAACTAGGCTTTGTGGCACATTCCCTCGTAGTAAATTACTTGTGCACAAAACTCCTTGGAGGGCAAAAAATCAAATTCTGATAAGATGAAATGCCTGTAAGTGCAACAGGATTGTGTCTCTTACTCCTTTCCATGTTCCCAACACACAATCTGGCACTGAGGAATGTGTCCTTGCATGGAGCCCATCACCTCAGTGAGAGCTTCAAAGAGGGGATGAAAATATTTTGGTGATGATATATCAGGTTTTCCCTCACCCTCATGCTTATGACTTTCTTTTGTGTAAGCAAAATTCACTTTGCAATGTGGTTACCTAAAAGAAAAAAAGTGATAAAATCATTGAATGATTTGGGCTGGAAGAGACCTTAAAGACCATCAAGTTCCAACCCTCCTGCCATGGATAGATTGATCCAAACCCTGTCCCACCTGGCCTTGGACACTTCCAGGGATGGGGCAGCCACAGCTTCTCTGGGCAACCTGTGCCAGGGCCTCAGCACCCTCACAGGCAACAATTTCTTCATAATTTCTAACCTAAATCTCTACTCTTTTAGTTTAAATTTGTTCCTTTCTTTCTTATCACTGCCTGTATAAGAAGACTCCTTCCCTCTTTTTTATAAACCCTCAAAAGTCCCCTAAAATCACCACCAGCAACAAAACAAAGGACAGTGTGTTCAGATGTGAGCTGCTTCCCCAGGCACGGGGTGAGCCTTCAGACAGTGTCTGAAGTGAAAGTGGAAGTTGTGTGTAAACATTTGGCTGCTCTGTCAGAGGCTGGGGAACAACACAATATGATTTTAGTGCTGAATGTAACTGGATTCTCCCAGTGAGCCTGAGACACTCCAGCAGTCATGTGTCTTTCCCACAAGCTGCATCACATATCAGCTGCAGTGGTGATATAAAGGGATTTCTATTTTCTGTAGGTATTTTTACAGCTCCTGTTACAACATTATCTCAGCTCTTTACAGCCTTTATTGTATCTCCCCCCACTCTTCAGGCAGGTAGGTAGAGTTATTTCTGGGAAAATTGAAGTGCACAGAGAGATGTAATGAAGATCCCAGAGGAAATAACCAGCAAAGAATGTAGGGAATTGAACTTAGATCTCTGCTCTCCACTGAGCTGCCTTATCTTAAATAAAACCCTAAACAAAAGCCACAGAGCCTCTTCAGCAAGGGCAAGTTCCTAAAGATCTTAAATTTGTGAATAGATATAATTTAGGTGCATCCTTAAGGCTTTCTGGTTGGTTTTCCATAGCGTGCCTTGGCTGCTCTTGCAGGCATAAAATAATTTTCAACAGGAGAAAATCATTATCTTTCAGCTATGCCTGCCTGATTTAGCAAGTGCAATCCCTTGTGAAGAAAAAACACTTGTCAGGACGCATGGATTGGGGACTGCCAGCTCTGACAAACACAGTGGCACAGCCAAGGCTCAGGAGCTGGAGGTGGGGTTGGTGTTCACTCTGATTTTTTATCTAACAGCTCTTTCAGGCATTTTATTCCACTTGCAACACCCCATTTCTAGCTGAAATGCTTGATTCCTTGAAATTCAAGGTCAGATCTGTATCTCAGCCCTCCTATTGCTCCTCTCTGTATCTCTTCCAGTTTTGCTTGTCTTTTTGGAGAACAAGAATTGTGCTTCATTCCACATTCCAAATGTGAAGAAGGGCCTGGATGTCTGTGGTACCCTGATCTTTCCAGTTACATGCTGACTTTCATTCCCATTCTTCCAATGTCCTTCTTCACCACCCACCTTGAGCTGTCCCCAAATTTCTCCCCCGTCTCTCTGGGTTCTCACATGGCAAAGTGGAGAGGTGAGTAGTTTCTGATATACAACCTTCTCAGGCCTTTTTCTGCCCAAAATAACAGCAGCACTGAGTAAAGTCTTCCAGAATTAAGTTATTCAGTCAACACCTTCCTGGAGGCATGGAGGAGAGCAGGATGATCTCGTGAATCTCTTTTCTCTGCTCTCAACCAAAGGTCACTGACTGGGGAGCTGTCTTGGCAAAAACTCTCCAATCCAAGGGCTAATAAACAAGCCCTCTTGGATGCAGTATGGTTTACAGTTGGGCTGGAAGAGAGAGGAAGAAGTTTTCTTTCCAAGCCCTGCAGCGATCCCAGATTTGATAAACCCACTCTTTTCCTTCCCTCTTCTTCCCTCACCTCCCAGGGGTACAGCTCCAGTGTTTATGAATGCAAATGCTTCTTGGGTCAAAAGCAGGTCAGAAGATGCTGTGCAAGCAGGATAAAACATCCTTTGTTCCACCAGGGCACATGCTGCAATGTAGAAATGCTGCCCATGCCTCTTAAGCGCTCTGTTCTCACTTCCCCGCCCTGTCCTGCTCTGTGGAGGGTTTGGCTTTCTGAATTCATGAAGGTTGAAATGATCAATATTATCCTGATCTGCCGAGCCCTGGGTCTGCGTTTCTAAAAATGGATGGGGTTACATAATTTTTTTGGCGGGGAGGGAAGTAAAGGATGGAAAATCACCATCAAAAGCTAAGGCTGTTCTCATCGGCTGCAGGTCACTGCTAAGGCAGAGAGGTTTCTCAGGAAATGTGCAAACTCAAAGCCTCTGTGGCAACAAGCACTTAGTGCCCATGGATTTTGGAAGAGAAAACATGATCCTCGGCTTCCCAAGGCACAGTGCCTATGCAGATTGTGGGCTAGGCTGAGCTCTTTGGCACCTTGCTCACCTGCCTAAAAGCCTCTTGAAGCCAATAGGGAGAGTTTTGAACCTTACTCCCTGCATTTGCCAGCTGAGTGTGGCGGAGCAAGGTCTGCTCCTTGGCAGGGAGCAGCCTGAGCCTCCCTTTCCATCCCTCTTGGTCCCCTCAGCAGTGCCAGTTATCCAAGCAGGTTCCTGTGCTGTGTGAATGGTGCTGTGAACTCTAGAAGACACTTTAGTTTGGCTTTCATTGAAGTATGAACCCAGAGAAAACCCTCCAGATATTCCTGCCAGGACAGACAGTGCATCCCTGCGTCGTTCCATGTTTCTGCCTGCCTGGGGGACATTGGCATCTTATTAACTAATTGGTCCTCATGACAGTCCTGTGCTGCATCTGTTCCAGGTCAGGGGGAGGGAGAAGCTGATTTCCATCATTGCCTGGGGAGCTGATGGGGAGCACAGACCCACCCTGCCCAGCTGGCAGGCGCCCAGCCCTCTCCTGTCTGCCTGTGGTGCCTTCAGAGATCCCCCAGTGCTCGTAGCAAGATCATTTATGAGTGCTTGTCGTGCTCAGCCCCCTGTAAAGGAAATACAGGCAGAATCTGAGCATGATCACAGTATATTTATACACTAGTTATTCCTTTAACCTTGGTCACCATCTGTAAGTTCTGATTCTATTTATACACCGGCTGTCATGCTAAGTAGAGTTGTGCTGGCCCAGCTGGCCTCCTTCCTGCAGATAATGATGAGATAATCTAACTTATCATCCTGCTTCCTGCTTGTAAGACTAAAAAACATATTTAAACACTGGCAGGTGGGAGGGTAGGGTTAATTGTCACCCTCACTGATGCTCTAAGAACCAGCTTGCAGGTAACCCAAGAAATCGAAATCATCCCTTCCCTTTTTGTTTTCTGCTGAGCAATAGCTGACACAGATCACGCTGCTCAGTGAGCAGTGGAGGCCACGTTCAGTGGAGAAGAGAGATGACTCCTGAGATTGCAAAGTCACCTCTGGACCAAATTCAACTCTTGATGTCAGTGGAAAAGCATTTCCAGCCTGGGCTGCACATGACACTGCCCTGCACTAAAGTGATCTGTGTGTAAATGAGCCTGGAGTTGCACTGGTTGCTTAGAAAAAGGCAATATGGAAATAATACATAAGACCTTGTAGAACTGATTAGATCATCCTCCTCAAAGGTAAGACTAGCAGGGGGAGGTCACCCTCCAAAGCAAGTCACCCTCCAAAGCTCCTGTCACTTTTACTTCATCACAGTTCTTCCTTCCCCAGCAGAACACTGACCCATCCTTGAAGAGCTGCTCACCCTGTGTGTGGAGGAGAAAGACATTTTGGGGGAGAAGAAGCTGAAGACCTAGTCCTGGTGCGTGAGGAGGGCAAATTGCACTTTCCCAAGGATCAATCATCTGTCAGCTTCCAACAGTTTGCCATCACAGCTTGACAGCTCACTTATCTGATGGAACATATCAGAATGTAATCCACAGTCGTGCAGGCACAGATTAACTTCACTAAGAGCACTCATGGCCTTTACAAAGAAAAGGACAGCCAAACGAAATTCAGTGGATGTATTTCTACTAAAACCCATGTGCCTGCAACTGTCTGGGTTAGAGCACGCACAGCCTGGCTGCAATTCCCCTCCAAATGAGGTCATTTGAAATGCTACAGCAAACATTGCTAATGCTGCTGCATCATGCTGGGCTGTCAGACAGATCCCAGGGCTTTAATGCAATGCTATATATATATTTATACAGTTGCCCATACTTATTTAATTAGGAGATGCAAATGCTGGTGAGAGACAAAGCAGAAAATGCCAACAAAGGCAGACCATGCTTCCATTCACATGGAGGCGGTCGCTCCTGGCAGGATACAGCTGCATCAGCGGCTTCTTTCGGGGCTGTATCTGCCTCTGTTAAACCCTATTGATTAGCAGTAAATTGTCTGGAGTGATGTCATTTTCCAGGGGAAGCAGAGGGGTAAGGGTGGAGGGTTGGAGTTGTTCCTAAGCTGACAGCTCTGTGGGGGGGGATGTGCTCATAGAATCACAGAATAATTAAGATTGGAGAAGACCTCTTATATCATTAAGTCCAACCATTAACCCAACACTAAACCATATCCCCAAGTGCTACATCTTTTAAATCCCTCTAGAGATGATGACTCCACCACTTCCCTGGGAAACCTGTTCCAGTGCTTGGCAACCCTTTTGGTGAAGAAGTTTTCCCTAATATCCAGTATAAACCCAACCTGGCACAACTTGAAGCTGTTTCCTCCTGACGTATTATTTGTTACTTGTGAAAAAAGCCTGACCCCCACTTGTCTACAACCTCCTTTCAGGTACTTGTAGGGAGTGATAAAGTCCCTCCTGAGCCTCCTTTTCTCCAGACTAAACAACCCCAGTTCCCTCAGCTGCTTCTCGTAAGACATGTGCTCCAGACCCTCAAGGCATGAGACGGGACTGTCTGGTCTGGAAAAGCTCATAATCTCAGAAAAACCTTGTGAAAGGTTGGGAAAGGCTGCCTGGCACGGGACAACATGGAGGTGGCTGTCCCTCCTTGGTCTGGTCCAAAATTTCCTGGTGCTGCAGCTGTGGGTGGGCAGGGGCATGAAGGGGATGACTGTAGTGTCCTTTGCAAAGCCCAGAGTGGGTGTGTGGGATGGGGCTGCAAGGAGCAGCTTGGATGAAACAAGCTTTGGAACAGCTGACCCTGATCATAGAATCATAGAATCAAACTATCATAGGCTCATAGAATGGTTTGGTTTGAAAGGGACCTTAAATATCATCTAGTTCCAACCCCCTGCCATGGGCAAGAACACTTTCCTCTAGGCCAGGTTGCTCCCTGTTTTTCTTGGCTGGGTGTGCCCAGTCACCTGGAACATGTAGTGATAGGAAATGTCCAAAATTTGGATAAAGAGAGGTTGATATTTTTGCTGTTTCCTGTGAAAATGGGAAAGAAAGGAAGAACCCAACTGCACCACCTTGTCAGGATGTCCAGACACCATCACACATCATGTTCCACAGCAGGTTAAGTCTGTCCCAGTCCATACGGGGAGGCATCACTCCCCCAGCAATGGTGTAGAGACAGATCCTCCAGGCACAATGCCCAGATGTGCAACAGGGACCTGGTGGACAAGATGGAGGTTGACATAAAGCAAGCTGATTAACCTTTAGGACATTCCCAGTGCTCCCATTTGCCATAGCTTTCCTCAGAAAATTGCTTTCATGCCATTAGGAGTAGAGTGCTTGAGGGATGGGACCGATTGCAAGGCTGTGTACGTGCTTCAGACTATGGAAAGGGGTTTGGGATAGATGAACTTTAAGATCCCTTCCAACCCAGGCCATTCTGTGATTCTATGAATTTCATAATAGAAAAAAAAGTAAACCAAAAACCCAACAAGGAAACAACCTGAAAGCTCAGCCGAGTTTAGCTTCATCTTGTACAAAAAATAAAACTATTGCCTGTCACCATATTCATTTGGGTCTGAAGAAGAATCTGGAGTGAAACCTTCAAATTAAAAATATCATCTCTCTATCTATTGATCTTGAAGGCTAACCTGTCCCAGAGCTGTAGGATGTTCATATTCTGCTGAATGGCACAGCTCAAAGTGGAAAGATTAAATACTCATGATTCTACTATCTCAGGGAAACGTCTTCATGGCATTTAGAATAAATGTTGCTGACGTATACAGAAGTGCTTCATATACCAAAATCAGTGTGGCTATAGCAGAATGGTATTTCAACTAGAATTCCAGTGTAGGCAAGTCCTTGGTGCAGAGGCTTAAACTAGGATTCAACTCCGGTTGAATTTCCAGCCAGCCGGACATTTTTCACTTCTTTATTTTTCTTGTGAAATGTGTAAACCCTGAGGTTAATATGTTTGCTTCTCCAATCTCAGTGAACTTGATGTTATTCTCTTGAAACTGTTGGATCCTGAAGTGTTCATGTGTACTAAATACCCAGAAAGCTTTACTTTGAAGCAATGGTGCTGGGATAATATTTGATACCCAAGAGAAGATTAGGAGAAGACTCATTTTTCTGCCAAAATTAAAGTTTATCAGAATTGCTACACAGACTTAGAACAGAGTGAAACTTTTTGGAAGATTTTCTTAGCTTTGGCTTTGGCAAACCCTGCTGTTTTGAGCTGCCTCCTATTCCCCGAAGAACCCTGAAAGTAAAAGAGAAAATTGTTTCCAAATAAGAATAATTAAAGCTTGCATAACACAGACTTGCATTCAGTTACAAAGTCAAAGAAATCAATCAGGGCATCTAGCTTGTACAAACAATGTCTTAAATTGCATGGAGGAATATTTCGTGATACCCCCAATTTCAAAAAATATCCGGCTACACTTTGTTCTAAGTTTGAAAGTTCAAAAGAGTCACAAAACCTAAACAATACTTGTACTTTGTCCCACTCCCTCTTGCTAAAGACCTGCCCTGAAAACCAATTCCTAAAGTTTTGGGTTGAGAAAATACAAGTAAAACCATCAGTTTTGCCCTTGAATTTCTCTGTACTTGCCCCAAGGTCTTTTGTAAGCAAATAATTTTGCACTTTTACACACTGTTTTCTTTCCTCTCTTTTTTATTTCATCTTTTTTCAGGCTGTACATGCTTTAGGTGATGGATATATGTGTTTCAAGTGTTTTCTTTCTAGTTGACTAGCATGTAGGGAGACAGGGATCTCTGACTGCAATATTCCCAATAAACGAATCATGAACAATTCAGCAGTGGTTAGTTCTTTGGGGCAGAACACTGTAATACAGCTCACCCTAAATAACTCTCTCCAGTCATGTTTTGGGAATAGGAGATAATATAATTCTGGGGAATTTTTTTAATGAAAGCAAAGGCATGCAGAGCAATGCCCTCCTACTCTGAAGAGCATCTGCCAACACCCTGGAATGCTGCACGGGCATGGCAATTATTGAAAAGATGGAATAGGCTGGCAGTAGTGCCAGCAAATTCCATCCTGTTGAGAAGGAGGGTTGCAGTCTTGGTAAAAGCTGGATCAGATAAACAGAAGGGCTGCTTTTCAATAGCTGGTGCCCAAGGGCTGGTGCAGTGTAGCTCTTCCACTTGAACATATCGAAACCCAGCAGCCTGCAAACATTTTTCTGGTGAAGAAGATCAGCCCAGGACAGGGTGTGCAGCTAGGAATCAAATGCAGGTCCTTGTTCTTCAGATACAAGTTATGGTGTGATGTGCCAGCAGACCGGACAGCAGTTTTCACAGTTATCCACAGTCTGGGGTGCCTGGAGCATCTGCCTTGTCCTCACTGCCTGCGTAGAAACCAAGTGACCATTTCTGACTAACTGGATGTCCCTTGGGAAAAGTGCAGCTCTGTTCTCAGGCACAGGGGGTCGTTCTTGCAGCTGTCCTGTGCAGGGCCAGGAGCTGCACTCAATGGTCTTTGTGGGTCCCTTCCAGCTCAGGACATTCAGTGATTCTATGTAGTTTCACCTCTCCAGATTTAAGCTCCACACATTTCCAAGTAGGAGAATATAAATGTATTTTCCTTGGTGCTGCCGTTTCAAAGAAGGAGGAACACTGGGCTGTTGCACAGTCATGTTGGAATAGCATAACACAACCTACCCTAAAGATCATCTAATCTGGTTTAAAAACAACTTCTATTTTCACAGTGGTGATGAGCCCACCTGTTGTGTCCACAGAACACTGAGGGACCTGCAAATCCCAGGGCCAATGGCAAGGCAGGAGAAATTTCCATTTACCTTTTTTTCCTTCCTTTCTGTGGAGCTCAGAGACCACAGAAGTGTTCCATGCTGTTCTTTCCACCTCACAAAGCCAACTCGGGGATCAGATTCTTCTTAGTGATACAGGCACCCAGTGCAGGCATCCAGAGGTGTCTCCTTGTGATTTAGGAGCCCAAAGGAGATTTAGTTAAAATAGACAACAGAATCTGGGCAGGGATCCAACCAGTCACATGAAGGTGCCTGACACAGAGTGAGTTATGTCACTGCCCAGATTATTGATCATGATGTTCGATTCAGTTTTCCAAACACAGATGTGTAGCAGAGATATTGTGTGCTAGGAGTGTTTCACTGGCTGTGGAGGGTGTCTAACCCTGGTGGTTTTTATGCAGAAGACATCTGTGAGGGGTTGGTTTGATGAGCTCATCACAGGTAAGGAGGTGACAGGAGCAAACCACCTCCATTGCATTACTTTGAAAAATGTACAGGACAGACAGATTCTTGTCCCTCTCTTCAGATTATGACAGCAAGAGGTTAATCTTCATTCTTCTGCTTAGATAATTAGGGATAAATATCTCCAGTTCTCTTGCCTGTTCCCTCTTCCTCTAAATCCAAGAGGAAAAAAAAAAAGAGATTTTGAACATCCCCAAGGAATATTTTCAAGAGACAAAGTGAGTTTGAGTGGGGAAATCCTCTCTGCCAGTGCTCCATTTTCAATTAGTTTTATGAATTTCTGCAGTTTGTGTTTATTTCCAGAAGATATTAAGGCACTGACCTGATCCAACATGAGTAAGACCCAGGTCCTGTAGACACAGAATGGTGTTCAGTACCATTTGTGGTTTGCTTGAAGCCCTGGTCACCACCAACATACCTTAGTTTCCTGTTGGGACATGGGGTTCAGTGTGACACCAAGAGCATGAGACCCAGGCCTGGGCAAGAGGGGAACCAGAGTTATGGGGCACACAGCCCATCCCCACAGCCAGGGATCCTTCCCAGTCCTTCTCATGACCTTCTTAAACTATCCAGAGTCCTTCCAGGACAGAGGGAGCTTTGTGGGCACAAGCCACATAGGTGGGGAAACCCAAAAGGGAGAGTTGAAGGTAAGACAAGAGTGTGAACCTTATAGAAACCCCTCCTAGGGGCAGAAGAAACCCTCTGCTACAGCCAGGAAT
>NW_008239288.1:4397610-4429245 GCF_000691975.1 Corvus brachyrhynchos | reverse complement strand
TGCCAATAATGTGGGACAAGCCCTTGTCCATCATTTTCCATCAACATTTCCTGTATGGGAAGCATTTTGCACTGAAGGTTTCCTTAGTTGCAGTGTACTCTGTGTGTGGAGCCCAACATGGGAATTTATTTTGCTTTGGGGCCATGGCTCAGCTTGAGAATAAATTGCCTTTGGGTGGACACAGGAAGGGAGCAGGGTACATGGTGTCCTCCAGAGTTCCCCCTCACCTTCCAGGCCGGGCACAGGCAAGAACAATAAACAAGATCCAGCTCCAGTGCCCCTCCTGCCTGAATTCCCATGGCACATGTTTCTCTCATGTGGCTCCTACCTGAGACCGAGGAGCTTCGGTGCGAGTTACAATAGTTCCAGTCAGTGCCTCCCCTCTGCCCCTGCACCCTGTGATCTTATCTGAGTGTGAGAACCACAACTGAGAGCTCTTTCTTGCAGAGGGGAAAACATCAGAGATGTTATGAAATGTGTTCCTGGCGCTTGCCTCGCTCCGTGGTGGGTGGAATGATTGAAAAACACCAGCGCTTTCCCTCTCTTACCCGGCTCCTCTCCCCACCAGCATCCAAAACCTCGCTGGAGGGCACTGAAAAGCCTCCCAGCTGGAAATGCCTGAGTGTTTTGCAGACTTGTAGCTCCTTCAAAGTTGTCTCCATGCTCGGACCCTGGCCCTACTCATCTGCCAACAGAGCAAAGCACATGTCTGCCAGCTTTCCCCATGAGTGCAGCGAAGCTCAGTTCCCTCTGCCCAGTCCCAACATGTTGCAGGTCAGATCAAAAGCTACAGAAGCCTGATGCTGCCTTTAAATGAAGAGATGTGGGTTGATTACCAGGGAGTGGTCACTTCACTCCTGCTTTCTTGGCAGGGGTAAGGGGAGAGAGGGAGGAATACACCAGAGAAGGGCAATTCAGTCTGCCAGGGTCTCCCTGTGCACAAAACAGAAGCATCTCAGGTATGCAAGCTGAAGCAGACGCTCAGGCAACAGCAGCTTTTATCTCAGGAAATCTAATTTTTTTTCCTGGAATCTGTGAGGCTGGTGACACTGACACATTCATGGGAACTGCCTCATTTTTGAAGCCTGTCAAAATCTCACATTTTTCCAGCTCCTTTCCCGATTTCTAGCTGTGAGGATGCTGGACAGCTGAGGTGAGTCCTTCCACCCCAATAGCTTTGGGATGCTACAGACTGTTTAAACTGAACCTGGCAGAGAGAAAAAGGCTTCAAATGTACTGATTCCAAGGAGTTTAATGAAAGAAGGTAGCCCAAAGGAAGACAGAGAATGTAGCAATTCCCCCACTGAAGGAAGGTCTATGCCATGAAATCATTCCGTACAAGGCACCAAAGAATTCAAATTAGAACCTGAGGTAGAGGGAAAGCCCCACTGGAAGCTCACAGGTATTGAAAATCCGACCATGAGCTTCCAAACAACAAATCCAGGCAGGCTCTGCCATCCAGGAACAGTTTGTTTAGCCCTGGTTAGAATAAAATGGATTTAGAAATAATAAACAAACTTTCCCTCCTGCCCCACCCAGCTTAGGCTCTGCTAGAGGCTGAGATGGATTTACATTTTCGTGGATGCCTTTCCCAAGAACCTGAAGGCTCTGGGCTGCAGCTGCTCAGTCTTGCGGAAACGTTGCCGAGGTTTTTGGGATGATAAACACGGTATTATTAAAATGTCTTTCTGTGATTTGCCTGCCCATAAATAATAAGGTGTTGTGCTTACACAATTATTCAGTTTTCGACCACTTCAAGGAAATAATATTCAAAATTATGGCTTCTGTCGGTGTGGGGGAGAGGAAGGAGTCTCTCTCTGTTCTTCTTCTGGAGAGAATAGATGAAAACTTGGGAGGAGCAGGTCTGGAGGGTAATGCTGAAGGAATTTATGGAGTCCTGAAGATGAAGCACGAACACATGCCAGAGGAGGTTTTAATCCTTATAAACTAAAAAGATCTTCAGGACTTAAACCATTGCATGGGAAAGGAGAAGAAGCCAAGAGCTCAGGGTCCCTGGCAGGAGAAGGAGGGTCTTCCAGATCTGGACATTGAAGATATAGGCTAATAAAGTAATTTAATAGGCAATTAAATGATGAATCCCTGGAATTTAATGAAGAATCTCAGCTCTTCCATTGAACAGGAGACAATAAAACAACTCTGGAAGAAGACTGGTGGTCCGAGGATTGACTGCAGCCAGGCTGTGGAGGAATTCAAACACCTGGATGTGCAACAAATGAGTTCTTTGGCCTTGGTTCTTCTTCTTCACCATCATCATCATCATCTTCATCTTCATCTTCATCATCTTCATCATCTTCATCATCTTCTTCTTCTTCTTCTTGTTATTAATGTTATTAATGTTATTAATGACACACAGAGAGCAGAGGAATTTCCAGCAGTCCAGAAGAAGTCTTGCTCAGGGACGTAACACAGGGAATTTTGCTTCTAAAACTAAAACACTTTACAGTGGATGGAGTGAAGGGGGGTTACAGCTCCCATTGTAAATGTCTGGTAAATGAAACCCTTGGGGAAGTGGGTAATGATCCCAGTCCTGGAAATTTCTTCATTCTTTCTGCCCCTGCTTATTCATCTCTTTTGTCCCAGTCCCCCCCTGGATGAAGTTTTGGGAGATGTGATCAGGACAACCCCTTTTCTGGGTTCTCCTGTCTGGAAAAGAATATTTTTGAGGATGTAGCTCCATCTACTGCCATAAAGGGAAATTTCAGTCCTCCACCAGCATCTGTCTTGGTCCCTTCTGCTGGTGCATTAAACCAAGTGAACTCAGCATAGAAATGTCCCACTCAGCCTTTTTCTGAATAAAAATAACCTTAATCGATAAGAAGCAAATTGTCATTTCTGAACATTCAAAATTCCAATGAAAACAATTCTTTTAACGTAGAAAATAACAATATGAAGACTTTTTGGGTGCTTAGACCTACAAAAGCCATTTTACCGGCAATAATTATCCAAAATTGAGGAAGGCTCTGAAAAATTTGGCCTGAAACACTGTGTCTTAACCTTGTGTTGGCCATGGTCAGTGGGATGGGTTTGCTTTCTGTGGGTCAGTTTTCCTCTGGGTTCTGTCAATGAAAGGGCAAGGTCGTAGTGCAAAATACGTAGTTTGGTTCTCCTTGTGGTCAATATGGAGAAGATGACAGTTCCAGAAGGCAACTCATCCTCCTCTTGGATCCCTGGCTCAGGATTTCATGGCTTCATGTTTGAATTTTTTTTTCCCCCCAAATCTGAGAATCTTTATAGTTTTTATCAAGGACCAAACAATACCAGTGATGTTATTAATGACACAAAGACACTGAGAGCAGAGGAGATCCCAGCAGTCCAGGAGGGGCCTTGCTCCGGGATATAACCCAGGCATTTTGCTTCTACCACAAAAACAGATTCTTGGATGGTTTCAAACAATTAGCTGATGCTTATTTGCCTGGTCTCCCATTTCCCAGCTCAGTTTTTCACTAGAAAAGGTGTTACTATACCCAGGCAGTGGTTTCACATCACACCAGAAGAGCTTCTAGGAGATGCTATGCTTTCAAAAAGGGTTATGTGGGAGTAGGAGAAAGGAGTACATGATCCAAGTGTGGTTGTAAGAAGTCCTGCTGGGAATAAAAGACACCTAAAAATATTAAAAACCTGCTGAAAATCTAACCCTTTATCCTGCATTCTCTGAAATGCTCAGAAAAAGGCGATCATGGATTTCAGACTTCTGAGGGACACGCGCCGGGGCCCTGTTTGGATTCAGCAGTGCCCACTGGTAATACTTATATTGACTTCAACAAAAGCAGGAGCCAGTCTCATTTTGCAGAATCCAGGGACAGTGCTTTGGTCACCAGAGACAATGACAGCCTTTCTGTTGACTTCACTGGGCTCAGGCTAGGGCTGTGAAAGCTGGTCTTGTGCTGCGCAGAAAGGGAATGGCTTTGGGACTGCATAGCTCCAGGGATTAGTGATAAACAAAGAGCCTTTAACTTCTAGGTCAGTGCTCTGAAGCCCTGCCAAGCTTCTGGCCAGTGAATGCTGCTGCCATTTGTACAGAGGCAGCTGATGAATGAGTTTGACAGTTCTTGGCATGGTCCTGAACAGAAAATGTCCATATCAGTGCAAGGCCAGCATTCTGTGCCCTCCTTTAGGAATCAAGGGGACTTGTGAGGTGCATCATTTTGCTGCTGGCAGTGTTCCCAGGTGTGGGGTACCTGATGACAGGGAGCACAGAAGTGCTTGACCTTTGAAGAAAGATGCCTCCACCCATTTTTCTGGCCACTGATATGGTCCGGACAACATGTTCCTGCTTAGCCTCTGGTGATAAACAGATTAAATGAGCAGCTGTAAGGACCTGAATTCCTGACAATCCATGTTTTCTCCTCCTGGACAATGCCTGTTGCTCTCTGTCTCCACTCCAACAGGTAGAACCTGAGCTGTGTGTACATCCTTGCAGGCCAAGGTGTGTCCTGGATCCCTGAGCCTGATATCCAACTCTCTTTGAGCTGATACTCACTTTTCCCTGCTCAGACATGTTGTGAGCTTCCCTGATTTAGCTCTGTTTCATAGGATCACTGGATAATTCCTCTGGGCTTGTAGTCTGCTCATCCTCCTCACTGGGTAGGGTTGGACATAGTAGTAGGACATGATGTACAATTGTGGTGTTGAGAGGAATCCAGGCTGTTTGCCTGGAATTGCTTTTTGGCAACTGAAAGTTCACGTGAGTACTTTCCCACTTACTTTGCACTGGTTTCCATCCCATCCAGTATTTACCCTTTCTGGAACCATCCATGTGTCTTAAAAACAATCCAGAGTTTTGGACTAGTGAGCTGTGTGTGAGTCTGCCTGTGAGTGACTTTCCCCACCACATCCCTGTTGGAACCCTGGGTTTAGAGAATTTAGGTTTCTGGGATATAATAAAATATATATGTGTAATGATATGGAGGATTTTGGGTGTGGATTTGTTCCTTCATCTTTTCTCCTTCTTCACAAATCTGGCTGTTCTGGTATTGGGTCAAAAAACCCACACTGCGGGTCATGAATAGATAGGTAATGGATCATAAATAAAAACATATTACTTCATTTCATAATTGGTTGATTTGGCCTTTAAATGGCCTTGGAAGTTAGAACTTGGAAGTTAGAGGCCATTTTCCACCTTGTTAACTAAGAAGCACATCCTGTGCAGCTGTGCTATAGATAAGAAAATTATAAACATCAATGATAAGAAAAGCCTGGCGTCTTCTGCATTTTAATCCAAACTCTGAGTAAAAGAACTCGTGGTTCAGAGGCAAAATGAAAAAAGAGAAAACTGACACATCCCCAGTCATATGCCATTTATTTTAGAAGTATAGGCTGGCCCAGAAATAGGGACAGAAAGGAGGATGCTCGTGTGACAGCAGAAAGGCCTTTCCAGGAGGGGCAAGTCTTTCCAAAAAAGTGATCCTGAAGATAAACCAGCACAAAGAAACAGATTGGTTACTACAAAGATCGAGGTAATTGCAGGGAAGGGATGGCTAAGTGGGGATCTGAAGAAGGATGAGGATTTGACCACAGGATTCAAGGCCCACCCACTGAATTGGTGAACATCTGAGCCATCCTGCAATTTTCTACTGCTCAGTTTATTCACCTTTAACCACCCAGCCATCAATGCTGTCAAATTGCAGGTGAATCTCAGAGCCCAGACTGAAAAATTACAGGCTGAAAATTTACAGCCACTTCCAGGGGAGGATTGGCTTTTGGTAATACATGTCCATGCCTTTTAGGAGGAAACCTGGAGACTTCTAGGAATGGCTTCAAACCAGTTTGAGGGGTCTGAGAGGAGAAGGTTGGTTTGGTTCAGGGTTAGAAATATCAGTAACAGCTTGTGGGTTTTCCCTGTGTCACTGACACCCACATGGGTTGCAATTTGGATGCTCCCAGGATGGCAACTCGAGACACCTCTGCTGGAGCTGGATTTCGGTGGTCCTTGTGGGTTCCTTCCAGCTCAGGATATTCAGAATATTCCAAGATCCAGTGGCATGGGCATGTGTGAGGGGGAAACAATTCGGGTTTTGATGGGAAAAAAAGAACAAACTGTGAAAATGTTAAAGCCACATCTGTACAAACCATAGCCCCTGGTCCTGCCACAGCACCACGAAGATGGGAAAGACAGAGATCTAAATTATCTGCTCCAGACAGGGAAGCCAAAAAATGAGGGGTGGGACAGGGCTAATGCAGTAGAGTCACTCAGAGTCCAAAATCACAGAGCAGCTCTCCCTCCTCATGGAAAGAACATCTGCATTATGTTTTTTAATGTGTGGGAAAGTCTCCTCCATGAGGAAAGAAATCCCCCTTTAGCCTCATTTCCTTTGGAAAGAGACTTACCCAGTGCTGTGGGTCCTACCAAGAACCACTGAACCACTTGGCTGGTTCCAATCACAGTCAGCAGCGAGGGAGATGTCTCCCAGGAATTGGCATGCCCATGGATTTTGCAAGCAAGGGGCTGGCTGGAAAGAAGAATCTCTATGGGAGCCTCTAATGAAGGGGAGACAATCACTGGGCACAAAAAGCCCAGCACAAGAGCAATGAATATAAACAAGTGGTTCATAAATGTCTCAGTCACGTGCCTACAGGGTTTAACCACAGAAGCCAAGTGAGGAAGGATTTTGACTTTATGAGGAATTGGTTTCCTCATTTTCATTAAAATTTGTTAGTCTAGCACATCTTTTTTGGAGTAAGCCTCACAAAATCACACGGCTCTGGGATCAGTGAGTTGCCATCTGCTCCATCTCCCTGGTAGATGATGCCTCTTTTCCCCGGGTTCTTTTTGATGTAGGCTCAGTGTTGTCCAGTGGCTCAAGTCTCACACACATCAGTCAGAGCTTTTCCTTAGAGAGGTGCAAAGAGCTGGGAATTTTCAATGTATCCACAGACTGAGAAGTCTTTCCCAAATGCTGACTGGGGTGGGAACACTCCAGACAGAGCAGCTCTGAATTTGGTTACAGTATAATCTCGGATAGTGCATTTTTTTGTTGCTAGTTTTTGCTCAGCTTGTGTTGCATTTGCCATCTGGCACTTTCTGCCTGGACTAATGAGGATTTTCATAGAATCAGAGCAACATTTAGTTTGGAAAAGATCTTTAACGTCATCAAATCCAACCATTAACTCAGCACTGCCAAGTCTGACCCTAATCCATGTCCCTAAGTGCTGCATCTACACATCTTTTAAATCCCTTCAGGGATGGTGACTCCACCACTGCCCTGAGCAACTCATTCCAATGCTTGGCAAGCCTTTCAGGGAAGGAATTTTTTCTAATATCCTATCTTAACCTCCTCTGGTGTGATTTGAGGCACATGCTGGGTTTAGATGTACTTCATCTGGGTTATTGATCCCACCACAATTTTTGGGGGAGAAGTCCAAATTTCTACGTGACCATTCTCAGGCATTTCTAATAGCTCTCATTTTAAATCCCAATAATTGGAAGCAGTGTAAAGCTACAAGCAAGGCCGGCAGTTGGTGGGTGGCAGCACCATCTTGTGTTCACTTCTGGAGAAGGGACAGAGGCTTTTTTTCTTCACTGAAGAGATTCTCTATCTCTTTGGCAGCTTTCCTGAGAAAAATAATAACTATTGGCAAACTCTGGATCAACACAAGACAGAGGCAAAAAGTCTAGACCAGGCTTGATCTCCATCCCACCCAGTGTCTCTGGGTAGTATTTTAATTTTTTTTTGCACATTAAAGGTGTGTGCCACTCGTATCCCAAGAGGTGCTCCAGCTTTGTGCTCATTCCTGTCATAAATGGTCTGGCAAGTCACTACAACCACCCTTTAAAACCAGACATCTGATTATTTTTCCCACCCTGTAAAGTTTCAGTGCATAGAAACTTTGCATTATCTAGTCTGTTGGGCTATATCTGGACTTGATTATCATGTTATTAAATCCAACCAGCAATTCCCTCCCAGAAAGAGCTCTTGAAACTATGAAAGACAGCTTCAGCCTGTTTTCAAAAAGCGGGGCACTGCCAGGTGAAATCCTGCCCAGTCAACCTACGTGTACAACAAAGTTGCTCACAGCACCATTTGTATTTGTCATTCTGTGCAACTCCTGCCATGCTGTCACCTCAGTGCCCAGTTTCTGACCTAGACCTCCACTAGACATTCTCAAGAGAAACCAGGCAGATTGTCACCTCAGTGCCCAGTTTCTGACCTAGACCTGCACTAGACATTCTCAAGAGAAACCAGGCAGATTTGGCCAGATTTGAAGCAGTGACAGATTTGCTGCTGGTTGCAAAATACATGTGTGTCATAACTGCTCTTGTGAAAACTGTGAGATCAGAGGCCATGGTTTTGAAGCAGGGGTGAGATTAACCACCATTTACTCATTTATGTGATCTGCTTTGAGGGATAATTAGGAATTCCCACTGTGGACCAGGTCTCCCTGGTATAACTACACCAGTACAGGTATACACCCCGTGTATAATTATGCAGACAAAACTGGTCAAGGGTGCTGGAAATATTTTTTGCCACTGCCAATGTTTGTGAAATATTAGAACATCCTCTGGCAGAAATTTGGCTTATTTCTACTAAGTTACCTCCAAACCATTCACACATCTGGCAATTAGTCCAGTCCAGGGACCAGCTGGCAGTTTGTTCACAGTACCACAGAGTCAAGGCATGATGTTCAAGGTGGTCCCAGTACATGGGAGCATCCCCTGCCACAATTATTTCACTCATTAGTGTGAATGGTTTTAAACCCACTGCACTGGGAAGATGGGAAGTTTTATAATCCAGACAGAACACAGGAGAGGAGAGGTTGATACAGGGACAAGGAAGATGCAAACAGATACCATGAGTGGGAAGAAGGTTTTGCACTGGCATTTCCTGCCCTATTGGCCACCAGGCCATGCCAGCGTGGGAAAAGATCATACAGCTGGAGAGCTTTTGGAAAAGCCTCCCCTTTCCTTTCCAGCCACAGGGTTTGGTCACTGTGTTTAATGACATGGAGACAAGGAGAGGGATAAAGGAATTTGGAAAGATACAAGATGTGATATAAATTGTCATATTTCCCAGCCATGCAGCTCTTGCACAAGCAGCACAGAGGAGGTTCAGAGAGAAAAAAGTCAATTGTGGCCCTCCCTGAGTGCATCATCATAGAATCATAGAATCATTTAGGCTGAACAAGACCTCACTGAGTCGAACCATTTAATCAGAAAACAGTTCAGAGGGGTGTGAGTGCCCTGTTCTGCTGCCCTGAGCAGGGGTGGCAGCTTTTTGTCCCTCTGAGCTCAGAGGGGGCCTGGGATGGTGCATGATTCCCACCCTGTGGATCCGAGATGAGACCAACCTCGCTCATCCACCCTCAGGCTTCTCTGCAGGGAATCATGAGAGGGTTGGGAATTATTGGTGAGGCCTCTCAGCAGCAGGAAATGAGCTGTGGTTGCCAGCTGATTTTATTGTTACCAACAAATGGCTGTCAGATAAAAATGACTTCCTTTCATACCCGACCTCAACTGGATTCAGCAGCTGTACAAGTGAAGTGGATGTATAGAACAGACTCAGACAACTTCAGCACTCAGGAATCATGGTTCCAGGCATAAAAATGCCCCAGATTTAATACATCATAGCAATTACTGTCAAATCAGTGCAGTGGGTAGTCACTCTAATTTCCAGACACGCTCACAACTGATAGATATTCTTCTGCATTTACCTTCTATGCATATTTTAGCAAATGAGTTTGCTGGCAGAAAACTCCACTCCAACAGCTAATTAAAGCAACTCATTTGGAGAGCAGATTTCAAATTTACAAGAATCAAACAGGCATGCTGGAAATGTGCTCTAAGTGCAACACTCACCCAGGTGGGCACAATAAAAATGCTGCGAGTGACCTTGATGGGGCTCACGGTCTCACAAGGATGGGCACAAATCAGCAGGCTTGGTCACCCAGAGCTACAAAATGTCTTCTTTAATTCCTTGTTTTCTCAGGAAAAAGCTTTGCTAAAAAGCTCTAGCAGAAGGTCATGATCTTAGAGCTATTTTCAACTCAAGGGAGTCAGATCCCAATTAGTGTGGTCTCCACTTAGAGTCAGACTGAGTTTGTGACAGAGAAGTGTTGCTTGTGGAAGAATTACAAATAATTCAAGGGAATTCAAGGGGATTCGAATCTGAAGAAAAATCCCCATCTGCTGATTCCAAGAACAAGGGAAAAGAGGGAAAGAAGGTATTTCAGATTACTGGCCATGTGCTCCCTGTGTAGCTCGTGCTGTCCTCCACTTTAGAGCAGTTTGGGAAGGATCAGCTTCTTTCAGATCTCCTCTCCTCTCCTCTCCTCTCCTCTCCTTTGAGGATCTGATAGGTCAAAAGCAGAGATATGGAGTAATCTGGCAGTACAGACATGGTTCTTGACTTGCCATGAATGGGCACATTTTAATCACATCTGTCTGGCTGTGTCCATAGCAAGAAATTGCACAAGGCCTGGATTGAAAAGGTTCAGTTACCAGAGTGACTTAAAAAAAACCCCAAAAAATCAAACTCTCGCTGGCTGAGGTTCTTCCAGATGACTTTCACCATCCAAAACTTAGCATGGGTCAAAGGGCAGTTCAAAAGTCAGTTTTGATGGGATCTTTCTTGGAGGAGAAAAAGTTGCACTTGATGGAGATGAACAGGTTGTTGTCTGGGACCTCAGGGCCGTAGGAAGAGCCCTGACCATGGTGACTTTCCTTGTAGGCACTCTCCTTTTTCTGTTTATTAATTTTGTTTTCAGTAGATCCAGAAGTTGGACAGAGCACAAGGAAAACGATAAGCAGAAAAGAAATCAGAGAACAGGATTGTTAAGTCTTATTTAACTAGAAAAGGAGGAGGAAGGAAATGAAGACTGAAATTCTACCTTTACTCAAATTGGTTTCAATGCAGTGTCTGGTGTGATACTTCTACTGCACTGAATTATGTTAAGTCTGCTGAGTTCTTAAGTCTAGGTTAGGTCCTAAATTCAGCTCAGGTGCCTGAACTTTAATTGCTTTTTCCTCTTGAATGTACAGGATGGCAGAATCTGTAGACTTGTGTTTTAGGTGGCCATAATCACTTACTGGAGGTATCAGATAGCCATGTTGATTGAGTTCGTGTTTACCTTTAGGAGAAAGGTAATTATCCAGGTGATTGATGTTAGGCTCAGGATCAGGCTGCTGTTCTGGAGTCAGAGTTAACTCTCTGTTATTCCTCCTTTCCTTTGTCAGGAGGGCACTGACACGACTATTTTGAGGAGAAAAAGTTGACTACAGACGGGTATTGCTGGTTCTACCCTTTGCTATGCAAAGGGTTTAAGGAGAGAACTATTTAGAGCCAGTACAGTAGCACCAAATATGGCTGACAGTAGTCCCCTTGAAGCCTTTTTCTGAAATTTTACTGGAAATTGGTTGATTATGAGCCAGCTCTGTCTTGGGGAGCCTTCTTTCATGCCATTGTTTGCGTTTGAACTTGTCTCTTCTTTATTTTTGAATCTGACTCAAATATACACAAGGGTGATCAACTTGCAATGTGGTTTTCTGTTTCAGAGAAAAAAAAATTCTGTGAACTATAAAAAAAAAGAAAAGGCTGGTGCCATTGCCATGGGAATAAGCTGCTGTAGTTACAAGGAAGAGGGGTTCTGAGAAAATAGGATATTTCTCTGGCACGCAAGACCTAAAAAGTTCATAAGAAGTTTTCTGCAAGGCCTTCCTTTGCTAGCAAGCTCAGACTGGCAGTGAGATATTCTCTGCAGTTTTGGCTTGTTTTATACTTTTTAAAAATTTATTTCACCCTGTTCTCAATCTGAGGAGAACCAGTTTAGGAGGGACAAAATCCACAGACCAAAGTACTAAGCCTAAATCACGATCCACCAGGAGAAGCTTACAGTGGACGTGAGTCTTGGATTTAGATTTATCTCTGTGCTCAGGCAGGGCTGCAGATAAAACCAAAGGGTTTTAGTAACTAAACACCAGGAATTCATTAGATGAAAACAAAACATGTAGTTATTCCTGGAAATAGAGTGTCCCCTTTAACCAGAAGAGATGTTAGTTCCAGGTTTTGACTAAATAGGGCGGCCTAAAAGTGAAGAGCGTTATGGACTCATAAACAGCAAACAAAGGGGAAGATCTACAGTGAGACCACCACCCAACCAGGCTAATTAAATGCAAATAAAGACAGATGTTACAAAAGAATAAGCTACAAAGATCAGTGATGAGATGGCTGCTCAAAGCACTCCTCAAATAGCTGTGACTGACAAATGAGTTGGTAAAAATTAAGTCTGTGCACAGACAATTCTTAATCAGAAGATGCTGTGATCTTTTTTTTTTTTCCCACTATTTTGAATTTTTAGCTGGCTCCAGTGCTCCAACATCCAGACGCTGGATGTACAGCTCTGGAGCTTCTGTCTTTGCATATATTAATTACTATGCATGGAAAAATGAAAAACTTTATTTCTTAAGTTCCAGTTATGTCTAGAGAGTCCATCGAAGTCTCCCCTGAGTTTTTATAGAGGTACAGACAGGGAGAGGGTAGATCTGTGCCAGAGAGCTTGGTGTAGTTACACTCTACCATGTCATCTATGGTGAGTTCAGGTTTCCAGCTTCTTAAAGGAAGTTAAGCATCTCAATATTCCGAAAATGTAAAGCAGTGAGTTACAGTTGATATTGAAATGACACCTAATTACATGAAACCAGTCTTTGTAAGTAGACAGCATCTCTGAAGGCTTTGAAATATCGCTGGGAAACACAGAACACATGTCTTGGGAGAACTTGGGCTGTCTAATCCCGTCCTGAGGAAATCTGATCCTATTCTAGCTGGGGCCTGGATATCTAGAGGGTTCAGTGATGGCTTTTGTGCTTCCATTTTCTAAGCACTGCTGGAAACACATCTGTAACAAGCCAGCCGTGCATGGGGAAGGCAAGACATGTATGAGAAGGGTTGAAGAAGTCGGATGGCATTTTGAGCTCTTGTGTGATTCCTTCCTTGAGCTAAAATCTGGCTGTGCTCCTTGTGAACCCAAAAGCTGTCAGTTCTGTTTCTTTTCCACCACTGCACATGCTTTTTGCTAGTCTGATTTTCTCTGCATCTTCAGAATTTATTTACAGACATCCACACTTAACGAGATTAAAAGGAAATACTGAATAATTCTTTCGAATGAAGAATTGAACTGCAGTGACCTTTATGTTAATAAAAGTGCCCCTTTCCTCTGTGCAAACACTTTAGCCTTTGCAAAGCAGGGAATTCACTGCATCTGTTGAATTCACAAGTGGCTTTTTTTTTTTTGTTTCTGTTTGTTTTGTTTTAAATAACTGCCTAATAGCTGGAACCAGCATTGTGTTCCTCCTGCTGACTCACTGGTTTGCAAAAGCTCTGCGATGAGTGTGACATCTTTAAACACCACAGAATATACAGTTTTCTTTCAGCCATGCATAATCTGCAACAATTCAATTCCTGTAAAAGAACCATGTGGGGAAAAGTATCCCAGCTGAATACGTCACCCTCCATACCTCCAGCCTCTGTGCCTTGCACCCGACGTGCTGCTGTGCCATTCAAATGCTACTCACTATGGCAATCGGTGAAAAGATTCTGCCTTTGTTTCAAAAATCATGCAATGGATGCAGAATTTGGCTGAGGCAAAAGAGTCCATGCTCATTAAAGTGGATAATTTCAGTTCTTGCCTCTGCTAGGATGTGGAGGGTACTACACTAACTACAAAGTCCTTATATAGGGGATGTGGTCCAGGGGCACCAGGACAGGCTGGAGAGGTGGGTCTGTGCAAACCTTGTGAAGTTCAAAAAGGCCAAGTGCAAGGTCCTGCACCTGGGTTGAGGCAATCCCAACCACAAACACAGGCTGGGGGGAGAATGGATTGAGAGCAGCCCTGAGGAGAAGGACTTGGGGTGTTGGTGGATGAGAGGCTCAGAATGTCTGGGCAATGTTCTCTCACAGCCTGAAAGCTCAGCCACATCCTGGCCTGCATCTCAAGTGTGACCAGCAGGCCAGGGGTGGGAATTCTGCCCCTCTGCTCTTCTCTGGTCTGGTGAGACCCCACCCTCAGTGCTACTTCCAGCTCTGGAGTCCCCAGCACAGGAAGGACATGGAGCTGCCAGAGTGAGTCCAGAGAAGGTCATGAAGATGCTCCAAGGGCTGGAGCCCCTCTGCTCTGGAACCAGGCTGGGAGAGCTGGGGGTGTTCACCTGGAGAAGACAAGGCTCCAGGGAGAGTTCACAGCCCTGTCCAGGGCCTAAAGGGGCTCTTGGAGAGCTGGAGAGAGACTTGGGACAGGGGATGGAGGGACAGCACAAGATGGAATGGCTTTAAACTGAAAGAGAGCAGGTTTACATTAGATATTGGAAAGAAATTCTACCCTGTGAGCGTGCTGAGGCCCTGGCACAGGTTGCCCAGAGAAGCTGTGACTGCCCCATCCCTGGAAGTGTCCAAGGCCAGGTTGGATGGAGCTTGGATCAATCTGGACTGGTGGAAGGTGCAGAGAGTGAAACAAAATGGTATTTAAGGTCCTTTCCAACATGACTCTAAGATTTTACATAGGGAACTCTTTATAGGGTAGCACATTGTTTGGAGTTATCAAAGAGCAAAAGGCCAAAAATCCATACAATAAAAAATCCCTAAATCACTACCTGGCAAAAAGCATTGAGATCTATGTGCAAGGATGGGTATTCAGGGAGACCAGAGGCTAATTTTGTGATTCTTCTCTTTGCTCTCTGATTTAGAGCAAGTCTCCTCTGTGGCCAGCATCAGCTCCATGTCTGGAAAATGAGGACAGTATTGGATCGATATTTTTTTTGCGCACTTTGACCAAACTCTCCACTAAGGAGGTAATTTCTCATCTGTGCATCTACAGAACTGAACACAAGAGGGCTTTTCTTCTGGGTGAGATTTCAAGATACGCTGCAAAATAAAGAATTTGTGAGTTTTCTTGTGTTTATATGCAAAACCTTTTTATTTGCTTTTTGGAGACTGTTTGAATGTTTACTTGTAAGAATGTCTGCAGGAAGTTAAGTTGTCAGGAGAATTGGTGAGAATAAATATTCATGAGAATACACTCCTTTCAAACACTTTTGCGGCCATCTGTAAAAGCTTTTTTATTATTCAAACAATGCTGAGCTTTTTGCAGATAATTTGCCAACAAAAAAAAGGAAAGGCCTTTTTTTTTCCTTTTTTTTTTATTTTTGAGAGGCAGCTGATGCTGTAGTGGCAAAATCGTAATTTCTGATGTGTGATTTAATATCCAACAGTGACACAAATAGCCAGGAAGGAATAATGAGAACACGACTGATGCGCTATCAGAGAGATAAAAATATGTTTAAACGAACTATTTTGAACAGAGAACAAATTAGTAAAAATACCACCTGTTTGTGAATAATTAAGGCAAACAAACAAAATATTCTCGATACATCAAATAAGTTGTTTATAGCAGCAATTCTCTTTAATGTTGCTGTGATGCCTTAGTGTTGTTACACAGCAACCTTCTGCTCATAAGGAAAATTCTTCTCTGTGGGAATTTTCTTCTTTTTTTGATGTGAACCAGGAGTAACACAACTTAAACAACTTTTCCTTTATTGGTCTTTTTATCTAATATCTGTGTTTTTCATAATCATATCAGCAGATAATCTCCAAAGTGCTTTGACTCTGTACTAACCACACCTGGTTTTTAAGGAAGACTGGTAATCTCTTTTTCATAGGAAAAGAAGCATGCAGAGGTAAAATTTGCCCTTTGCTAAAGGCAAATCTGGAAAATAGGAATATACCCAAATCTCTCTGTATTGCCATTGCCACAAAATTATCCTTTCTGTTGATATTCTATTCCTTCTCTACATTAAGTTAGGAGCTGAAAGAGAGGGAAAATTAGGAGGACCCCTCTTTTTTTAGATTTTCCCTGCACAAGGACGTCTCACTGTGGTTGGGAAGATGATTGTGTAACATGAGTTCTATTGATCTGACCCAGCTATGAGTTTTCTTATCATATATTTTCCCATTCCACAAATGTTTTTGATAAAAATGACTAAAACATTTGGTGTGCTGTTAAACTCCACATTATCCTTCAGCAGCGATTTCCTCTAGTTAATTATTCATTGCAGGCAGTTTGTTTCAAAATCTTTAATTGATTTGTCTTCTTGGTTATGAGGCTGTGTAAGAATTTTTGCTTCCCTGCAGTGCTGTGTATTCCAGTGGGCCCATATCTCAGATTCCTGGGCTGTCGCTTCTGCTGAAAGTCCTGGGGCCAGATATTTAATTTATCTCTTCATTGTGAGGTAGAATCTGCTTTAAAAGTCTTTGGGATCTCTCACTTTTTCTTTAAATGAGGATTTTTCCAAAGCGCCTCGAATCTGTGAGAAGTTTCACCTGAAAACATCCCAAGGGCATCTGTTCAGGGCATTCCAATTTTTCTGAAATCAGTCACTGAAAACCTTGAACAAGCCAGAGGTGCAAAGGAGAGAGTTTCCTCCTGGCTCATTGCACCAGGGTAGGAAGAAAGCAGGGAGACGTTTCATGGTGAAAGCAGGGAGACATTTCATGGTGCCCAACCCCACATGACAGGTGAAATTCAGTGCTCAGGAGATGAAGGCAGTGAGATTCCAGCATTTTCTTGTGCAGCAGCACTGATGAACACTTGAGGGAAGCAATGTCCTTCCAGAGGAGTCATCTCCAGCATTCCAGGGGACAGGGCCAGCCCTGCCATCAGTGTGGGTGCACCATGTCCTTGTGCACCTCCTTGGGTGAAATAGGTCAATGTGACAACAACAGGGAATGGGTCCATAGGAAAATCCTGTTTTCTCCCTAACAAATAACTTGCAAGACCTTTTATTTCCTCCCTTCTCCTCCCTTTTTTATTTTGTAAAAATACCCGGTTCCTCATCTTGAGCTATTATTATAACTTTGAACACTTCTCCTGCAGTGACTCAGTCTCTGCTGCAGACTTTGTCCTGATTCTGGTTGATCAGCAGAGACATGGATCAGGAAAACATGGCATTTGCACGAGGGATAATAGCAGCCCAAGCTCAAAATGAATTTTATTTCTCCAGATCTCCTCTTTGATACATAACCTTAGAATTTTAATCTGTTTTTTTATATCTACCATGATAATTGGGAGTCGCAACCAGCTGGGTACTGTGTGGTTTGTGGCTGGAGGAACAGATGGATTTTAAGCATGGACTTCACAAAGCTCTCAATTCTGAAGGGCTTTGTACATATCAAACCTAAACCAAATCAATAAGGATGCATCTCATCCATGGCTTTATACCATGCCCTGCCTTAGACCCCAATTTGGATGTCACACACAGCAGTAAGTTTGGGCCCAGACTCTGAATTTATGATGAACAATAAATTTCCCTCCCCACTCCAAACAAAACTGGCTCGCACTCTGCAGCTCCTGTCCTCCTGCTCTCTCTCCCTCATCAATTCTCTTTTCCCTTTCACACATCAGCTGCAAACATCTCATTTGGCTGGGATGCTGAAGGCAGGCTCATCTCTGGCAGTTCCAGACTGTTGATTCAATCAGCTCTTACATCAGCACTAACATAAGTAAGTGGAAAAGGCTCTTGAATTTCATCACCTTGCTAAAAAACTTGGATGGATTTCTGGGAGTATTATTCGATTTGCTTCACTAGGTTTTATAAAGGTTTGTACACAGCATTTAAACTATTATTATTTACTTTTAACAAGCTATTTATGTCCTACTCTCAACTGCCTAATCAATACTGCTCTCCCATCTGTTCCGAGATCCTGACATCAGCAAATTTCAATTCTCTGCTGAGTGAGTAAAAAGGAAGGAATAATTTAAACACAGTGAGTGAATGAGAGAAAAAGACCCAGAGAGAGACTGGGATGAACTAAATCTCCATGTCCAAAGACAGCCAGACATGCAGGAATTGTGGATCCAAATCCTCAACTTGCTAAGGACATTGCTGAGAGCATTGAAGGAAGGATTCAGGGTAGATAAAACTGATTTCTTTCACTCACAGGAAGAATATTTTGATACTCATTACAGCTACTTGAATGAATTTTATTTAAAGTTAATTTATTGAGGCTTCTGGATTTTTTTTTTTTCTTTGCCCTGGAGCAGAGCCAGAGGCTTCACCTGGGCATTTCCAAGTGCACGACTGGCACAAAATAACTTCTGAAATAATTCTGGAGAGATGAAATCCCTCCTCTATAGGCTGAAAGGTGAGAGGAGGATGAACACCTGCAGATGCAGAAGAGCAGAGGGGTGAGCCAAAGGGAAGAGGTCTCAGCCTGTTGCTGCCCTGCCATTGTTAAGGACTCAGGAGATACCTGGAATGTTTTACAGTGGTGTGAATCTGGAATAATAACTCTGAATTTTTTGGATGAGGTCACCTCAGGATGGGCTGATTTCTCCTTATTCGGAGATGGCAGATCTAGGAAGTGAGGGATCAGGGTAATATTTTCAGCCTGTTGGTGTTATCACCAGGAACTTAGCCAGGATATCATAGAAATCACAACTGGGTTTACTTCACAGCATTTTTGGTGCTTGCTATCGAGGTAATAAATACTTAGCACTCCAGGGGCAGGCCATAAGAGGGTTATAAGTTTCTCTGACAGTAATAATTAGTCCTTAGTGACTGTAGAGGGAGCTGAGGTTGTGCTTATTCAGGTACGAACACCTACACTATACACACTCTACGACAGGTATAAATCACAGACCTAATTTCTACAGCATTTTAATGTTACCTGGGCTGCAAATGTGTCACTGACACAATATCGGCTCAGTCCTGGTGTTGATCTTACAGGCAGCTGGAGAGTGTTTCACTGGACTTGTCTGTTGATCCCCTGTTTGGGATGGGATCAACCTCCCTCTCTATGTGCCTCTGCTGATTGTGTGGGGAACCTCCCTGTCTTGTTGAGCTGGACCCTTGGAATACCTGGCAGTGCTGGATTAATGGCTGGAGTCCATGGCATTAGAGGTCTTTTTCAGCCTAAACCATCCTATGATTCCATGATCCCTATAGCTAAAGTCAGATGAAAGAAATAAGGCTTGTCCTATCATGGAAAATAGATTCCAAACTTAAAATTAAACTCAGGTCTACAGACCATGAAAAAAAGGGATCCTTACCATATTAAGCAAGGTTTATGTTGTCTGCAGAGCCACACTCAAATAAAAACACTTTCCAGACCTCTCCTCTGTAGCAGAAGCAGCCCAAGATTAACCAAAAATCTCTAATCAAATGAACAGGCAGATGTTTGGGGCTGATTCCCTAGTGTATATCAGGCATTGCGCCAGGGACACTGAGCTACACCTGTGGTAGGGCATGGTAGAAAGCTGCCTCCACTGGAGTGCTGAGTTATTTCTTGGGAAAACGAAGAGCTTGGTCAGAGTTTCACTGCTCTTCAGAGTGAGTGTTTGGCTGAGCACTGGTGGCAAGGAGGAAATGTGCATTTCAGACAGTGACTCCACAGCCACCAATCTTTATTTTATACCAAGAAGAAATGCACATTTTCTCCTGCAGTGGCCCTCTGCAGCCCCAGCCCTGAATTTTCCTAGTCACCTTCTCAGCTATGTCTAGATATAAAATTTTGGAAGACTTTGGAAGCATGAGATCTTAATCTCCCATATGCTCCTGTGCTAATAAAAAACCCCATCACATTTCCCCAGAGCTCCATTGGAGACTCTCCATTTGGAACATGGGAAGTGCTGCAAGGTGGCTGCAGCTGCTAAAAGCAGTGGCTTGAGCTGATACAGCTGTCTCCCTTCAGTGGTTGCTCCACATAAGTCTGTGAAATTGTTGCTGATTCTCAACCAGGCTTTTAATTGAAATATTAAGGCACTTAGTCCTCATTTCAGAAGGTTCAAGCCCTGCTTTTGGCTGTTTTTTTCAGCCAAAGCTGCTGTGGTCTTTTGTGGAGGTTTTCTATTTATTCATTTCTTTTCAGTACACCCAAAGAAAGAGAAGCAAGTCTGTGATTCGGTGTAGAGACAGCCCAGCACAAAGAAACAACTCTTCCCACCTGAATTCCAGTGTCACTGGATCTCCTGAAGAACCAAACCACATTATTAAGCTTTAACACCTTTACAAGAAAGGTCACTTGGTGTCACTGCTGGCTTCTGCCCCACTATCTCAAAAATGCCACTGTGCCCAGAGATTTATTATCCCTATGATAATTGTGTGCTCCATCTCCCCCATTTCGTCAGGTTTTTTCACTCTTTTCATTCTGTCCAGAATGACCAGAACTGGGTTGATTTGCTGGGTGGATTATTTTGTCCCTTTTTCTCCACTGCTTTGGCCCCATGACATTTTTTGGGCAGGAAGAGGGGAGGCAATGAGAGGTTATATCTTGAACAATTTCACCCTGGTGGAAAATACCAATAACTTAAAATAAATATGCTCACTGAGATATCACATTATCCTGCTGAGCTCATGAACAGCAGAGATAAAATGGCTTTTTTAGAAGTGATTTTTCTTTCTCCACCAGCTGAATGGAATATCAAAATACACAATTTAAAGTAACTGTTAGAAAAAAGGTTACACATGATGCTATCAACAGAAGGGAGCAGAAAATTAAATGGAAATGATTACCGGAGAACTCATTTCCTTTGCTACTGGGAGGCTAACAACAATAATAAAATAGAATTTAGAAGTGAAAGCTGAGATTCTTCCTTTGATGTCTGAATATTTTCGGTTTATGTTCCTTTAAAATAAAAGGCCACATCATAAATTAAATGTGATACTTAATTTTTATTTTCTCTCTACTCAAGCAGCATGTTTTCCTCTAGGTGATTATTAAAATAATGATTCACCTCCCCAGCTGCTGTGCACTGGCAGGTTTTTATTTAGGCAGAGGAGCAGCATGAGTTGAGTGATCACTGGGTCCCAGACAGGCAGAATCCAGTTGACTCCTGGAACAGAGATTAAGGGGTTTTGTTTTGATTTAACATGTGAAAATGCAGAATGAGAAAGAGCTGATGCCTTTAAGCTTTGTCTTAACTGAGTCTCTCCTATGGTGATCTCCTGTGACTGGATCACAGAATCACAGAATGGTTTGGTTTGGAAAGGACCTTAAAGCCAATTTCATTCCACCCCTTGCTATTCTACCTTCCACTATCCCAGGTTGCTCCAAGCCCCATCCAACCTGACCTTGGACACTTCCAGGGATGGGGCAGCCACAGCTTCTCTGGGCCATCTCTGCCAGGGCCTCACCACCCTCTGATTAAAAAAAATAAAATTCTTCCTAACATCTGATCTAGACCTACCTTCTTTTAGCTTAAAAGTGTTTCCCCTCAAGAGCAAAGACAGTTCTCAAAAGATCGTAAATGCTGAGCTTTGTGTCTCTCTCATTGTCATTGCTTTATTATGGGAGAAGGGAATATGCTTGCCAGTGAAAATAGGAATGCAGTGTCCCCTGGTCCCCCTTAATGAGGATGTACCAGGAGGATGGAGGATTTCCTTCATGAAGTTTCTTCAGCAACTGCAGAAATCACGTTGATAACTAATTTTTGATGTTTCTTCCTACCAGACTTGACTGGCTGAGTGCAGGTGCCTGCTGGAGGGTGAACTCCAGGCCTGATTCTGCTGCTTACAGAGAGGTGTCCATGGCTGTTGGGGGTGGGATAAGTCGCAGGTTATAGGAGAGAACCATATTCAGCAGAAGTCCTTCAGGATAACCCAGGGTGTCTCAGAGATGCTACCTGACTAAAACTGAGCAGTTAAACTGCATTCCTCTGCTATAGACAACCTAATTAAAATATTTTATTGGGACCTGAATCCAGATTCAAAGCAGAAATATCCTGATTTCTAAGGGAGATGCCAGAGCAGGAGTGGCATCTCTGTGCTACCTGGGAGGCCAGATCAGAGCCATTCTGGTCTCAGCCTGTCCCATTCTCTGAAATCTCCAAAAGTTCTGTGCTTTGGCTACAAAAGCAACTCTAGGATGGTACGAGTGGCTTTGAAGGAAAACAGCAGAGCTCTAATTGAAACCAATGGATGAAGGGAAGTGTTACATAATACTACACCAACCTATATCCCTCTTTTCTTCCTTACTTGCCTTTTCTGCTCTTGCTTCACCTTCCACGACTCAATGCCGGTTTTTTCTTTGTTTCACTTCTCATCTATTTTTAATTCTATCTTTGCATACATAAACATTGAGGGGATGTAAGAGATAAAGGACTCCAAGGTGGCTGTCACCAACAGCGGAATGGACCTCACTACAGTGCGTGCAGTCACTGAGCTGCACCCAGTGCCAGTTACAGAAGAGCCAAAAATACACTTATTTCCTGTACTTCACCAGCTCTGCATGTGCTGCCTTGGCTGCTGTGATGTACCAGAGATAAAACTTCTGTGTAAGCAAGGAAGGTAGAAAAGCTTCCTGAGGCCTGCACTGAGACCTCCGCTGGCTTCACACCACAAGACACATCATTGATGATGATCTGGTGGCTGCAGGTGATGTGGTATCCCTGGAGTGAGAGACCACGTTAGGTCCCAGCTGGGATCTCTCTCTTGGGTTTTAGATAGGTGAGGTACAAATATAATTACAAAGGGAAGAGCATTTCGACTCCCAGGACCCACTCTTTGGAGTTGTGTTGTCGGACAGGGACTTTTGGTGACACCTCTGCACTGCAAGAATGTCTTGTAACCACTGGGCAAAGTTGTCTTTCCTTTCAGCACAGGCTGCAAGGAGCATGGTGGGGTGTAGGACAGAGCTTGGTTTTGTCTTCTGAACGCTGAGGAGCTGTGAGACCAACCCACCTCCTCTTGGAAGTCTTTGCAGGAGTCCTGAAATTAGGGCTGTCATTTACAGGTGACTCCCACTCATCCTGATTTGGTGGATGCCAACAAGTAGGAATTCATATATCCATCAGGTGTGGCAGCAAGACCAAGTAAGGAGCATTTGGGTGCTTTGGGGACTCCCAAAGCTTGAGTTGAAACAGGTGGCGCTGGAGGTCAGACCCTGATGTTTGCTGGTGCCATGGTCCTGCAGTAGTGCTGTGATCCCACTGGGCTCCAGAACAGGATTGAGCTGTCAGGAAATGAATCACCAAACCTGGCAAGCCCCATCTACTATGCCATAAAATGAACATTTTTACGGAGGAGGGGAGAGAAAAAAGGGAAAGAAGATGGGAATGGAGGTGCCATGTTCAGCCAGGGCAAAGGAGCATCTTGGTGAGTACCTGGGCTCCTGCTCATTTCTGCGTGGGTGTTTGGCTTTCAGCCCTCCCTGGCTGTTATCTCTCAATCACTGTCACCACAGGAAAGCGTTTGCTGCTTCCCACGTCACTCTTCACACCCCACAGGCACAGCTGGGAGGCTGCTCACACAGTGGGACACACAGTGAACACGTTCGTGGTGGCTCGTATCCACCTCTCCCCATGTCCCTGCCCCCATCCTCAATGGGTTTATTGGGTTTTTAAGCTGAAGACGCCTTGCAAAGAGAAGCAGGTGCTTCTTCTTGTGGTTTGCATCACAAGCTTCACACTAATCCTAACGCTATGCCTGCTCTAGCAGTTACTCAACGGGTTCCTTCACAAGGCACTCTTACGTGTGGCTGTATAGAACCACAGTAGGAGTGCAGAGAGCCTGGCCTCTGATCAGAGAGGTGTTAAAGCCTGTTCCTCTTCAGTGACTTAACCACAAGAGGTGAACCAGCACCCTCCTTCCTTAGTCTATGCTCTTGGGTTGTCCCTGCATTGGCTTCAAGCCCAAACTGCTGTGCTGCTGCAAAGAGAACATCCCTCACCATCATTTAGGGATACTGCCAGTCTTCAAATGCTCAGAAATGCAATCCTAGTCTGGATCAGGCCAGCCAGACTCCACCAGAGTCATGGACACACTCAGGCCCTCGCAGGACTTGGATGACCCAGCCTCATTCGGGTGTCAAAGGAAGATGTCCCGAATCACTCACTTTTAGTAACAACCTCTGCACATCTCCTCTGCAACCCCTCTGAGATACCCGACCCCATTCAGTGCCGTGTCACTTTTTGGCAGTGAAAAGGAACATTTCACTTTCTTCTTGGATACCTTTGCACAGCACCAAATCCTTGGTTTAACTATTGCCCTGTGGAGTAGTTACAGTTATTCAAGTGCTTGCTGCTGCTGTGTATTTATGGGCTGAAATTCCCCTGGGGAACGTTCCCCAGACAGCACAGAGTGATTTTAATGGCTTTTCTAAGCACCTCTGCTCTTTGTCCCTATTTAATCACTTCAATGCCTATTTCCCATTTATACACAACATTTTATTAAACTGTACAAACAGCACTGGCATTTAAAAAATTCATGTTAACTGTTCTAATTAAACACGATGACCAGCTCCACAAACTACGAGCACAGATGCCCCCTCCTGCGTTTCATACAGCACAAACAAGGATTTCATCAGAGTCACTGGACTGAAACCTTTCTCAGGGTGTTCTGCTCTTCTTGTCCACCTCACACGCTTCAGCTCTTGTTCCTGCTGGATTCTGTGCCTGCAGTCACTGCCAGTGATATCCCAGTGCTGCCTTCAAGGCTGCATACATCCTGTTGGGAGGTCCAAATTGACAGCCCAGACCAGCAGAGCCAGGAAGGCACCTCTGAAGGGAACCTGAATTTGGGATAACTCACCTTCTAGAGCTTTTCTTCTTCATGGACATGAGGTTGATGCAACAAAGCTCCAAATGTATGTTCTTCAAATAGACCCCAACACCAACTTGAGCAGCTTCCTAAGCCTAAGTTGTTACAAAATCTTCTTTTTAGGCTCTGACTTGATTTTGACCCAGCTTTTAACAGGTGTCTCAGCGACAAGGAGTAACTGGGTGGTTTCACAAATCTCCAACCTCAGAAGAGAGTGCACCTTTATTTAAAAAGATCCCATGATGAAAGGATCACAGAAAAGACTTTTTTCAAACCCACCTACATTCCCACAGGCTGCAAAGGGGTAGAACACACAGAAAAATGTCACAAGGTGAAGGTGAGGGCCACCCTCACCTGATGTGCCTCCTGCCCTGTGACCATCGTGTGCAGCTCGTTGACCTGTACCAAAGAGCTGGCACATCATTTAGAGAAACAGAAAGTAAACCAGCCTTTGCAGGACCAGTTATTACCTTTCAAGTGAAATACCCCAATTCTGTGACTTTTACAATGCTTAAACAATGGTTTGAGGAAACATGCTGCACTTTTCTCATGTGGTTTTAGGTTAACACGTCAGAAAGCCCCACCCAGACCTTGCCCTGAGTTTGGTGTGTGAGAGGACACTTAAAGCTTTAGAACAGGGTTCTCGAAGCATTCTGCAACTTCCCATCCTCCCTGCTCAGGCACTAAGTGTAAACCACTGTTTTTCTGTACTGATCTTGGCACTTCCTTTGGTAACGATCCGTTGAGATGTACAGATGGTGGAATGGGCACCTGAAAGTCTCTTTGTCCCATGGAGAAAAATTGAGACTTAACACCTGTGAACAGTATTTTTAAAAGGTGTAGGGAGCAAATTTCTGCTTCAAAACTGCACACATGGGCAATTCTGCATATGGACGAGAGGAGGTTACCAAAGCATCCAATCTGAGTCTTCCCTGACATTCTCAGGCCTTGAGCAAATCACTTTTCCTTCAGAAGAAGGTGGGTCTGAGTCAGAGTTGCAGAAATGGGCACTGAAATCACCAGAAGCTCAAATATACTTGTTTTTCCTTACAGAGAAACCTGTTGGCTGCGTGTACAAGTAGTGGGGAACAGGTTTTGGCACCTCCTCATTTTCAAATGCTCTCAACTTCAAGAACATTGGGAAGAGAGAGAAGAGACACCAAAAGATACCACAAAGAAACTTTATCATCAGTGAAGAGTGGGCTGGCATCTGCTACGGACTGGAATAACTCAGAAGCCTCCAGGCATGGTACAAACTTTCACTGAGGTGCTTTTTTCTGGAGGGTTCTTGATAAAAATAACCATGCACAGTCTTCAGCTGACAAAGTGCTACTCAAACCATTACAGAGAATTCCTTCAGTAAGGCAGATCTCAGGAAAATATCTTCTCCATTTTAGGGTTCACAAAAGAGAAGTTGCTGAACATATTTTGGTCCATGCTGTTAATCAGTGCTCTGTCGGCACAGGAGAGTCTGGGTTTTTCATTTAGGAATTCCTTGTCGAAGTTGCTACAGTCACTTGGAGATTTCTTCAAGAAAAGGAAAAAAAAACTGATGTCAAACCACTAATAGTCAGATCTTCATTACAATGGTACTGGCCCTATCAGGCTGCTTCCTACGGGCTCAGCTCAACCTTTAGATGGGAGCCAGTAAATATAAATATTATAAAGGAGGCACTGAGCTTGTGATCCAGGAATTCTGCCAGGCAGGGATGTTACAGCTTTGTAACATGGCAGACTGAACCCATCAACTGAATAACACTTGTGAAAGGCTGTAAAATAAAAGTATGATGTGCTTGTCAAATTAAATTCTATTATTGCTATTAATAGGAGTATAATAATTTAATTAGACTGTTATTAATAGTCAGAATGATTCTGATTTAGCCAAACACCCGGTTCCTGAACTGTTTTACCTTCTGCAGTGCAATGAAAGATAATCCTTTCAGAAGGGGCTGCAGTTATGTGGTGAAGGGAAAGTGTTACTCTGCTGCAGTAACTGAGAAAGAGATGAGAAATTTATGGTTTCTCAGGTGTAGGCGTGCCAAACCTGGGCTTGCAGCCACCACAAAGGAGTAGTTGTGAAGATCAGGTCAGGCAACCAGCAGAAATGCACAGTTTAGAAGACCTGAGATGCGTGGAATTGAAAGAAGATCCATCCTTACCACTCTCGGTTTGAAAGGAGGCTCCATCCTTCTCTCTTCCAAAGCTTCCCAGTTGATTTCCCGGAAAAAGGCGTGCTGGCGGATGTTCCCTCTTGCTCCCAGTCTCCTCTCAGGCTCTCTTACAAAAAGCTGGAATGTTGATTCCATAGGTTAAACTCTCTGCTGATAATGCAGGCATTAAGCAGGGTGGAATGTGTAATTATGTAGAGTCAGTGCCATGAGAAGAACCCATAATGGAGAAAATGTTGGGATTTTTTTTCCTAAACAAGGAAGCTTATTGATTGGTGTAAAGATGATAATTATCTCTAATCCTGACAGAAATACAGGCTGTTTGGGCAGAGAGATGGCAGTGGGTGCCCCAAAAAGAGATGTTCAACATCTCAATCTGCTTCAATCAAAGCCCTTAGTTTGAAGTATCTTTTCCAGGAGGTAACATGCCTGGCACCTTAGGGAGTGCTCTGCAAATAAACTGATCTCTGCTGGTGTCTGGTGCCCTCTGAGGAGCCACCATCACAACTCAGGAGAAGGAAGACACACAAATCTCCTCATGACATAGGTCATGTGAAGTTTGATGCCCGCAGAAAAGACAGTGACTCTCCCTGGTCCTAGGACACTAAATCTGTTTCTCTCTACAACAGCTGAAGATAAAAAAAATTGAAGACAATAATTCTGGCAGAAAGACTTTCGTTTGATGGATGGTGATTCTTACCTTCACCAAGATGTCCTTTGCATCCTTGTCCAGCCAGCGAGGGTAGAAGGGGTTATCCATACGGATGGACTGGAAAAGCTCCTCCTCATCTTGGCCATGGAAAGGGGATTGGCCAATGAGCATCTCATACAGAAGGACACCAAAGGACCACCAGTCAACAGAGGTGTTGTACTTCTGCCCCAGCAGTATCTGCCCAGAAAGAGGAGCAAAAATGGCAGAAGTAAAATGTCTGACATGAGTTTTTCAACTTCAGACGGGTGGCCAGACCATGGCCTTGCAAAAGCTGCTCTGCAGAGTGGGATAGCAGAGGTGCTTCCCTCTGCCTGCAGCAGGAGCCAGAAATCTGCCAGTGGTGAGGGGCTTGTGGCTCCTGGAGTGACGAGGCACAGCCACACCTGGGTGCCAAAACAGTCCCTGGCACTACAGACAACGGGCTGCATGTAACTCTTAAGTTACATGAACAAATCCTTGGCTACTGGAGAGTTCTCAAATATAAAAGGTGAGACAAGTTGTCTTTAGCCTGCTCTCTAAGGGTTCACTTCAGGCTTGTGAAGCCCAAGAAGACGAAAGGCTAGGTATTAGTGTTTTGGGATTGATTGAAGTCATACAAGCTGAGTTTTAGAACTACAAAAAAAAAAGCATAAGGGTACTTTAGGACCATCACTCAGTTAAAATGTTGTGACTCTACCCCAGAAAAATCTTCCCCAGGAAAGACATGAAAGAGGTTGCTGATCTGTCCTCTTGAGACCAGCTGAGTTTTAGGTAGAGGAACAGGAATTTGCCCTCAGTCAGTCCCTTGGTTTGTGCCTTTCAGTGTCACCTATAAAGTGACATCCAGCTGGAGTGACAAGCTTGCCAGAGTCTAAAGGACCATCACCAAGTTCTCAAACTTCCCTTCTGGAGAAGCAAAATTAATCTCACCTGCCTTCGGATATCTGTTGTGGAGATACCTAAAGCTGAACCAGTTATCACTAGCTCCTTTTATAGCCAAGGAAGGGAATAAGCCCAATTTTAAACATCCAGATAAATATCTACCTGCTGTAAAATACAACCCCTGTTTGTCTCCTTTGGTTCTCAAAGAGCCTCAAAAACTTGCTCATATATAGATTTTTATATTGCAGATATCTAAAGGTTCATGTGATCACTGTTTTGTGTAGGATTCTCATCAGAATTTTAGAGCTGTAGAGGGGAAAATTTCATTTAAAGGCACAATCTTTACTTTTGAGCCCACAGCTTGGTTGCAATGGGATGCTTTATACTACATCTGTCTCCAAAAGAGGAGATGCAAAAAGGACAAAAAAGAAATTTGAATATATGATGTAATATATGCAATGAGTTCCACTCAGAGCCAAAAACCAAAAAAAATCAGCAAGACCCCTTAGTATATTTTTTCTGAATCACTTACAGACAAAATCATCCCAACCTTTCCTTCTGAAAAGGGAAATTATTTTTACAAGGCTTTATCTTTTAAACTCTAAAATATCTGGAAATTGAAATTAAAGTGTTTTATGGCAGTCAGAAAGAAAAAGGTTTATTTTGTTTGAAATTCTCTGGGAAAAAAATAAACTCAGCAATTTAATTTCAGGCTGTCTTTTTTTTTTGTCAGGTATTTTTTGAAATGAAAAAAAGTTGCTTGTCTACTGACCCCAAAACCCCTTATTTGCACGGCTGTGGCCAAGTTGCTGGGTCTGTAACAAAGAACAGTGGTAGCAGCTGCAGTGAAATACTGACAGAGTCCAGTGCTCCTGCCTGTGGCAGGGGAGACAATCCATAAACTCTCGAAGTGCTTTCAATTTAGAGGTAAAAGGTTTTATATGCACTCGTTGAATCCCTAAAATAAATACGGTGCAGAAGTAAAACTCTGAGCTATTTTACTTTTTCTCTTTTCTATAAAATAAAATCACAGATAAAGGATCAACACTTAGCTATCTTTTTTTTTTTATGAGCAAAAAATAGCATTTTTTTTCTTAAATAAAGGCATGTTGAAGTGGAATAAAAGACAATTAGCTTGATTGCAGAGTACACTTACACCCATTCTTAGGCAATAGAAATCCAACTGATTTGAAGAGACCCTTGAGCCAGCAGTGGTGTAACCTTGGCCAGAATAGAGCCCTTAGTGCACAGTGAAGGACCAATGAATTATAGTAGAGGAAAAATAAAACCCTGAAGGCTTTGACAGCTCTTTGGAAAGCACCAATATCCATCATGAAAACACTAAAATTACAAAATGGGATCTTGAAAGGTAAATAAATGGATATCAGACCGATGTCAGACATGATGCATGGATGACTTGTAGGTTTTTCTCTGAGCTAAGAAACATTTTCTTTGGCCACCTAATTAGTCAAAGCCTCTCCACAGTAAGATTTATCATTGTGTGAAGTCATCAGGTTAAGGAAACTTTCTCTTTTCTGGAGGGATCTAGTTCAAAACACCTACGTTTTCTAGGGGAAAAAGAAAAAGAACAAATTTCTCTCTGGTTAAAAATTGAAAGAAATAAGGGAAGGGCACAGTCAGCATTCCTCGTGCTGTGTCAGTCCCTGAATTGTAGGACCTCTTGGAGTTTCTTCTGCCGTGGCCTAAACTGAATTTCCATTAAGCATTCTGCTTCTTGGTTTAAGCCAAGCTCCACTTGTTTCCCAGAGTCATTCGCACAAAAACAATGAATTAGCCACAAAAATAAGCAATGCCAGACAGCAACACAGACTCTGAGTCAAGATGAAATCCAGTTCCTGGCCTGGAACTGCTCCAAGCCAGGTTACTACCCTTTGCAGCCTCTACCACTGCACAACAGTCATGTCTTAAGACATATTTCCTGTCCCCCAGCACTTGCTGATCTCCCTGTGCCCCACACCTACCTCAGGGGCAATATAGTCAGGAGTGCCACAAAAAGTGCTTGTCTTCGCATCACCAAACATGTTTTCTTTGCACATCCCAAAATCAGCAATTTTGATGTGCCCCTCATTGTCCAGGAGGACGTTGTCCAGCTTCAAGTCTCTGTGGAGGAAGACAAGGAAACCCCCTTCTTTAAAGTGTTCCAGAAGCACACAAGTTACCTCAGCAGGTTACACTTATTAACTTGTTCTCTGCCCCTGCGCAGGGCCTACATGCTGGAAATACAAAGGAAGGCTGAGGGATGAATGAGGAACTGCTCTCTTGGGCTTCAGTATCTCTCTTCCTCATTTCTCTTGTCCCAGCACTGATTTATCTCTTGGAGAAGACACAGAATCATGGAATCACAGAATGGTTTGACTTGGAAGGGACCTTAAAGATCACCCAGTTCCAATCCCCTCCCATGGGCAGGGACACCTCCCACTAGACCAGGCTGCTCCAAGCCACATCCAGCCTGGACTCGAACGCTTTCAGGGATCACATCACCCAAGACAGCTTCTAAAAGCTGTTTCCTTCAAGGATGCAGAATAGTGAAGCTAAGATGGACTTTGTGCCAACTTGTGCTTCAGCCCTAAGACAGCCCGGAGAACGAGAGCAAGCAGTGACCAGGTAATTCTCACTCTCTCCTCCCCTGGAAATCTCAATATTCTCTCTGAAGCTGCTGCCAGATCTCCCTCCTAGAGCAGGCTCTACAAATGTTGCATGAGGTAAGGACCCACAAGCTCTGCAGAGGGTTAGAATAATCCCAGACATCAGCAGAACCCCCACCACTGCTGGGCTGCACCATCTGAAACCCGGGATTTACAAAGCCTTTCACACTCAGCTGCCAGGCTGTTGTCTGATCAGGGTCTCAGCTTTTGAGCTACTCCAGGAAGCAAAGAGCCCAGAGAGAGGAAGAAAACAGAAAAGCACAGAGAAGGAAATAAAAGTAAATGAGCTGATGACTCATGACCATTGATGGAGAACCAGGAGGTCCTGAAGTGGGAACTAACTACGAAAGGAGAGAAAAGCTCGTAAAGAAGAAAAGGTAGAAAGAAAGGAAGACTGGCATGGTTTCTATGTTAATTTTCTTAAATCTTACCTAAAAGTTTTGTTTTTCATTGAGACAATGACTCAGGTAGACATTTGGATCAGTGATGCTGAACTTAATCAGGGATGTGGGTAGAATTTGGGTGACCTGGTCTGTGAGCACACACATTCCTGCACTGCCTGGCTTGTGCTATCAATCACTGTTCCTTTTCAGTTCCAAAGCACCCAGACACATTTGCTTGTACCCACAGCTGAGGGTGTAACCGTTCTTTTTCAACCTCTGCTAATTCACGGCCTACACATATTTTGGC